>NC_060267.1:91952240-92020704 GCF_021613505.1 Equus quagga
GAGCCGGCCGCAGCCGCCCGCCCCCGACGCAGCGCCCCCTGCCGGCCGGAGTCTCCGCGCCGGGGCCAGGCCGACCCCGCCAGCACCCCCGCCCGCGCGGAGCCTCCGCGCCCGGCTCCGCGCCCTCCGCAGGCCGGAGCGTCCCCACCAGGGCCTGGCATGGATCCCAACCAGGACTCAGCAGCCCTTGCCCACTGGGCCTGACCTTTCTGCCCAAGACGCAGCACCCCCTGCAGGCCTGCAGTCTCCACACCAGGGCCTGGGACCCACCCCGACCCGGGTCGCAGCATCCTCTGTCCTGGAGCCAGGGCCTCCAGGCCTAAGTCTGTCCCCAACCAGGACTCGGCACCCCCTGCTGGCTGGAAGCCTCTCCTGACCCTCCCACCTGAGACACAGCACCCCCTGCTGGCCTGTACCCTCCACGCCAGGGCTTGGGACTGACACCCCCAACCCAGGGCTCAGTGCCCTTCCCCTGTCCAGAGCACCCCCTCACTCAGAACACAGCCACCCTCCCAAACTCTAGCCTCCATGCCAAGGCCTGTGACTGACCCTACCCAGATCCAGAGCCCCCTACTGGCCCATAGGCCGTGCCAAGGCATAGGACCAAAACCCTGTCCCACCAGCTGGGCTCAGCAGCCCCTGCTGGCAGAGTCACCTGGCCAGGCCTGGGCCTGACCCCGCAGGAGACTTAGTGCTGCCTGCCATCCCAGAGGCTCCAGGCCTGGGATTGACCTGACCAGGGGTTCAGCCTGGTCTGACCCCCACCCCCACCGGAGACTCAGTACCCCCTGAGGGCAGGATCCACCTGGGCAGGTCTGGGCCTGAACTTACCCAGGGCTCAGCATCCCCAGAGGCCCAGAGTCTCCACACCACAGCCTGGGTCCAACCCATTAGGACGCAATGACCCCTGCATGCCCTGCTCATTCGACCCCAAATGGGGACCAATACATCCTCCAGCCTGGAGCTCAGCTGTGGGCCTTTCCTAGTGTGGAGATGAGCTCAGCAAAAGTCATTGATTTAGGAATCAAAGATCCTAGTGAGGCTAGGCACTGTGTTTGGTGCCGTGGGTCCTACAAAAATGCACATGATTGATTCTTCCCTCCAAAGAGCTGGTAACTTGGGGGGTCAAAGTTAAATCATAAAATGCAAGTATAAATAACAACAAATTTTAGTAACCCAAGAGGTGCTCACATGTGAGAATATCTCCCTCTTCCTGCTCACTGTTCTTGGCGTCAGATGAAATACAAAGAAGTAACACAAAACCAACTCAGCTAGTTTTCCCTCCTGTTTCCCTCAAAACAGGTAAATTAAATCATCTGGTGACGGGGACAGGATTTGGGAGAGGGGCAGGGACAAGGGAAGTGCGGTTGATGTGGTGAGAGACTCCGATCCGCGTCTCCCCGCACACTCTGGTGGGTTCACTGATTCTGTAACTGAGAGCTGGCTGCAAATGGCAGCCAACTTGCCAGAGTCACCAGTTCCAGCCTTCTCGGGGTCAAAGGCAAAGCTGAAGAGTGACAAATTCATTTCTCTTTCAGGCTGATGAATGGCTACTGTTAGCCACAGTGGCACTGCTCGGCTCTCTTGGCAGCTGCATCGTCTGGCAAAACTGGTCCTGGGCCCCAGACCCACCACCCAACACCCCCAAAGCTGCCCCCCATCCTTCTAGGCTTCTGAGCTAAGAAGGGCCAGTATTTTAGGTGCAAAATCCTAGGTGCAAAGTAGAAAATTAGACTGAATGAATAGTAGGCCCAGTCAGGGGTTTGTGAGAGTAAAACCAATATATTTAACAAATCATGACATATCAAATGACAAGGCATTTTCTAACAATGAAGTGCTTTACAAATGGACACTTCTGTAAATAAGGGTCATGGAGCTTATTTAATGAAGGGTATTCATCAAAGGTGTTTACAGATATGACAGAACACACACAAGGTAGTGAAGCGGACAGGTTCCTAAAGCTTTGTGCTTCCCACCTTGGGGCCTTCTCTCATGCTGCTCATTCTGTCTAGAATATTTTCTCCCCTATTCTCCACCTGGCTGATTGCTAGTCATCTTTCGAGTTTCGATTTAACTGTCACTTCTTCAGAGAATCCTTCCCTGACGCCCCCAAGGGGACCAGCTCCCTAGGCTGGTCAGGATTCACAATTCTGCTGTCAGAAGCCCAGCTCAGCTGGGTTAGGGCAAAAAGGGAATGTGTTGGACATCATAATTAGAAAAACCAGGGATACAGCCTGGACCAACACAGCAACCTCTAGGCTCTGAAAGAATGACATCGCTCCCCTGGGTTGGCTCTGTTCTCAGGCGATCTCTCTTACACAGTGGCAGAGTTGGGCACCAGCAGATGCTCATTAGCTCAGTTTGAGTCACTTGCCTGTCCTTGAGCCAATGACTGCAAAGAAGGGAGTAGAGTACATAAATTGGCTAGGCCTCGGAATTGTGCCAATTGTGAGAAAGCTCCAGAGTGGATGCCACAGAACCAGCAACTGGGAGTGCGAAAGGGTGGATGCTCAAAGCAAGATTGGGGAAGGGATGCTGATGAGGCAAAATCCACAGACATCCATCTCAGCATCTCAGACAGTTGAGAGCCTTGCAGCATCCTATATTTCTCCATAGGACACCCCTCCATTTAGTTCTTTCATCTCTTGTGTCTGTTTAATCTCTGTCCCCTTCAGGACACTGAGCGCCATGCAGGTGGGACTTTTTGTCATTTGTACCCATGGGATTTTAATTTATAGAGGTGACTGAATGGTGACAAGGAGGTCAATGCCACTGAAAGAAGAATTTATGACTTACATCTTCTGAGAGGAGGTGGGGCACCATACCATGCAGGGCCACTTAGGGAGCACCATGGTGGTCAGGAGACAGAAGCAGGAGTGACGGGAAAGCTCAGGCCAGGGCCTGTATTGGGGTTTCTTTGGGAAAGGCAAGGTAGGGCAGAATCAACAGTTTAGGACTGACTAGTGGGAATAACTCTGGTGGGCTCCAGAAAATAGAGGTTGTCCCTAGTTGCCTGGCCCTGGGATGATTTAGGGTAGGGAAATATTGGCTTGGTGTGTGAGTTATTAAGGAGGTGGCTGGGGCTGTAGACTCAGGATTGATTGGCTTGCATATGAAAGAATTGGCTAGCCCTAGGAGGCCATCTTTCTCAGACCAGCAAGATTTTTAAGATTTTAAAACACTATACGATGCAGAAATGAAAACCGTTAGTACGGGGACCATGTCTGGCTCATGTACTATGGCACCAACTCCAGCACAGGGAAGGAGCTCAGTCAGCACTTGCAGGGGTGCTGCGGGGCCTTCTCCCAACGTTCTGGGGAAGGGTGAACCAGAGGACCACTCCCCAGCTCTCCAGACTCCACCGTGGAAGGGACAGCGAGGTGGCCAGGAGGCTGCTCAGAGAGCCTATGTGAGACGGGGCCCTTTCCCAAAGAGTCACATCCTCTTCTGGGCATTTGCAGACAGCATCCAGCTACTGGGACAACAGGAACTCAGTGAGACTAGGGTAAAAACAGCCATAGTGGGGCTGGTGGCCATGGGGCTCACCACAGCCTAGATTGTAGGGGATCAGTCCACAGGGACCTGCCTGAGTTCCTGACTACAGCGTCAGTCCCTGAGGACAGAGATTATTGCATCACTAACTATATCTTTCTTGCAGATCAGAAGAGGAGGTGGAGTCCAGGAATAATAGTAGTAATGGTAATGAGGGCTGCCTGTGGCTGACATGTGCTCAGCCACTGCTACAACCCTCACAGTAACTCCAGGAGGGGGGGTGCGAGGGTCTAGCTCAAGAGGTGTTTGTTTGGTCATGTGTTACAGATACCAATTTCATAATGGCTTGTCACAAAGAGGAATTTATTGAAAAGCACAGAGGTGTCTCATGGGTAGACCCGAAGGGCAGAACCTCACCAGGGCCTGAACTGCACGGGCAGTCGCTTATTCACTCACCCCAGGCCCCTTCCTCTCCCACCTCAGCCCACAGACCAGACTCAGGAAGGATGCTCGTTCCCAAACCCAAGTTCCAGGAGAGATGATCTGATTGGCCCAGCTCCAGTCAGGGGTCCACCACGGTCCAATCAGGACTGGCCAGGTGGGTACACAGTACAAACACAGCTGCTAGGATGTAGCCTTGTGGGTTCTCAGCCAGGCAGGGCAGACAGTTGCATGTTCTACAGTGAATATTAACCCCCTTTGGCTGAGTGGGTAACACAAAGACACATTTCCAGTAAGTGGGCAGCCTACTCCAGGCTCATTTTTTAACCACGTGCAACAACTTCTCTAACCCAAACTTACCTTTATGTATCCCACAGTATTTTGCATGTATGCTTGATCTTCATTCAGTTCAATTCAGTTCAGTTCAACTCAACTCACATAGATTGTATGTCCTCAGTGTACTGGGCCTCAGGAGGAAAGCAAAGATGCACAAAACCTGGGTCTCGGTCTCCGCGAGCTTCAAGGGAGTTAGAGAGTGGAAATCTCAGGTCCCAACCAATTCTACAAGACGGGCCATGATGAACATTCCGGCAGGGGGTGCCCCCCATGCTGTCTGGGTGTGCGGGTATTCATTTTAATGTGGAGCAGCAGGAAAATCCAAATAGAGGAGAAGAATTTGTTTTTGTGATTTTAAATAACATTAGTGATGTTGTTTTCATTGAGATCTTGCCTATTTTTCATTCTTGCAAGCACAAGCTCCCTGCATTCCCCCACGCTCCCAGATGGCTTAATGCTGATCTGGTGCCAGTGCTCAGGAAACTGGGCAGATATCCGCAGAGATCCTCAAAGAGGCGGGGACAGACATCTGGGTCATCACTCCATGACCTAACTGTGGCGTCTCCCAGACTGATCCCAGCAGAGTGGGCAGCAGATCAATGCACGGTACCTTTGGCCTTTTCTCTCACCAGTGGGGATTCGGGCCAGCTAACAGACTTCTTGCTCTGGGTGCTCAAAAGCTGGTAAGAAACAGATGTATTTTCAATGACGCATAAGGTAACCACAGCCTCGAGGATCCAGTTAAAATGGGATGGTTGAGCCCACAGCCGAAGCCTGCCAGTGCGAGTGGGCTGGGTGCTGTCGTTTCCTCAAACAATTTGGTAAACGTTACACACGGCCAGTTGAATGAGGAAATCACGCAGGAAGTGTGGCAAACTGGCAGGCAGCACAGGCACACACACACCTCCTCTGCCCCCTAGCGAACAGTTAGAATTCTAACTCCATCTGCTCAGCCATTTTAAAAAAGGCAACGTACTATCATTTTACAAATCTTTAAGTGTTAATCATAGAAAATATGTGCCATCACTTAAAAAAAAAAACATAGAGATATATAAAATAAAAGTGAAAGTCTCCCTTTCACTCATGAGAGGTAGGAGCTTAATGTGTATCCCTCCAGACTTCTCCCTATTAAAGATATATCCATGCACACGTTTACGGTTTTTATATGAATGGGTTTAAATGGTACATATTAGTTTGCATGACAGAGGCTGGCTAAGTGCTCCCCAAGCCCGTTGGCTGGGCACACGCCAGACAACATCTCCCAGCCTCACCTTGCAGTTAGCTGTGAACATAAGTCCAAGTTCTGGACAATGGAGTGTGGTTGGAATAATGATTGCCACTTCCGTGCCCTGCCTGTAAATATCTCCCACACTTGGTTCTCTACTCTCTCTCTTCTCTTTATGCTGTGATGATGTGTTGAAGATGGAAGGAATCTGGGTCCCTGCATGGCTGCCTGGAGCAGAGCATCGCCCCTTCCCACGGACCTCCATAGGACTGGAGGACTGTGACATGTGCAAGAAATGAAGCTGTCCTCAAATTGCTAGAGCAGTTAGCCCATCCTGGCCAAGGCAGTCGACAACTTGCATTTTTCATTAAATATATCTATAGATAGATAAATAGAACATCATTCATGTCAATTCATATAAACCTGTCTGATACTTTTTTTTTTTGGTGAGGAAGATTGTCCCTGAGCTAACATCTGTGCCAGTCTTCCTCTATTTTGTATGTGGGACGCCACTACAGCATGGCTTGATGAGCAGTGTGTAGGTCTGTGCCCGGGATCCAAACCCATGAACCCCAGGCTGCTGAAGCGGAAGGTGCGAACTTAACCACTATACCACTGGGCCAGCCCCTAAATCTGCCTGATACTTTTTAACAGTTAAACAGCATTCCATTGCATAGATGTATCAAAATGTATTTAATCATTCCCTTCTTGATGGACGTTTATGCTGTTTCCAATTTTTTAATGTTATAAACAAAACTGCCATAAATATCAAGGTCGATATCTTGTGCATTCATGCTAGTATTTCTGTAGAGCAGATTCTTATGCCCTATCACTTTAGATAAGGACTCAGAAATACAACAACCTAGGCAGTGGAGAATGGTCTGGAATAATTATATGTGGTTATGGCATGCGTTTGGAGAGATAATAGATTGTCATGTTTAAGATCCTTGAAGAAAGAAAGAACGAGGGGCAAGTTCTGGTCCTGCTACTTGTCAAGCAACCTGGTATAAGCCGCTTAACCTCTCCAAGCCACCGTTTACTCATCTGTGAAATGGGGATAATACTAACGCCTGCCTCATATTGGTGTTTCCCTGTAAAATGGGAATTAAAAAAATGGGGATATGAGTGCCTATCTCATAAGGTGATCAAGGCTTAATGATGAAGGAAGGAAGAGAAGAAGGAAGGACAGAAGGACGGATGGAAGGAAGGAAGGAAGGGAGGAAGGAAGAAAGGACAGTGATCCCTGAGGGATGAATACAAATGGGGTGAGCCTTATGATTGCCCCAGCTTAATGCCTAGAGGGTTTCTAGGCTGCAGTGCAGGGAGCGGGGGTCAGGCAGAGGCTGGCGGACTCCCTGAGTTGAGGAGACAGAGCTGAGAGTCTGGAGACACCAAGGTAGCTGAGTTCATAGGACAGAGTCGGAAAGAGGAGACCTACAGGGAGCTGCGGGGCCACCTCTGTAAAACTCAGCGTGGGCTGGCAGAGCAGACCGTGCTTCCTGAGGCCGCCTGCTCCAGAAGACAGAGGAAGGGGCTTAGTCACATGCCCACTTTCTTCTTCCAAACTCACCAACCAGATGAAGCAACTCCTCCCCCGCGGGGCACCGGGGCAGAGAGGCCAGGAGTGCTCTGCTAGCCAAGCTCCCTCCATCTGGAAGGAAAGAGGGGAGTGAGAATGGGGAAGAAGCAATATTGTTGGCTGCTCATACCTCAAAATGCTCTTCTGGCTCCGGGACTATTCTCAGAGCTGAGTCTGGAGCCCCCAGTCCTCCGCCTGTCTCCCTAGGGGACCCATTCTCTGCTGCTCGGGTGAGTATCCATATTGCTGCGTAAGAAACCACCTCCAAACTTAGTGGCTTACATCTGTACAGCTTTGGTGAGCCAGGAGGAGTCCGCCCAGGCAGCCTGTGTCTGGCCCTGGTGGCATCAGCCAGGGGCAGAGTTGGAGGATTCACTTACAAGTTGGCTTCTTCAGGCACATGTCAGGGCCTCAGTGTTCCTTGACCGCTCTCTTTGTCTCCAGGTAGCATCTCATTCTCCGGGGCCTCTACATGTGACTTGAGTTTCTCACAGTGTAGGGGTCTCGGGGAAGATGTGCTTTGAACAAAGCAGCTGGCCTCTGAGAGGCAAGAAGCAGAAGCTACCAGCACAGGCAAGGGCCCTCCTGGAGCTGGCTCAGCCTCCCTTCCAGCCCTGTGTCCTATTGGTCAAACCTTCCATCTCTGTGTCCTATTGGTCAAAGCAGTCACAGGATGCTCCCAGATTCAAGGGGGTAGGCCAACGGACTGTACCTCTTGGTGGAGGCTGGCAAGATCACTACAAAGAGCCACGTGGGAAGGCAGATGGTGTTGTGAGCATCTTTGGAAGACTGATCAGCCATAACCACCATGGTTCCAACCCCTTCTGAACGCCTCCTCGAGTCTCCAGCTCAGAGTTTCTCCTGAGTGCCATGCCCCATAGCCTGATGAACATCTCTCTATGGCTGTCTTATAGGCAGCTCAGACTCAAAATGCCCAAACCTGGACACAGCATTTCAGAGCCAAAATCTGGTTCTCCTCTAGGGTTTTCTACTCAGGAAATGTCACGTCTTTCCACGCGTTGCCTGATCCAGAAGGCTGGACGTCCATCTTCTCAGTTCAAATGCCCATTCGCTCAGTTACAACGCACACGGTTACAAATGCCCGAAGGCTTTCCTCTCCCCCACCCCCACTGCTGCTCTCTGCTCTCCTCATCAGGGCTTCCATCATCTTGTGCCTGCGTTACTCCAACAGCACCCTGAAGGCCCCCACCTTTGTTCTTGCCTTCTCACAATTTGTTCTATATGTTGTGGCCAGAGGGGTCTTATTGCTAACCTGATGGCGTCAATCTCCAGGTTGAAAGGCCTTCAGCTGCTCCCCATTACCCTGGCACAAAGTACAACCGCCCACTCTCGTCTTCGTCCTCATCTCTCCTTCATTGAGGCCACCAGGCACTCATGGGACCTTCTGGCCATCCTCAGCCCCTTGGGCTTTCCTGATGTGCTGAATCTCATCTCTGGACCTTTAGGACACGCTTCCTCCTCTCCCCTATGTCCATTGTTGTTGAGATGGCCCCTTCTCTCCCTTCAGATCTCACTTGAAATGTGACACTTGAGAAACCCACCACTTTGTAGCTTATTACTCAACTAAAGCATATGTTATCAAGCAAAGTAGGATTTATGCACAGGAACTGTAAATCCATTTAAGTGTACAAAGTGATGAGTTTTGACAGACGTACACAGCAGCAATCAAGATATGGAACATTTCCATCACTCCCAAAGGTTTCCTCGTGCCCTTGCCGGTCGATCCTTTCATCCACCACCAGCCCCAGGCAACCACTGCTCTGCTTCCTGTCACTCTGGATTGCTTTGCATTTTTTAGATGGTTATATAATGGAATCACTTGGGTGTGTGCTTTTTGGTGATATCTCGATTTTATAACTTCTTGTTTGCTTTTGGGGCATCTTCCCCTAACCGAATATAAGAGACACAAGGAGGGTTTCTCGTGCACATTTTGCACTGTATGCATGGCCTGGCACATAGTAGGTGCTTTGTGAATACTTGTTGAGTAAATCAATAAATCCTATGACCTTAGGTAGTTTCTCCGAGGCAAGAACTATTTAGACAGGAAGATCTTGAGTCTCTGGCCAACCGAGAGAGCCAGGGGCTTGGTACCACAAAATTGTCTTCCCGGATAACCCTGTTTCAGAGGTCTGGTGACCAGTTAGCCTTCTCTGGCAGCCCATGCTCCATCCCCCCACAACTCCCCGGGACAGCTGGTAGACCCACTACTCCTGGCACACAGCCTCCTTCTAGAAGTCAACTTCTTCTTCTCCTTCTTCTTCTTCTTTTCTTTAAATTTTTAAATTGTGGTCAAATACACATAACATAAAATTTACCATCATAATCCTTTTTAAGTATAAGGTTCAGTGGCATTAAGCACATTCACATTATTGTACAACTATCACCACCATCCGTCTCCAGGACACTTTCATCTTGTGAAACTGAAAACTCTGTACCCATTAAACAACTCCCCATTCCCTCCCCAGGTCCCAGCAACCTCCATTCTCCTTTCTGTCTATGAATTTGACTACCCTGGGGACCTCATGTAAGTGGAATCATACAGTAATTGTCCTTCTGTGACTGGCTTATTTCACTTAGCACAATGTCCTCAAGGTTCATCCATGTCGCAGCAGGTGTCAGAATTTCCTTCCTTTTTAAGCTTGAATGATATTCTATTGTTTGTTTATCCATTTGTCTATCAATGGACACTTGGGTTGCTTCCACATTTTGGCCATTGTGAATAATGCTGCTATGAACATGGATATACAAATACCTCTTTGAGACCTTGCTTTCAATTCTTTTCGGTATATACCCAGAGGTGGAATTGCTGGATGTATGTGTAATGTTTTTTTTCTTTTGAGTAAGATTAGCCCTGAGCTAACATCTGCTGCCAATCCTCCTCTTTTTGCTGAGGAAGACTGGCCCTGAGCTAACATCTGTGCCCATCTTTCTCTACTTTGTATGTGGGATGCTGCCACAGCATGGCCTGACAAGTGGTGCATAGGTTCACACCCGGGATCCGAAACGGCAAACCCCAGGCTGCCGAAGTGGAACGTATGAGCTTAACCACTGGGCCAGCTCCTGTGTGTAATTTTTTGATGAAGCACTGTTTTCCGTAGTGGCTGAGCCATTTTACATTCCCACCAACAGTGCACAATGGTTCCACATCTTCACCAACACTTGTTATTTTCTGGTTTTTGATAATAGCCATATTAATAGGTGTGAGGGGAAGTCAGCTTCTGAGAATTGGCTTATCCTTCTTCAAAGTCTTCTCCTGAGAGAACCCTGCTCTCTGAGCCACACAAATCTCAATCCTGGGAAATCTCAGCTCTGTCCCAATAAGGATTCCACAACTTGAGAGTCACCAATGGAAACCTGGGGCAGTTCTGACTGTTCAACGTCAACTGTGTGTTCCCTCAGTAGCTGCGTACTGAGCGCTTATCCTGGATTGGGCCTGGGCCACAGTGGTACCTGGCTACCCCGGCTCATGCTTGGCCCTCCCCTTGCCACATGTAAAGAATTCCATGGTGCCATCTTGTTCACCTGGATAATGAGGAGGGGACCAAGAATAAGCCTTGTTGCTGGCTCTTCTTGGCACCGCTCCTGGCTCTCCACTCTCCTTCCATCTGCTTTTAATTTTGTGCTATTTTGTCTTATTTTATGAACCCTTGTGAATCATTCTTAATTGGGTTTTTTTTTTCCTAGAATAAGACAGGGTATAAATAAATAAATGAGAAATTGAAAAAAGAGTGGTTCTGTGGAAATAATTAGTAGGAGCCTCTTCTACAAGCTGACAATCAAAATGCTATTCTAAGAACTCTCAGAGATGTAACAGCCACCAGCCTTACACATACCTTCATACTCACCCCCCATGTGGGTGGCATTAGGACTGGCTCTTCCCGGAGGCTCCCTGCTCCTTTGTCACACACAGCAGGGTCTTCCCAAGAGCATGCCAGGAGGGTTGAGTGAGGCGATGCCCACCATCGGCACACAGCACTATTGAGATCTGTGTGGACTCTGGCCCCCGTCTCCCTCTCTTGTCCTCCTGTCAGCAACCTGGCAGTGCTGGATGTGTTTTCTGCTTCTTGGCCTTCCAGGGATCCTTCCAGCCAGGCTTCCTGTGCTGCTTCTGCAAGCCGGCTCCTGTCTGCCTCCCATTCTAGTCCTGCAGCACCTGGTTACTCCCACTCCCACCCCCAAAACATCTTTATTACCTTTTTGGTTTATAAAATGAACACCTGTTTGTTGCAAAAATTTTTTTTCAGCTAATAGAAGTTAGAAAGGAGACAGGAAAAAAGTAAAAACCACCTTAAATCCCCCAATTCTGTGATAACCACTGTTAATATTTTGGCAGGAAGCTTTTCAGACCTGTTTCCCAAAGGGAAACACTTTGAACCCTAGCCCTGAGAAATGCTCCGTAGGGAACAACTGGGCTCCCACACTCCGAAGTCCCTGGAAGAGCCGTGCTCTGCTCACGGAGCATCGCAGCTCCCAGGAAGGTGAGGGCCCGCCTTCAGCTTTGTCTCACTCAGGCTCCCCCTTCGAGCCCTTCAGAGCAACCCCCAGGAATACAGTGTGGAAAACACTATTTCAGGGTCCTTCCTGAGTTGACCCTGTGTACATACACAAAAGCATATTCTTAAAAAAAGTTCTACAAAAATGAGGTTATACTAAATTGCCCTTTTGAAAGATCTTTTCCACTCAATATATTATGGACATTTTTGCATATTAATAAGTATAGATCTAGATGATCGATGCAGTTTTAAATGAATTTTCAATAGATAATAAATGCACATGAATAGAGAGCCCGGAAGTAGATCCCCACAAATACGCCCAACTGATTTTTGACAAAAGTGCAGAAAGCATTCGATGGAGGAAAGAGAGCCTTTTAAACAAATGGTCCTGCAGCAACTGGTCCTCCAGAGGCAAAAATATGGACAGAACCTTAAGTGTCACACCTTATACAAAAATTAGCTTAAAATGGATCAGACAAATGTAGAATTATAAAATGTAAAAAAAACTCTTTAAATGTAAAAATGTAAAAACTATAAAACTTTTAGGGAGGAAAAAAGGAGAAAAACATTTAGATCTACAAGCCCTTTTCTTTTTTATGCTTTTTCTCCCCAAATCCCCCCAGTACATAGTTGCATATTTTAGTTGTAGGTCCTCCTAGTTGTGGCATGTGGGACGCCGCCTCAGCGTGGCCTGACGAGCAGTGCCATGTCTGTGCCCAGGATCCGAACCAGCGAAACCCTGGGCTGCTGAAGCGGGGCTCGCGAACTTAACCACTTGGCCACAGGGCCAGCCCCTAGAGGCCCCCTTTTTTTTTTTTTTTTGAGGAAGATTAGCCCCTATATAACTGCTGCCAATCCTCCTCTTTTTGCTAAGGAAGACTAGCTCTGAGCTAACATCCATGTCCATCTTCCTCTACTTTATATGTGGGACGCCTACCACAGCATGGTTTGCCAAGTGGTGCCATGTCTGTACCCGGGATCCGAACCAGCAAACCCTGGGCCGCCGAAGCGGAACGTGAGCACTTAACCACTGCACCACCGGGCTGGCCCCAACAGGCCCTTTTAAGAGAAGGAAAAGACAAGCTATAGACTGAGAGAAAATATTTGCAAACTACATTTCTGGTAAGGAACTAGTATCTAGAATATATACAGAACTCCCCAAACTCAACAGTAATAGGAAAAAACCCCAAAGAGTCCAATTAGAAAATGGGCAAAAGACATGAGACATTTCACCAGAGAGAATGTGCAGGTGGCAAGTAGGCACATGACAAGATGCTCCACATCATCAGCCATGATGATGGCTAAAAGGCAAAACCACAATGAGACATCACTACAAACCTACCAGAATGGCCAAAATTGAAAAGACTGAGGACATTGAATTCTGGTGAGGATGCAGAGCAACTGGCTCACATGGACACTGCTGGTGGGAATGTAACACGGCACAGCCCTCTGGAAGATAACTAGGCAGTTTCTAAAAAACTAAACATGCAGCCACCATATCATCCAGGAGTTGCACCCCTGGGCATATATCTCAGAAAAATGAAAACTTGTGTTCATGCAAAAACCTGCACACTGATGTTTAGAGTAACTTTATTCACAAAAGCCCCAAACTGGAAATGTCCA
Source organism: Equus quagga (assembly GCF_021613505.1). Taxonomy (NCBI): domain Eukaryota; kingdom Metazoa; phylum Chordata; class Mammalia; order Perissodactyla; family Equidae; genus Equus; species Equus quagga. Next base: position 91,965,451 of record NC_060267.1, read on the forward strand.
GTTGTCCTTCAACAGGTATATTAAACAAACGGTGGTACATGCACACCATGGAATACTATGCAGCAAGAAAAAGGAGGGAACTACTGATACACTTGCAACCTGGACAGATCTCCAGGGAACTATGTTGAATGAAAAAAGCCAGTCCTGGGGCCAGCCTGGTGGCATAGTGGTTAAGTTTGCATGCTCCACTTCAGCGGCCTGGGGTTCATGGGTTTGGATCCTGGGCGTGGACCTACGCACCACTCATCAAGCCATGCTGTGGTGGCATCCCACATACAAAATAGAGGAAGATGGGCACAGATGCTAGCTCAGGGATAATCTTCCTCACCAAAACCAAAAACAAAAAACCCCACAAACCAAGCCAAAACCCACATATTGCATGATTCTATGTATATAACATTCGTGGAATAAAATAATTATGGAGATGGGGGACAGATTAATGGTTGCCAGCAGTTGAAGAGGAGGTGGGAACACGAGGGAAGTGGATGTAACTGTAAAAGAAAAACAGGCAAGATAGTCGTGGAATGTTCTGTATCTTGACTCCGTCAATGTCAATATCCTAGTTGAAATATTGTACTGTACTATACAGTTTTGCAAGATATTACCTTTAGGTAAAGGGTAACTGGCATCTCTTTGTATTATTTCTTACAACTGCATGCGAATCTACAATTATCTCAAAATAAAATATTTTTTTAAAAAATCACAAATGCATTTAGACAATGAGAAGTAGGTTTGCCACTCTCCCAGGAGCTAACACTGTCACCAGTCTCTGCATCCTTGTTTCTAAAGCTGTGCTGTATTTCACCGGCTGGATGTGCTGTATTTTAATGGACCAATTCCATATTGCTACAGTTTGCGTTGTCCTAATTTTCACCATTACAAGCTGTGGTATTATCAGCATCCTCGTATATCTGTCTTTGCTAGAAGTGACATTTCTGGGGCAGGAAATCCGCATATGTGAAATGTTGATACATGTTGCCATATTGTCCTCCAGAAAGATTGTATCAATTTACACTTTGCTTGACAGGTTCAAGCTCTGACTCTAACAATCCGCTTCTCTCCTCACTAATCCCCACTTTAAATTAAGAAAGGGCACAGCCAATACAAATCCTGGATAAACTTTATCTCTATATTACACACAATCAAGGGTGTCAGAAGGAGAAACAACGGCACCCCTCCTTATTTACCACATTCCTAAGAGGCAAATACCTCAATGCATCACTTAGACTGTTTTTTAAAACAAAAAGACAATGTTCCACTGAAAAAGATCAACCATACCTGCTCTTGCTATATTTCCTTTAATCTTCACCTGAGAAGCCTTCTTGAAATCCTTTCTATCTTTACTTTTGCTGCTCTGAAAAATAAACTGTATAACTCTTGTTTCCCAGCGGGAAAGGGTTAATTCTCACAGTCCGCCCTGCCCAGAATGGTAGAACGAGATGACCTGAAGGGTTGGCGCCAGAGGGGTCTTCAGCTCAGCGGTCGAGAGCTCAGTTCTGGCCGGAAAGTTCTGGCTGCCACTCCCTGTGCTGTCACTTATGGGTCGAGTGGTCCTGGTCAAGTTATTTAACTGCTCTTAAATGTGTGTCCCCAAGCGTAAAATGGGTATAATAATAGAAACAATAATAAACGCTTTTACTGTATAGCTCAATGTCTTCACTGGAAGGATGGGGCAGTCACGTCCGAGTAAGTGGGTGATCCACAGAATATCATCTGGACCAGAAGATAGAGTTCCTGACTCCCGGCCGTGGCCATCAAAGTCACTGTCACCAAAGCCACTCTGAGCCTTCTAACTTGTTATAAAGCTAAGAAAGGGAGAGCGACTTAGCTGAGTAAGTGCTCAAGGAGCTTCAATACTGTGACGATTCGCCAAGGCATGCTATGTTTTTGCAAGGTATTAATAAAAAGGCTGCCACCTCCTAGACAGACAAAACAGGCAGAGGAAGTTTGGGCCAAAAGGCTCAAAATCACCCACCCTTCTCCCAACCCACGTGACCTTAATGTTCTTAGAGTTTGGCCCCACTACCAAATGTGCCTTTCTGCAAAATCCACAAATCAGAATCTGCACTCACAGCTTTTTTCCTTTAATTAAAATAGCTTTTATTGCTTTTTTCATGATGCAAAAGCTGTAACACTTTCATTATAGAAAAAGATGTAAAAATAGAGATAAGCAAAAAGAAGAGGGCAAAAAAGCCACAAATTTATCCTGCAGCTTTGAATTAGGAAATCAACAAAGTACATTTCAAGAAAGGAAGCCATCTGGGAGGGTCCTCTGGGGCTTTGAAAGCAATGAGTAAGAGCCAGCTCGCCTGGGACCTTCTCCGGCCTGCGCTTCACATGTGTCATCTCAGTGGGGTCCCCCCAGCAATCCCCAAACCCACTTGTACCGAGGGTCCTACTTACCACTGCCCTGCGATGCCTCTCTACCTAGCAACACTCTGCCACCCACCCCTCCCACCTTCCCTCGCTGTCTCTTGGCTTTCATTTTATTCCTAGATTGTTTTTAAGGTTTAAAAGACACACAATAAGGCAGGCTAATCTTAAGTGTGCAGCATGATGAATTTTCACTTGTGTGCACACTTACATAGCCACCATCCAGAACGAAATCTGGAGCATTTTTCAGTGCAACCACCTCAAGGGCTCCTTCGTGCTTCTCCTAAATCAGAATCTCCCACACTCCCGCCCCCCTGGAGGTAACCCCTATTCTGACCTCTACCACCATAGATTCACTTAGCCTGGTTTTGAACTTCATCTGAAGTTTGGGTCTTTTCATTGCTCAACATTATGTCTATGAGATTTTGTTCAACACTTTGTCTATCCTTTTCCCCAGCATTATGTCTCTGAAGCATAATCATCGTTTGCTCCTCCACATTATGTCTATGAGAGTCACTTACACTAGTGCACGTGGTTCTTTTCACTGCTGCCTAACATTCCATCACACAAACTGTGTGGGACTACCACACTTTATGCATCCATTCTACTGTTGATGGACATTTGGGTTCTTTCCAGGTTTGGGCTAGTACTGCTAAGGCAGTCATGGATATTCTTGTGCCTGTCTTTCTCGGGACATAAATGTAGGTTTCCAGCTTTCCAGGTACAGGCCCAGGAATGGAATTGCTGAGTCTTAGGGTATATGTGTATATTTAGCGTTAGTAGGTACTGCCAACCGTTTTCCCCAAGTAGTTGTGTCAGTTTACACTCCTGCTGTCTCGTGGCTTTTAGAACGTGCCACGATGATGTAGGTAGTTGCAACACACACACCTGGAAGGAGTTCCAGTATTTGCCTAGACTCCAGCGAAGTGCTGCTTCAGGTTTGCAGGTGACAAGGGACACAGAACGTGCTGGAATCCTGTCTTTCTGTTTTCCTTCTCACCTACTTCCGCTGCTTCCACATGGTCCTCACACATACACACACATGCACACGCGCAGGCACACACACACACATGCACGCATCTGCACAACTGAGCCAAGGCACCTGAGCCAGGATGCCGTGCTGCTCCTGAGCCCAGCCCGATTTCCAGTCACACCCTCTCCCCAGCGCCTGGGAAGTTCTTGTAGGCTGCTCCCGCGGAGGCTGACAACTGTCCTGGGCAGGGTCATCGTGTGGTCCTCCCCTCACAGCACCGGGGACGTGAGAAGTCTCTGCAGCCCTGGGATGCGACCGGCTGGGATGAGACAGTGGCGGGCAAGGGCCCGCGCCCCTCTTAACGGCCTGGCTGCGGGCCCGAGGCCTGTGTGCGGAGCCACTAGAGGGCGGCGCAGGCCCGCAGAAGGACAGCGCCACACACCCGCCGCCCGGCAGGCCCGGGAGAGAGCCGAGCGGGGAGCACTGACCTCTAGTCTTACAGCCCACTTCTGTCCCCTCCGTGGTGTGGTGGGCTGAGCCCTGGGGAGGAAAGCGAGGGGCCACTTGGTTTCTGTCCCTCGCTACCTTTGAGATTTTGGGAAAATCATTCAATCCCTCTGTGCCTCAGTTTCCACACCTGTCAAACGGCAACAATAATGTCTCACTCACTCTGTGGGTCTATGGTGAGGCTTAATTTTAGGAATATTATTAGCCATTGTAATAATAGTAATAATGATAATGCTAATAATAACCACTATGATACACTGCTGCTCGAGGGGCTGGTGCTTCTGAAGCACTCTCGCCTCTTCCTCACAACTGCCCTCTGACGAGCTGGGAGGGGTGGACGACTGCGGCAGTGACACCTGCCACCCCCTAAGCACGTGCCAAGTGTCTTGTTCCTTGCCTCACGTGCGCCCAGCTCCTTCCTTCAGATGACAACCCACCGTGACGGGGTCTGTGATTGTCCCCATTGGACAGATAAGGAAACTGAGGGGCAGCTAACCTGACCATGTTGCAGGAGCCAGGTTGGGGTTCCCGTACCTGCCTCATGCAGTCTGAGCACAGAACCCCTGCTCAGAGGCGCCGGGAAACACTCAGTGGCCATTTGTAAGACCTGAAGTGTCGTGCATACATGTGGCCATCATCCTCCCAGGTGTCATCTGTACCATTGTTATCATGACGTAGGGCACCAATGTCAACTGCATCGCTTGGGGCTCCCTTTGTCCCCCTCAACCTCTGCTTCTTTCCTTGTAGTGTGAGGAGTTAGGAGAAAATCAGTGCTTCCCGATCAACACCCCTTGGAGGTGCCCCAAAGGTCTTGGGGGTCCAAGGGACAGTGGGGGTCCCGTGGTGTCGAACACTCCTCCCCACTCCTGCCAAAGCAGCTCCTACAGGCTTTGTATATTTATTCTGAAAAAAGAGTTCTGATGCTAAAATTAACCAAAAATATTTAAAACCATTAGACTGGATCATTCCTGAGGTCTCTCCTAGTTCTGAATATTTTATGAAAACCTTTCTTGAACCTATTTATATTTTTAGCTGTTAAGTTCAATTTACCTTTTCCCTACTGGGTGCAGACTTCTTTTTTGTTTGCTTATTTTTTTAATCTTAAGATTTTCTTTTTCGAGTTTCAGTCACTCCCCACCCCCACGTCCAGCTCTGGCATTCCTACTTTTCTATGAAGTCTCTGTTTTACTCTCTTTCTGGCTCTATATTTTTATGACCTTACTCACTCAAGTTATTTTCTTTCTCCATGTTCTCATTCTGGATTGGCATCCTAACCTTTCCCTCTGGGGTTTCCCACAAGACCACTGTTTTTTTTTTCTCTCTCTCTCTTTTTGGTGAGGAAGATTGGCCCTGAACTAACATCTGTCCCAATCTTCCTCTATTTTGTATGTGGGATGCCGCCACAGCATGGCTTGATGAGCGGTGTGTAGGTCAGCACCCAGGATCTGAGCCCAGGAACCCTGGGCTGCTGAAGCACAGCAGGTGAACTTAAGCGCTATACCTCCAGGCCGGCCCCACAACTACCCTTTGACGTTACTGATCTGGCCCTTCCTTAGCCCAGATCTGTGTATTTCTCAGAGAACATAGCAAATAGGACACCATGGAACATTCCAGCGACGGAGCACTGGGGTCTGGTAGAAGAGAACTTGTTATTAACAGGCAAGAAAGGAAAGAGCTGTTTCCCACGACAAAAAGGAAAACGAGCATCACGTTTAATTCTAGGAATATTATTTTACATGCACATATTTTTCATCATCATTTTCTGGTCCGTGTTTCCAGCTTTCTCTTTTGAATGCAGAGATAAATCCATTCTATTTGAGTAAGTTCCCCATTTTAAGCAGTTTTCAAGGTGTATGAGAAAGAGGGTGGATTCTGACCCTCGCACATCTGAGAGCATTTTTAATGGCCCCTACTCCGCTGGGGAATGAAGTGATGTGGCAGGAAACACCACTTTGCCTGTAAACAAACTCTCTTGCAGGCTAATCTGCAGCCCAGCTCTGAGGGAGAGTCTCACTCTTTCTACGGGGAACTTCTTCAGATGTCGCCGTCCTGGGAAGGACAGAGTGCCCTTCACAGCGCAGTCTCCCCTGCCCTGCATGAGAATGAGCTGATCAATCCGCATCAGCAATCAATCAATCCAGAAATGTCCATTATCTGCCTAACGCAGACCTTGCAGTGTTAGGAGCATCGGGGGAGGGGGAGGCATGAGAAAATGAAGTGTCTCAACATGCAAAAACGAATTGTGGCTCCAGCGGGACATGGCCTTGGGTGTGGGCACTGCTGTGAAGCTCAGAATGAGGGAGGGGAACTCCTCCCTGGCAGGAATTGCCAGGAAAGCTTCCCAGAGGGATAAATCCTCTGTCCCGCCCAGGACTAAGCCCTCGGGGGTGAGGGGACGACAATGGGTAGGGGCGGTAGGAGATCCGAGCCCACCATCTGGGGGATGGGGAGGTGTGCAGGAGGCGGAGCCCGTGGAGGCTGTGTGCCAGGGCAGAGGTCAGCCTGGCTGCAGGGGTCACGGCACGGAGGCGCAGCACTGAGCCTTTAAGTAAGACATGCAATCACTGTGTTGAGGGCCTACTGTGTGCTAGGCACAGGTTCCTGGATGCTGTGGGCAGAGCCATGAACAATGTTCCTGCTCTCATGGAGTATCCACTTCAAGCGGGAGAGAAAGATTAAACACAAGTGAATATCCATTCATCTGCTGACGGACATTTGGACTTTTTCCCAGTTTTCAGCCATCACAAATTTGAAAACTATAGCTTATCAACCCACTGGACTAGTGCTCAGCAAAAAAAGGGAAGGAACCACTGACACACACAACAACATAATGATGCCAAGTGAAAGAAGTCAGACAGAAAAAAGAGCGTATATTAGAGGATTTCATTATGCAAATGCTAGAAAATGCAAACTAGTCTACAGTGACAGAAAGCACCTCAGTGGTTGTCTGGGATTTGGGGGGACTGGAGGGACCACAGAGGGACACGGGGGAACTTTTGGGGGTGAGGGCTGTCATAACAGATCGCCACAGACCAGTGGCTGACACAACAGAAGTTTATTCTCCCAGTCTTTGGGGCTAGAAGTCTGAGATCAACGTGTGGGCAGGACCGGTTCCCTCTGAGGCCTCTCTCCTTGGCTCGCAGACGGCTGTCTCCTCCGTGTCCGCACATGGTCTTCCCTGTGGGTCTGTGTCCTCCTCTCCTCTTCTCATAGGATGCCAGTCATGTTGGATTAGAGGCCACTCCAGTGACCTTATTTTAACTTAACTACATCTGTAAAACCCTATCTCTGGTATGGTCACATTCTGAGGTCTGGGAGTTAGGATTCCAGCACATGAAATTTACAGGTGTGCTCACTATCTTGATGGTAGTGATGATGTCAATGGTGTATTCCTATGTCCAAAAGTGTTGAATTGAACATTAGATATGTGTATGTCAATTATACCTCAGGAAAGCTGTTAGAAAAACAAGTAAATAAATATATGACACTCAGGCAAAGATGCAGGCTGTGAAGGGGCAGGGGTGGTGGGGACCCCTGCACGGAGCTGGAATGAGGCCAGAATGGGGGCGTCTTCAGGGGGAGGTCAGAGCTGGGATACACGTCGGAGATTTATTTTATATTTATATTGTTTCATCTTGGGAATGATGAGAAGCACTTTAAAAGGGGGAGAGCGGGGTGGGCCCCATAGCACAGTGGTTAAGTGCACACATTCTGCTTCGGCAGCCCGGGGTTCACCAGTTGGGATCCTGGGTGCGGACATGACACTGCTTGGCAAGCTATGCAGTGATAGGCGTCCCACATATAAAGTAGAGGAAGATGGGTGTGGATGTTAGCTCAGGGCCGGTCTTCCTCAGCAAAAAGAGGAGGATTGGCGGCAGATGTTAGGGCTAATCTTTCTCAAAAAATAAAAAATAAAAATAAATAAAAGGGGGAGAGTGGACAGCCACCGGGCACCCTTGGCAGGACAGTAGAGGTTTCCCCATATGCCACAGATGCAGTAAGTATTCTTTTTTTTTTTTTTTGCTGAGGAAGATTCGGCCTGAGCTAATATCTGCTGCCAATCGTCCTCTTTTTGTATACGAGCTGCTGACACAGCATGGTCACTGACAGACAGGTGGTGTAGATCTGCACCCGGGAACTGAACCTGGACCACTGACGTGGAATGTGTTGAACTTAACCACTAGGCCACCGGGGCTGGCCCTGTGCAAAGTATTCTTACAGTTATTCCAGTTTTGGCTAGAAAACAAGAATAAGAACTGGATTATTTTTTTTCAAAAAGAGACTTTATTTTTTTTAGAGTAGTTTTAGATTCACAGTAAACTGTGCAGAAAGTCTGGAGATTTCCCATGTGCCCCTGCCTGCCCGCCCCCGCCCCCCCCCCCCCAACAGTCTCCCCGATCCGCGTCTCCCACCAGAGCGGTACATTTGTTATAGTTGCTGCACCTTCACTGACACGTCATTATCCTCCATAGCTTACAGTAGGGTTTGCTCTTGGCGTTTCTCAGCCTGTGGGGTTGGACAGATGTGCAATGATGCGTCCCCGCCATGACAGCATCAGAGAGGAGTTTCACTGCCCTCAGAATCCTCCGTGCTCCACCTCTTCCTCCCCCTCCCAGTAACCCCCAACGACCACTGATCTTTTTACTGTCTCCATAGTTCCGCCTTTTCCAGAATGTCGTACAGTTGGAATCGCACAGTGTGCAGCCTCTCTAGATTGGCCCTTTCGCTTAGCAATATGCATTTCATGTCTGCGGCTTCACAGCTCAGCGTAACAGTCCGTGGCATGGATGTACCACAGCTTGTTTATCCACTCACCTGCTGAAGGACAGCTTGGCTGCAGAGGGTGTTTTAGGCACCAGTTTTCATAAATCTATTAAAGGTCCATGTAGGAAAGCCAATGAGAAGTGTAGCGTTTACTGGAGGTGATGCTGACTTTAGAGCAAAACTCACTGCTATTTGCAGCAGGCTTGGAAAAAGGCTTCATCGTGTGTGTCAACTCTCATTCATTCACTCCTTCAACATACATTTCTTAAGCACCAACCGTGGACCAGGCACTGTTGCAGCCCACGCTCTGGGGATCTGCTTCAAACAATATGCATAGAATCACTGACCGCATGGAGCATCCTGTCCAGCGGGTCTGGAAGATGGATTGAGACTGACTGCCTGGGGGGTTGGGCAGGGGAGGATTCTGAGGCTGGGGCAGGGCCTCCATGGGGAGGAGGATATGACCTCCTAGTGACGACAGCCATCAGGTGGGGGACCAGCGTTCCCCGTTTGCCTCGCCGTCCCGGCTTACAGCTGTTGTCCCAGCGTAATTACTCCTAGCTCCCTGGCCTGGCCCCGCAGCCTGGCTGTGCAGTTGGGTGGGGCCAGGCAGTTCTGTCCTCCTTTGCCCGGGAGAGTCATACAAAATGCAACGCCCCATGCAGAGCCTGGAAAGTCTAAAAACCTTCCTGTTAATTCAATCCCTGAGATCAGTCACCAAATTTAGGTTTTTCTAGATTTAAATATTAATTTTGTTGATTGTATTCTTTAGATCAAAACTTGAAGATGTCTGTCTCAGGGGGAAAAAAAAAACCCAATAAATTATAAATTGAAAACACTGTTTTGAAGATAATGTCATGGGGAAGGAATTATGAACTGTATATTGGGGATGGGCGAAAAAGACAGAAGGAGAAGATGTAAAACATGTTTTTGATTTACAGTGTCTTTTAAAAAATTAACATTTGTTGCTTTTAAAAAATTGATCACCTGCTCCGTGCCAGACTCTGTTCTGGGTCCTTGAGCATCACACCTAATTCTCTCAAAAGTCCTCTGTGGTACGTATCTTTTACAAGGGGGGGTCCTTCCGCTTGGAGGAGGGAGCGGGAGGGTGGGGATTTGAAGCCCGGTGTGCTGGGCTCGGGAGGCTGGTCTTTCCCCGAGAGGCAGCCTCTGGAGCCTCGTGGGAAACAGCGACATTTCCCGGGAAGAATCTCACTTTCCCCTGAAAACTCCAAGCAAATAAGTTATCATCGCTGCCCCCCCACCCCCGCCCGGGCATCAGGGACTTTTCCTCTCACTATTTTGTCACCTGTCAGCCCCTACTCGATCCTAATAAACCCTGCTGCCTAAGATGGAGCTCACAAATTTGCCAAGCTTGTTCAGTGGCGATGTGCAACTTCATCCATTCATTCAGGCGCCTGGTGCTGGAGACGCAGATGCTTCCTCCCCAGGGAGCTCACAGCCCAGTGGGAGGGATAGACACCCAAATGCGGAAAGCATAGGCGCCCTGGGGCATACGGCAGGAGCGCCTAACTCCAGAGAGCTTCCTGGAGGAGGTGGCACTGGGATTGAGACCTAGAAGCTGGGTAAGAGGAGCAGGGAGAGTAGTTCACAGCATGTGCACGAGCCTGGAGGAGTAAGAGAGCATAGAAGCTTCCAGAAGAGGAGGGAAGTTCAGTCTGGCTGGAGTGTGGAGCACGAGTGGGAGAGTAACAGAGAGCTGGCGATGGTACTTAAGAGTCACGACTGATAACCAGGCCCTCACGGTGAGGCAGGTGCACTCATCATCTCCCTCCCTCCTCCTGCAGGCTCTGCAGAAGCCCCATTATCATCCCCACTTTACGGATGTGGTGACTGAGACCCGGGGTGGAGTAGCCTGGCTAAGGATTGACCCCAGGCTGCCTGACTCCGGAGCACCCAGCCTTCCCTCGGTACCATAAGCAGCCTGGTGTGCAGGGGCCTTGCTGTATCCTCAGAGCACCGGGTGAAGAGCGTGCAGTCCTTTGGGGCCGGCACACTCTGCCTTCAGACTCCCGGCTCATGCCTGTTCCGCCCCACCAGCTTGGCGGGCGCTTCAGCCTCTGTGGTTCCGTGAGCCCCGCCCAAGCGCTCCGCCCGCCCGAGGCTCTGTCCCTCTGCGGGCCCAGCTTTTCTTTCCCAGCCTGCAGAGCCGCAGCTGCACAAAGGCATCGCAGCCCCTCCCCACCTCTGCCTGGAGGCCGGGCCGCTGCGAGGCGGCTGCTGTGCTGCAAGAAAGACCCCCATTGATTGGGGTCTCCCTGGGGTCCAGCCTTTCTTCCCTGCCTTTCTCCGTGGCCAGGAGATCCTCTGGCAGGGCCGGTGGGATGCGAAGGTGACCCCAGGCTGCCTCCGGGAGGACTCTCTGAACAAAAGCCTGCCTAACAAAGAGGCATGCTGGCAGGGAGTACAGTCAATATCCAAAGGCAAGTCACAAAAATGGGGCTCACCAGCCAGCAGTGGCCAGGAGGCCAGCGAGTGGCCGTGGAAGGTTCTGCTCACCCCTCTCCATTACCAGGACCCAGCGGCGCCCCTGGGGGACACAGGATGGGGCCTCTGTCGCTTTTGGCTGGCAAAATTGTGAGGCCACCCCGTTTTGAGTAATTTGGTGAGGCAGTCACAGGTAACAAATACAAACTCGGGAGCTCTCAGTCCAGCGGGGCCACAAGGAAAGCAGGTGGTTACAATCCAGTGTGATCAGTGCCAGGTGGGCGGTGGGGATGGGGTGCTCTGGGTACCTGTGAGAGGGGCACCTCCCCAGGCGAGGGGCTGGGGTTAGAGAAGACATCCTGGAGAAGAGAACATCTGAGACGGAGTGGGAGCTAGCCTGGGAAGGAGTGGGGGAGCTGAGGGGGGAGGAGTGTTCTGGGCAAAGGGAACAGCATGTACAAAGGTATGAAGAACCCATCGGATGTCCAGGGTGAGCGGAGGGCAGACTGAGTGAGAGGGGAGGCTGGCGAGGCAGGCAGATCCTAAAGGGCCTTTAGAATAATCCTATGCCTAGCTACCTCTTACTAAGGGCCTACTCTGTGCCATGTCCTGTGTTAAGAGTTTTGCAAGCACCATCTCATTTTACCCACGGCACACCCCCAGAAGATAGTGCTGTCATTAGGTCCATTTTGCAAATGGGGAAACTGAGGCCTGCAGAGATTAGGTACTTCTCCTCGGGTCCCACAGCTATGAAGCCTAGTCTCAAAGCCAGGTCTGACTCCTGAGCCCAATGCCATCACCGGCCAGGCTGCAGGAGGCCATGCCAGAGAGCTGCCCCTGCCAGCCCCCACCTATGCTGCCTGGCTGCTGCTGTGGACCAGGCCACTCGGGTGGGGAAGACGGAGGCCAGGCCTGGATGTGGAGAGTTGGATGAGAGCATGTCACGGGATGGAGTGGGCCTGGGGATGGGCGGCTGGGCCGACACCCGACGCCAGCACCCTTCCTTGGGCCCCTCAGTCCTTCCTCAGCGGAGTAAATGGGACCCTCTGAGGGGTCACTCACTGCCCAGGAGCTTGGGCCCTGTGGCTTCTCTGCCCAGACATCCATCCTTCTGTATTAATCTTGCCTTTATATTTTCTGTATTTTTGATGCTTTGACATCTTGGGGCCTTGCAGACCCTGGAGGGATTGCCCCTCCTATGGTTAGCCCATTCCTGGGGACAGTGAAGGACTCGCCTGTGATCATGCCTTTCATATGCAGACCACCCAGCTCAGAGCTCACCCCCCAACCACCTCCTGTAAGGGGCTCTCACACCCTGGACCACTATCCACCTGCCCTCATCACCCCAGGGTCAGATACCAGACAGTTAGGGACAGTCCCATACACCCTTGTGTCCCATGGCATGCTGAAGTTATTCAAATGAGCCAATCCTAAGCCTGCTTACCTTGCCTCACCTCTTCCTTCCCCTGGAAACCACAAAGACTCTTGCCCATGTTTTCCCCTCGCTCCCTCTGCCTCCTGAACAACCTGGTCCTTCCCCACGTGGCCGTGTGTGGTGTGGCCTGCCCCCTCCTCCTGGGATCTGTGAGTAACAATCTTTTCAATGGCAGTTGTCTGGTCTGTTGGCCTCATCATATCTACAATAATAAAACCTACATCTTAGAACACCTTCGTCTGTGAATGCCGGCATCAGTCACTGCCTCCAGTAGACAGCCTGCTCTTGTCCGTGCCCTGGGCAAGGAGTCTAAGGATGTGAGTCCCACTTCCAGCAATTCAATGTCCCCTCTCTGGCCTCACTGTGAGAAAGGCCATGCAGCATGGCGGAAGGTATTTGCCAAATCAGAAACTGGGGTGTCTTGTCCAAGGTGCTGAATTGGGCTAGACACCACCGCCCCCACCACCCCCCCCCACCCCCCAAGGCCTTCCAGACTCCCAGACCATAGCCATAGGCCACCTGTCAGGGACTCCTTGGCAGTGACTTCCTGCTAGAGGATGAGGGACCCTGGGACCCCCCTCTTCCCTCATCTCAGGGTTGGGTTCTCAGCCAAGAGTTCAGCCTGTGTCCACGTCTGGACAAGGTGGGGATATGACTCACAGAGGACCAATCCAATTTGTTCTCCCAAGGGCATGGAAGTGGGACCAGGAAGGGACACTGGGTCCACTAGGGGTTGGTGAGCAGCCATTTTCTTCCCTGTGGTTTGAATAACACAGAGGGGATGGGGCATCCCCTCCCAGGGGAGTCTCATGAAGGAAGGAGCCAGGGACCTGGAGCTTTTGTTTCCAAGCCTCAGATTCTGCCCTGTCCAGAGGCCTGGCTGCCTCCTGCTCCTGGGTTCTGGGAGACATCCCAGTAGCTTCCAATGTCCCCCTGTACCCAAGGGCTCCTGCTCTTCACACGCAGAGTCCTCCCTGGTACCCCCAGTGCCTCGCTGCCTCTCTCTACAGCTTCCTGAAAACCCTCATTTTACAAATGACTCCATCCCAGAGACAGAGAGGTTAAACAGCCAACCCCAGGGTTTGGGCGCCCCAGGGCAGCCGGGGTGGCGGTGATGGAAGGGGTGCCGAAGGAGGAGTCAGGCAGGGGCCTGGGAGCTGGTGGCCACGCCCCTGGCTGCAGTAACTCAGGGGAGCAACAGCGTTGCCCGGGAGCCCAGCCTTGCTGAGCCAGCACTCTGGCCGAGCCCACATAAGCTGGGACCATTTGCGAGGTCTCAGGAGACTCCCCGATGGAGAGCACTCTGCCCCCATGCTCCTCGCCTTGGCCCAAACTCTTTGCTATGTCACTGCAGATACTCCCAGCTTCTCCTGGGGAGAGGGGACAGACAGAAGGGAGGCCAGCCAGACCCTGGGGGCAGGCAGAGGAGGTTTCAGCCCTCTTTGCAAGCAGCCATGTTTTCAGGATGCAAATCCCTCCCAATGGCAGGGCTTGGCCAGCGGATGGCAGGCGTAGGGAGCCAGCCCCTCACCCACGCACGCACGTTGTGAGTCCCCCTTCCTCCCGGGCCCCCCTCCCCCGAAGCCCTGGTGGAGCAAACATCTTTCAAAGGAGGATCAATGCCAGCAGAGGGATTCTTTCAAAGGCAACAAGGAGGTTCTTTAATTAAACTTTCCATAAGCTCCTGAATCCAGGGAGTTTTTCTGGATCATCTGAAACTTGGGCCGTGACCTTGAGAGAGAGATGACCTCTAACCTGGAGGAAAGGATGACCTTTATTCTGGGCTCTGGGGCCATCCCTCCCTCATTGAGGGTGGCATTGCCTGCCTCTAGCATCCAGCTAAGCTACTGCTCACTGCCCCCACAGTGGGGCTCTGCCCAGATCAGCCACTCAGCCTGTTTCTGCCCGTCAGTCCTTACAGGGGACTTACTGTGTGCTGGGCAGCCAGGGGAAGGGTGGTCCTGGCCTCCAGAAGGCCACAGTCTAGTGCTAGAAGAGTGACAGGAGGGAAATAGCTGGTACAGGTCACAGAACGTGAGCTCAAAAGGGACTAGAGAAAGACTGTCAGGACTACTACCCTTCCCCCACTTAACCCAGGCAGGCCTTCCCCAAGGCCCCACAATGACCCTGAGAGGTGGGTGCCCCTTTTTGCAGATGAGAAGACAGAGGCTATGGGAGGTTATGCCACTCGCCCGAGGTCACTGGTGAGCAAGCGAGAGAGCAGGACTTGAACCCAGGGCTGTCAGATTCCCAGGTGCAAGTTTGAAAGCCTGCCCCGCTCAGCCCGTCCCCAGCGATGAGAACGTGCAGCCAGTTTGGGAGCCCTTTGGAAATTCAGTGAAGGCGCCAGCCCCGGGAGTCCCAAGCTGGCCTTGGTTCTCCCCCTGCCCTGGACAAGGACAGCATGTCCGCGGTTCCCCATGGAGTGGCAGGATGGCACATCCCTGTGGGGTGCCTGCAGCCTTGGGCCACAGCCACGGGGTCGGTGCCAGCCATACGGTGAGCATCATTTGAGAATGTCAGCGAGGCCCGTGCTCCCTGCAGCAGCTCACGGCCTGTGCATGACAGTATTCCGGTGGGGCAGGCCCTCTGTGCCCCAAGCGCTGCAGTCCAGACCAGGAAAAGAGCAGGAGACCCACGAGGCCCCTTTTGGGATACAAGGAAGGGCTCTACAAGGCGGAGCGGCAAGGGACCTCCGACACCGTCTGATCCATCCTGCCCATTTTTCAGACAGGGAGCCTGGGGCTCAGAGATGGGGTGGCGCTTGCCCAGGGCCGTTGCCCACCATCGGGCAGACCTGGGACCCTGGGCTCCTGGGGAAGCTTGGGCCTGCTCTACCCCGGCCAGGAGGGACTAGCGCACAGCTCCCCCAGCTGGCCTCCTGGGCTCCAGCTGCAGGATGTGCGGCAGCTCCAGAGCAGCGGAGGCGATGCTCCAAGAGCCAGGCTCCTTCCCCTGGGAAAAGTGGTACCCACGGTCAGACTGAGAGGAAAGAGACGTAGAACGGAAAAACCAGAGAGAGCCCCAGACAAGAGAAGGGAGCCAGAATCTCAGAAAAACAGTGACTCAGAGGTCAAAGGCCGGACCACGACTCGACAACTGTACTGGGTGGGGGCGGGGAGAAGAGGTGCCTTTCAGAGAGATTTCACTCCTGCTTCTGCCTTCCTCCCCCAACTCCTTGTATTATTCCTTTAAGGAGGGACCTTCAGTTCTCCAGAAAATGCCCCATAGGAGGCCTCTCATTTCTCAAATATTCTATGTCCGCAAAGCACTCTTTCATATCTGCAGTTGAATGATTACGTGCTTACCACCTGTCTCTCTCGCCAAACCCACTGTTCTCCACGGGCGTGGCCCCGTCTGCCTCTCCCACCGCTGCTGCGTCCGAGTGCCTGGCTCGGGGCCTGGCCTGGAGTGGGGCTGGATCAATCTGTCTTGAATGAAGGAGTGGATGGATGAAATGATGTGGGGCCCCCCCTGATTGACTTGTCGGCTGAGGGGCAGCTGGGTGCCCCCGACCACCCCTGGAGTTCTCAGAGCTCTCCAGGACCGTGAAGCCAGACTCAGAAGAGACCTCCAGGCCAGGATGGATTTTGGAACAGGGAATGCCGTGTTCCAGGTCCTAGCCCCTCTCCCCAGGGAGTGACCCCATCAGGACTGGTGGGGAGAAAATTGATAAAGGGCCTCACCCTGCCAGCGGGTACCTATCACTCCAACCTCGGGTGTGGGGCCAGCAGGATGGGACATGCTAGCACCTCTGCCCCAGCTCCCCCTGGGCTGCTCCTCGGGGTGTCGGGGACCTCACAGCCCCTCAGTGGGATGCACCTGCTCATGCCCAGTAGTCCGGGCTTTCCAAAGGAACCCTCGCTGTCGGCCGCCTCCCCTCCTCTCCTCTCAACGACGACAAACCTGGCCTATGCAGGGAAGACAGCTGTGGAGGACACAACAGGGCTTCCCCCCCATGGCCACGCCCTGGCCCCCAGAGCCTGTGAGTTTGTGAGCCTGTCATCTGAGGTGCCAAAGGGACGCTGTGGATGGGATTCAGCTAAGGATGATCCTGGATTGTCTGGGCGGGCCCAGTGTCACCACAAATGTCCTTATAAGAGGGAGGTAAGAGGACCAGAGTCAGAGAGAGAAATGTGATGATGGAAGCAGAGGTCAGAGATAGAAAGAAATTGGCTTCGAAGACAGAAGGAGGGGCCAGGAGCCAAGGAATGCAGATGGCTTCTAGAACCTGAGAAAGGTAAGGATCGAGTTCCCTCCCGGAGCCCCCAGAAGGAGCACAGCCCTGCTGAGACCTTGGTTTAGGACTTAGAACTTCCAGAGCTGTGA
This sequence comes from Equus quagga, assembly GCF_021613505.1. Taxonomy (NCBI): domain Eukaryota; kingdom Metazoa; phylum Chordata; class Mammalia; order Perissodactyla; family Equidae; genus Equus; species Equus quagga. Next base: position 91,982,280 of record NC_060267.1, read on the forward strand.
GATAACAAATCTGTGTTGTGTTAAGCCATCAAATGTGGTAATTTGTTTGAAGAGCCACAGGAAGCTAATAACTATCCCACTTCCTATTCCCCCCTCTCTCCCATTTCCATTTTACAGTGAAGTGATACAGTGCAGGGTCCCAGTGGGGAGTCCATCTGCCTTCACATCAGGGCCCCTAGGCCGGCCTGCTACTTATGTAGCTGTGTGACCCTGGGGAGCTGCTCGACTCCTCTGAGCTGGCCTTTCCTCATAGAAAAAAGGACAAGAGGAATTCCCATCCAAGGGCTCCTCTGGAGGTTTCACAAGATAGTGTGTACAAGCCTTAGCACACACCTGACACGTTGCTGTTATTATGATGTGCTCAAACCCGAGCTCCTCTTGCTTGATTTTGAAAAGATACCTAAGTGTTTAAAGGCCATCAGTCTGGGCAGGTGATCTCGGACATCACCAAACCTCTCCAGGTCTCGGCTTCCTCATCAGTGAAGATGAGAGGTTGCACACTGTGGCTCTTGGTCCAAGCTCAGCCTATAGAAAGCCTTTGTTTGGCCTGCACAGTGTTATAGAAAATAAGAAATAGTTGTCAATGTTTGAAAATTGGGAAATCTCATCTTAAAATTCTATTTCTACCTTCTTTTGAAAGAGAGGAAGATCTGACAATAGTGGACCCAATTCTTCCATTGCCGGGGTGACCAGAGCTCAGAGACAGCTGTCCTTTTTAGACTGGGCCTGTGGTCCAGTTTGCCACAGTCACCACCATTCCCTATTACACACCCCTCCTGTTTCTTTCCTTTATATGACCTGGCTGCTCCCATAAAGGTGTTCAAGTTTATGACTCTTGAATGACATGCTCTTGCATGCTCCATCTTTGCCCATTGTGGTCCTCTCCTATAATACAGCAATGGGTCTGTGGCTCTCATTTCCCAGAGATGTCATTTCTCTGGAGTGCTTTTTATAACTTCTTTACATTTAACCAAGTTAGACTTGCTTAACGTTTAACTCCTTTGCCAAACCAGACGTCCCTCGAGGGCGCTTGCCCCACACTGCCTGGCCCCCGGTGGCTCTGCCTCCTCAGTTCTTGCTTCTGCTGCCACACACCCTCTCCCCTCCGTCGTGTCTGGCTGCCTCTTGTTGACTTGTGCTGTTTACAGTCTTATCTCCACAACGTCGTCCTTCACCCTCTCTAAGCATCACCATTTCAGACCTGCTAGAAGAAAAGAAAAGCCCGTGCTTGCTGGAAATGAGTCTACAATAAGAGTGATGGGGCCCGGGGAACTTGCCTGTGGGTCAAGTGCACCAACTTGAATGCTTCTGTTTTGCAACTTTGAAATGGCTCCTCCAGAGGAGTTTTTAGCTTTCTTTTTTGATTCTCTTCAAAGGTCTAGGTAACTCAAGCTGTTCATCAAGTGACTTCTGGATGAGTGAGGGATTTCTAATATGGGAAATTTAGAATCACCAGCTTTGAACTTACCCCGTTTTGCAGAACGGATCTTAGGGTCCTGGCGGGGTGAGATGAGGGTTCATTGTGGACAGTCCCCTTCCTCAGGGATGTCTCTCTTCAGTTGCCTACCACAGGGGTGAGAGCTGTCTGGCTTCATAGCATCACCCCTAGCCCTGCCCTGCCAGCCCCGACCCATTGATTGCCAGCCAAGGAGAATGCACACAAAGGGAAACTGAGGCACGGCCAAGGGGAAGGCACGGTGAGAGGAATGAGCCCCTCCCCACCCACGGCTCTCGGGGTCTCCATGCCTTTCCTCCTCCCGGCCCGGCTGGTGGCTGGGGGCGGCTGCAGGCTGCAGGTGCTCCTGTGGCCACCAGCCCAGGGGGTGGACGGAGAGTCTCTCTCTTTAAACACAGATTAGCAGCTCCCTCCCGAGCGCGCCTTCCTGGGAAAGAGAACTTGTCAAGGTTTACATCAATAATAGATAACGGCGCATCGCGTGGCAGGTTCCAGCCGGAGGCTGTTTTGATATTTTCTAGAGAATTTGTCCGCAATCGCGCCGTCAAGGAAGAGTGGGGGCTGGGTGGCAGCGGCGGCGCCTTCATTAATTTTTCCTCATTTGCATTCTCGCTGTTAAATAATACATGGGTCGCTCTCCGTGTCTCTGGCCCTCCCTCCTCCCTGAGTCACACTGGAGTCCTCCTCGCTATGAGAGACGAGCTCATCACGGGACTTTGATAGCCGGGTGAAGGCGGGGCAGGGCTGGGATGTCTCGGCCCTACCGAGCCTGTTCCCAGGGTCCTCACGGGCAGGAACTCCCTGCCGACTAGAGCAGCATCGCCTAGCGTTTATTAAGTCCTTACCAGGAGCTGATCCTGAACTATGTGGTTTGCAAAGACGGCACGGTGAAATCCTTGCAATAGCCCCATGAGGTTGGTACTGTTGTTGAAACCATTTCACAGATGAGAAAAGTGAGGCTCAGAGAGGTCAAGTGCCTTCCTCAGGTCACACAACCAGGAAGTGGTGGAGCTGGGATTTGAACTCAGGCCTTTCTGGCCCTAAAGCCAGGGCTCTCGACCTCTAAACTTGCAAACTTCATACCCCCTGGGAGGCTTCCCAAGGCAAGTGGGGAAGGCGCCCCCCTCTCAAACTGAGCGAGTGGAAAGGGCGGGTGTGCAGTGAGCTGGGAAACTGCCCGTTGGCTTTGGAGCAGGGTGGAGAGGCTGAGGCCAAGGGGCGACAGTCCGTGTCAACCCCAAGTGCAGAACTGACACCAACATGAGGAAGTTCAGGGGAGACAGGTTTGGCCCCACCTCAGGAACCATGGGGCCACCTGAAAACGGAAGAGGATGCCTGGGTGTAGCAAGCACCTGTCACCAGTGTTTCGGAGAAGGACGTCTGCCTGCAAGGGGCACCTGATTCCAGTGTTGATGTCTGAAAAAGCACCAATCGAAGGATCTCTACCCCAACTGGGGATTTATTGATTAAATTAGGATCTGCCCATACAATGGAGTATTACACAGCCAGTAAGAAGGATGCTGGAGGCGAATTTTTATTGACGTAAACGACGTGCACAGTGATTGTTGTGTAAACCACACTGCGCCCAAAGTGAGGGTGGAGTTCGATCCCACTTCTGAGAAGTCGTACCCACCAGGGCATGCGCGAACGCAGGTATGGAAGGACACCGAGCAGGCGTGTGCTGCAGCCTGGCCGGCAGCTGGCTTGGGGTGCTGGGATTTTGGGTAAGTTTTCTCTCTTCTCTGTATTTTCCTATATTTCCTAATTTCTTCTGAACCTGTATTTGTTGTGTGATTACTAGGCAGGTAAATGGACCTGCACATAGAGAGGGCTTTGAAGATACACAGGAGAGAGAAGACAAATGCCCAGAAGGACCCCGCCTAGCATCTGCGGTGAAGTCTGCCATTGCATCTCTGTGCTCCTCTTATGACTGAAGTCACCCTAGGCCTCTCCTCCATGCCTCAGTTTCCCCACCCTTCCTGCATCGCAGAACGCAGTCCCGCCAGGACTGTCCTTCATTCTATACCAAGTCTGTATCAAGCATCCCGCTTGTGCCAGCCCCTGGGATCAAAACAGACGAACACTGCAGAAACGTTTAGTGACTTACTCAAAGTCACACAGCTTTGAGGAAGGGGCAGAGGCTGGCCAGCAACCCAGGTCCCAGGCTTTGTGGGCTGAGGGCACTGTCCTGCTTCTCCGTCCCTCGTCAGCGCCAGGTGATTGACCAGGTGTGCCTGGGGTCAGGCTGTGGGCTGAGGGCCTGGGAAAGTGATGATGACCTTTGGGGTGTTGCCCCCACTGGGAAGGAGATGAGCAGAGCTGCCATGGGGAGCGGGTGGCCTTTGGTGCAGGCTGACCTCCGGCCGAGCTGCTGTGGGGTCAGGGGACCGTGGGAGTGTCCCGTGCCCCGGGAATGGAAGGCCTGGAGCCCCGCACAGCGGCCGCCTTGGCCGGAGCACTGCTGTTCTTTTGGGGTAGGCGGCAAGAGGCAGGTTTGCGGGCCGGGAAGCAGATGAGCAGGAGCCGGGATGGCAAAGGAGAAGCGGTGCAAGGCGCCCTGTGGTGGCCCCAGCTGACAGACTGGCATAAGGCACTCCTGACGCCCACTCCTGCAATCCCAGAGACATGTGGGCGCAGGGGTGGGTGGGGCTGGGGTCCTGACGCCGTGTGGGGGAGGCTCCCGAGCCAATGGGCATGCTGGATTCACCACAGGAGAAGGTCCTGGTTCACGATGTCCAAGCGCTCAGATTCTGAAACCGATGGGAGAGGTAAGAAGGGACGAGGGCAGAGAGGGATGGGGAGCGAGGGAGACAGGTGGCCTGCGGAGGCACCGCCGGCTAATGAGTGGAGAGGCAGAGACACGGGTGAAAGGGCAGAGCGGGCAGAAAGGCAGAGATGAAACGCAGTGGAAGCACCAACTTCGTGGCACCGCTAAGTGGTTCGTATTTCCCACTAATGAGGCCCCTCCACAGGAGGGAGGGGCCAGCACAAGAAAGCAGCTGGAATGACTCAGGGCACTGAGCTAATGAAGTCACTGGAGACTCGGGGTTCCTTGGGCACCTCTCCCTGGCGATGCTATTTTCATCCAGTTTGAGGATGACCAATGGGAAGAAAGCCCCTGCTAACATGATGAGCGTGGGCACAGGCGCTCGGGGGGAGTGACCAGAGCCCAGGGCTTCTCTGTCATGCGCGGAGGACCCAGGATGGGCGCAGGGATGAGGAGGGGCTGCCAGGCCGTGTGTCTGAAAGGGTGAGATGAAGCTGCAGCCCTTGGGGAGGAAGGTGTGAGGGAGCAGCTGAGACTCGCTGTTCTGGGAGGTGGCGTGCGCACCATGGGCCCACTCACGGCCAACTGCACTCCCCAAACACACACACACGACAGACCCATCCACCAATATTTATCCAGCACCTCATGTGTGCAAAGTGCAGAGACCAGCAAGGCTTGGATCCTTGCTGAGGGCTGAGATCTGTTGGACTCTTGGCTTGAAGCAGCATCCTGCTTCTCTCAGCAGGAAGTGCAAACTCCTCTGGGGTTTCCTCTGCCCACCTCTCCAGACACATATGGTACCACGTCCTCCCTTCCCAGGGCACCAGCCCTCTAGGTCTTCCCTTCAGGTCCTCCTTCCTGCCCCAGGGCCTTTGCACCTGCTAATCCTTCTGCCTGGAATGCTCTCTGCTGCTAACTCCTATTCATTCTTCTGGTCTCTAATCAAATGTCACTTCCTCAAGGGACTGTCCCTGACTCCCTAGACAGGGACAGGAGCTTGGATATTGTCTTAGCTCCCTAGGGATGCCCAAACAAATTGCCACAAATTTGGTGGCTTAAAACAACAGGAATGTATTCTCTCACAGTTCTGGAGGCCAGAAGGCAGAAACCAAGGTGTCAGCAAGCTGGTCCTCTGGAGGCTCGGAGATAATCTGTGCCACGCCTCTCTCCTAGCTTCTGGTGGCTTCTGGTAATCCTTGTCTTTTGGCTGCGTAACTCCAATCTCTGCCTCCATCTTCACATGGCCTTTTTCTTGTGTACCTGTGTCTCTCCTTTTCAGCCTCTTAAAGGACACTGTCATTGGATTTAGGGCCCATCTTAATCCAGGATGATCTCGACTCAAGATCCTCACCTTAATTACATCTGCAAAGACCCTTATTTCAAATAAGGTCACACACTGAGGTTCTGGGTGAACACAAATTTCAGGGGACACTATTCAGTCCGTAGCTTGTCTCCAGAGAATTCGTCACAACTGGGAATAATCAGTTCGTGGTGTAATTATCTGCTTGATGTCTGTCTTTCTGTTTAGACTTTCAGGTCTGTGAGAGCAAGGACTGGGTCGGGCTGGTCCCCACTCCCCCCCAGTGCCCAGCCTGACTCTGATTCTTCGTAGAACGAATGATGGTGCCCTCAGGCTCTTGAAAAGGAGGTTGGGAGGGGGTGGGAAAGGGCACACCCAGGGCCACCCCTGCCTGCTGCTGCATCTTTCAATTGCAGAGTGAGGAGCATCCGAGAGGCCCCGCACAGCTGTAGCTGGAACGGCTCCTAAGGTCAGCCCACTTAGTGCCCTTGTTTACAGTTGGGGAGAAGAAGACTCAGACCAAGGGTTATGCTGAGGGTCACAGCGTGTCCACATCACAGCCCACACTCTTCCTGTCCCATTGCACCAGGTCCCCTCCCAGCATTGCGATCCCGGAACTGAGGGCAAGTCCTCAGGACAGGATGGGGAAGGCCCAGGTGGAAGGAATTGTCAAGGACAATGCAATATATGCATCCTTCCAATATTATCCTTTCATAAATTTGGATAGACCAAGATTCCACTGAGATGCTCACTGATGTGGGGAGGGGGGGCGGTTGGCAAGAAGAGGGTCTGATTGGCCAGAGTCGCTCCCACATGCTTAGCTCAGAGGTTTCCTCTCAGTGACTTCAAAGAAGTTCAGTTTTCCTTTAAATCTTTTCATTTGGTTTAATTGTCCTCCAGCCTAACAGCAAGCGAGAGGACACAAAGGATTAAGGAGGGCCGAGAGGAAGTGACGTCAGGGCTGTGAGCTGGAAGAGGTGAGCATGGGGGATGAGGAGGCTGAGGGAACTGGACAGTCTGGTCAAACTGTAGATAAGTTTTGTTCCCTTAGAGAAACAGCATGTCAGTGTGGCTAAGAGGGTGGGCCCTGGACTCAGACCGGCCTGGGTTTGAAACCCAGATCTTCACTTGCTAACTTGGGACCCTGGGCGACTTCTTTATCCTCTCCTTATTCTTCCATCTGTCATATCACAATAGTGGTGTCTACTTACAAAATGTATTGTCAGGATTTATTGAGAACGCAGCACTGTGCCTGGTGCATGGGGAGATGGGAGGGACTCAGGGCATGTAAATAGGCTCAAACTCCCTGAGCTTGATTCTCAATGGGTTTGCAGTTCAGTCCATGAGGGCAGGGCCAGGCCTGTCCCACCACTATTGTAACAGTCCCGGCACCCGGCACAGGTTCCGGCACATGGAGGACCCCCATAAATACTGATCTGATTGAATGAATGAATGAATGCCAGCAAGCAGCCCTTCTTTTCTCCAGCTGCAGAGGCTGATGGGTTATTTGGCCATGCATTTCTCACTCAGCCTGGCCTTTCCTGCTTTCCAATTCTTCATCCAGCCTGCAGACTGCGTTTGGACCATTGATATTCACAGAATTCTTTCCAGTGTTGATTACTGAGATGGAACCCCCCACCCAACCCCTCCACCTTCTTCACCCCTCTCCACCACTGGCAACTCCACCAAGCCTCATGATTAATTCCCCTCCAGAAACGTTCTGATGAAGCCGCATGCTCACGCCAGGCAGCCTCCCAGATCAAGGATTATTTCACAAAGCTGCTTTTCTTTGTGACCTATGTTCATTAGCTGCTGCAAGGGTCACACAGTCTGGCTGGTTTGGCAGGGCCACCTCTGAGCAGTTCCCCATGAGGAAGCTCTCTCCAGCCTGCCCACAGTGAGGAAGGTCGCTGCTGGCTAGACCCAGTGGCCCAGGATCTGTGGGAGGAAGAAGCATATACCTGGTAGGGGGAGGGACGTTCTCAAAGGAGAAAATATTAAGATGAGCCATATGATATTTCTGATATTCAGCCATTTGTTGACCCATGAAAATGGCAATTCAACATAATAGGACCATCTGAGGTTGCTCCTATAGAGATGGAGGGGAGGAAGGAGTCAGAAACGGGTCCAGTCCTGCTCTGCTACCTGTCAGATGTGTGGCTTGGGGAGCATGGCCTCATCTCTCTGGGCCTACTTGTCAAGGGCACGTCATCACAGCTCCACCTCACAGGGAGGGCATGCAGTTTCCACGCAACTGTGTGCGTCAGCGCCTGCCTCAGTGTCTGGTGCAGAACCAGTGCACACTCAGCAGCAGCTGTCTGAGCATTAACTAGTAACTCACGGGGGCACAGGGAGGGTGCCACCCTCCTCCGAAGGCTTTCCCAACTTTCACTTGTTTGGAGTTGCTTCTCTGGCAAAGGCATCCAGGGGGCTCCGGAGACCTTGGAGACAATGCACATTAGCTGACACCCGAGAGGTACTCTCCAATCTACCATTCACAAGTAAACTTGGGCCTCATGTCAGTACATTGCCTGGCATGGACGGGACACTCAGCAAACGCTTATGGAATGAAGGGGGCAAAGGTATCAGTTGACCAATGGACACTGAGAACTGGGCTGTGAGAAGTATGAGATACAAAAAATAAATAAGCCAGGAGTGGAGGTCTGGGAGTGGGCACAGCAGGAGAGTGGTGACCAGCTCTCAGTGGCAACCAGGGGGCTTTTATGGGGCCATGGGAGTCGCTGGCATTCAGTTGTGGCAGGGCTGGACCCAGGACGCTCTCCATGGTGCTGAACCACCACCGTGGACTGGGGGCCCAGCTGTCTCGCCTGTGCCTGGGCTCAGTCAAACCCTGGTCACCTTCTTTCAGAAATTCTGAGCCAGGAGAGAAAAGAAGTAGTGGTGGTGGTTGCGGGGAGGGGCAGAGAGTGAGAGGTGACACCAGCCAAAGGCTGCTGGTCTGACACAACCAATGCCAGACTATCGGACGGGGGGAGTTTTGTTTTCACATTATTGCAGTCACCAAGCAATAACTCTTCCCATAGGAATGGACACCTCTCCCGCATCCACTGTGCGTCCAATGCCACCTTTTCAGTAAAAGCCAAACCCATCCCGTGTCTCCGGACCATTGACCTGTGCTCACACCCTTTCCTCTTGTCTGGCAGCTCTTTGCAGGCCATTGCACACACTCTGTCCCTTTCAGCCCAGGCCTTTTGCCCCCCTCCCCATCATCTCATCATATACCCATCCCTCACATCCTTCAAGGCCCATCCTCAGTGATTCCTCCTCCAGGAAGCATCTCTTGACCACTTCTGCCCAGTATGCCCTCTCGCTCCTCTAACCTCCTACTGAACTAAGAGCCAAGTTTAGCAAACAGCGCTTCTCTAGCTTGCTCCACGAGCTTTCTCTTTCTCTCCACCTGGCTGTGGGCTCCTAGGGGACCTGATTCTTGCTTTCTCTCACCTCTGTCCAGAAAAGCCCAGCCTGGACTGTGTGTGAGCAGCAGCAGCAGCAGCACATCCACCACCATGAACAGGCACAAATGCTGTGCCGGCGCTCTTCACGTTTTATCTCCCTGAAAACTCACAATAACTCTTTGAAGCACATCCAGTGATTATCTCCATTATAATGGGAGGCTCAGAGGGACGGAGTAACCCGCCTGAAGCCATACATACACCAGAGCCAGGATTCAAGCAAAGGTCTCTCTGACCTCAGAGTCCAGCTCTTACCCACCATTCCCTCTGAGTCGTAACAATAACCCACAACTGAAATGCGCACTGAGACGAGCCCAGCTCTGCTGTATACTTATGGTGAAAATATGCCCCCAAAAGAACCAATGTTAGAATTAGAGATAGTGAGCTTTTTTACCAACATGAAGCAGAGAGCACTGCCGTCTTCCCCAGCCTCTAAGAATATTCTCCTCACTTAGGAATTACATTAATTTCTACCAACATTTATTGAGCACCCACTGCATGCCATGCATTATGCATTGTGATAAGTACTGGGTTAGACAGTCATAAATACAATGCATGCTGACGTTGTCCGCCTGTGATAGAAGTTTTCAGAGAGAGAATTAGAGAAGGACTCAGCAGCCCAGCCCCATCTTCCTTTTGGAGGCCCAGCCAATAGGTGGCACCAGCTTCTACGCTTTCAGAAAGACCCTGGAGTATTCTGAAAATTGCATGGACTCCAGGAGAAACAAGAGTGACATTTGAGGTTGGGGTTCTGGAGTTTTTAGGAGACTGTAAACCATAGACACCTCTTATTTGGTGGCTGTCAGGCTGTCAGATGACATCAGACTACCCTGGGAGCCAAGCCAGTCCATCAGGATGGGTTAATGTGTGTGCATGTGTGTGTCTGTGTGGTGATAGGTGCACACGCATGTCTATACACTTCTACATTTCTTTTCAATTAGAGATATATCAATGCTGACAAGGAACAGGAAGATGATGAAATCATAAGGTTATTGGAGCATGGATGCATGATGGGGAAAATAAGATAAATGAAAATCAATTCTCCCCTGGGTGTGTGTGTGTGTGTGTAAAACTCCAGTCAATGAGAAAATGTTGCTTTGTCTGCTATCAGAGCTGATGCTGAGCAGAGCAGGGGCTCTCTGGGGAGCTCCCAGAGTTGCAAGGTTGGGGTGGACTGAGGCGAGTAGGATGCTTGTGAAGGAGCCTGGTCAAGCTTCTCTCCTGACACCATCCCCCAAGATGTCCCTCTGCGCAGCTCCTTGGCCTCAGCTGGTCTCATCTCAGCTGGGCCTGTATCCAGTAGCAGCCTCCCTGCTCTGGGCCTCCCCCGGCCCGCCCTGAGCTGCACCCTGCACCCTCTTCCCTGCACACCTTTCTCAAGGGGCTGTCATCGTGTCAGAAGCCCAGGGCTTCTGAAAGAACCTCTCTCTCTTCATCCTTTGATTCTGCCCCTGTTTCCCCTGGGTCTGCTAGAGAACAAAGTGCATGATTGAGTGGTAATGTGTCCCTAGTGTCGGCCTTGGTTTCAGACTCCCGTTGATGGGGGAAATTTTGATGGCATGTTCAGTGGCTTCCTCTTCTCCCTGCTGTGAGAGGCAATGCCCTTATGTGCTTCCTGAGAAAAAGAAGGGCCTCTCAGTCACTATGACTTAAAAGCAGGATTCTTTCACTCACTCAACAGATATTGGCACCTACTATATACCAGGCACCATTATAGTTGAGAGATTGAACAGTTGTCAGATCTGCAGACAAAAACTTTGGTTCTCACGGAGTTTATGTTCTAGTGGCGAGTGCAGTGGTTAGAGAGATCTAGGGGCAAATCCAGGCTCTGCCGTTTATCAGCTGTCAAGCCTTGAGCAAATTACTGAACATCTCCTAGCCTCAGTTTTTGCATCTTCAAGATGGAGAGAACAGGAGTGTATCAGTTATCTATTGCTACAATAATGCTGTGTAAAGAACAACCCTCAAATCTCAGTGGCACGCAACAATGAGCATTTATTTCTCATGCATCTGGAGTCAGCTGGCAGGTCACAGGTCTCATAGCTTTGCAGGCTTCGGCTGGGCCCGCTTCTGTGTCTGGGGTGAGCTGGCTGATGGCTGGGGTGACTCGGTGACTTGTCTCTGCTTTATGTGTGTCTTGTTCTCCATCAGGCTAGCCCATGCCTGTTCCCATGGCAATGACAGAGGCGCAAGAGTGAGCGCAAACGCCATACATGAGGGACCCTGGAGCTCTGCCTGCATCAGTTGCTACCACCCTTTGGCCATGGAAGCCTCTTGGAGGATTCCAGAGTGAGCGTGGAGGAGATCTACAAAGCCACATGGCAAAGGTGTGGATACCCGGAGAGGGTGAAGCCCTAGTTCCATTCTCACAATCCACCACATACGTCCTCCCGGGACTGTTGGGGAGATGAAATGAGAAGGATATAAAGTCCTTAGCTCAGCTCCTAGCTCATTTCAAGGGCTAATAAAGGAGCTAAATAAAAAAGAAGAGAGGATTTTGGTGAATGTGGGCAGGGTCCAGGCAGGTCTTGCTGATGGTGATATGCCCAACGCCCCACGATAACTGCTGAATGAATGAGCTGGCCAGGAAGTGAGCTGCTCTGGAGACGAGGGCAGTGGATTCCAGTCTGCTTTAGCCTGCCTGTCAGAGGCTAATGGTTTCCCCGGAAGGGCTCCAATGGAACCACTCTTTGTCCACTGTGGGGATCCAGCCCTCCCAGGCCTCTATGTCAGACTCGAGGAACCGTTCCGGGGGCGTGCTGGAAAAACATGCTTGCTGTCAAAGCTTCCACAGACTGATAAGGGAGGCCTCCCATCTGGGAGTGACTGTCGTATGGACGGGGCAGGAAGAGGGAACAGGTGACCACTGAAAGCGTCTTCTAGCCCATGTTTCTCCTGAACACACAGGATAACGACCTTTCCCAGGCCCTCTGCAGCGAGACGGGGCCGTGTCACTGACTTCTGGCTAATGGCGTGCAGGTGGAAGTGATGTACAGCCACGTGCTGCGAATGACGTTTCAGTCAAAGACAGATCGCATATAGGATGGTGGTCCCTAAGATCAGCACCATACAGCCTAGGTGTGCAGTAGCTGTACCATCTAGGTTTGTGTAAACACACTCTAGGATGTTCTCACGCAATGAAATCACCTAATGATGCATTTCTCAGAACGTATCCCTGCCGTTAAGTGACACATGACTATATGCCACTTCCAGGCTTGGCCCCCAAAACCTCCTGCATGTTCCCCCATAGCTCCCTCTTTTCTGGTCTCCTTATCAGATGCAGAAGGTCCAGTTAGGGACTCCAAGGCTCGAGGGCAGGAGTTGGAAAGCTACAGCCCACAGGTCAAATCTAGCCCTCCATCTGTTTTTATAAATGAAGTTTTACTGGAACACGGTCATGCCCAATCCTTTCTGTGGTGTCTATATCTGCTTTCGCACCACAAGGGCAGAACTGAGTAGTTGCCATCGTATGACCCACAAAGCCTAAAATATTTACTGGCCCTTTACAGAAAAATCTTGCTGACTCCTACTCTGAGGGCTGGTGAAGCCACTAGCTGGAAGGATCCTGGGTCCCTGGGTGATTGCATGGAGAATGGTCTCCCCTTCGGCAACACCCTGAAGTGGACTACGGCATAAGCAAGAAAGAAACCCTCACTGTGTTGAGCCACTGAGATCCGGGGGCTGTTTGCTCCAGCAGTCAGTCTGCCCTGAATACACAGCCCAAGGAGCTATGATTCTGGGATCAGCAGAAACACAGCTGCCAGTGCATTTTCTCTCTGTGCCCTGCACACTCTGGGAAGCAGGCTTGCCTCCAGGCCAGGGCTCACGCAGGACCAGCGTCACTCAGACCTGGTGACCTTGAACCGTGATCTGGGTGAGGTTACTTCCACGGAGTGCTGAGGGCCCTTCTCTCTGGGGAGGATAAAGCAACTAGGAGACCAGGGAGTCAGGAGAGGGAAGCCCACGGGCAGCCCACACTGGTGCCAACCTGCTGGTTGTGGAGAGGCAGCCTGGCTCTCAGACAATCATCTTAGGGAACTTGACTTTGAGGGCTTGTCAATTACTGCCTGTGTGATCCTGGGTAAGTTAGTTACCTCTCCCTCCCCAAGCTTCAATTTTCCTACCTACATCCTAGAGTTGCTGGTAACACGGGATCCTCAGCAGAGAGGCACATCTCGGCCCTGGAGTAGCAATTGCACATGGTGTCACTTCCCTCTTGCTCTTATTTTCAATGTTCTGGCCCATGGCACATTGTCCCTTCTGGGGAAACCCCCTGCCCACAGCCTGACTTCCCAGTCACAGCCTTGACACCCTGGGCCCAGCTGCCTGCATGAGGGACCAGTGCCCATCCACAGATTGCGCTGAGCCATCCGCACTTTCTCTCCTGGGATTCTGACCTCAGAGGAACTGAGGCGGGGGGTTAGCTGAGAGGGCACGATGAGATGCTGCCGGTGGCCATGTGGGGCCATGTACCAGAGGAGCAGACAGAAGGATCCAACTGAGAGAGAAGAGAGAAGCAGACCCTGCAAAGGAAAACCCATGTCTCTAGGAGACAGGCTCTCCAATAGAACTTTCTGATGTTCTGTCTGTACCAGATGGCTGGGCGGGACACAGCGCTCTGACTCAGCCTGGGTTTATAATGTGTGGCTGCTGAGCGCTTGATATGTGGCTAGTACAACAGAGGAACCGGACATTCGACTTTAGTGAATTGAAGTAAATTTAAATTTGGCTCAAATTTATTGAATTACATTAATTTTAATTCAAATGTGGCCAGCGGCTGTCATCTTGGACAGTGACTTCCAGGGCTTTGCTGCCATCCCTCCGGGCCAGGAGCTCTCTTTCTTTACAGTCGCACCCGCTCTGATTTACGCTGGGGTTTCCCCTGAATCCTGGAGCTTCAGGGTTGTGGTCAGCCCCAGCTTGGATGCCCAGGGCCTGCCAAGGCTATAGTCGTGCGTGTGTGTGTGTGTGTGTGCACGAGCGTGTGTGTGGTGGGAGACAGCGCCGTGTGGGAAGGCAGATCAAGACACATCAGCCAGGCAGCCAGGATGGAGAAGAAAATGAGGCCCATTTTCCCTCCGTGGGCATGGCCTTGCACCTCAGTTCTTATCGGCCTGAGCCATTTCCACCCCACAGAGCTCTTAACAGCAGAACTTTTGAAATGAGCTGCTCTGGGAATATGTTTCCCAGGCCATGAATTCCTTAACTAGAATCATTTACCCTGTTCCTTCTCAGACCAACTTTTCATTTTGCTTCTCCATCTGGCGGCTCCTCGAGTGGCAAAGAGAACAAGTGGAAGACGAGGGGCTTCTCGGGTTTTCCAGGGCACAGCGGCATGTTGGTGCAGAGACACGTGCTCCAGCACCTGTGCTGTCATTGGTTTGCTGGGTGACCTTGGGCAAGTTAGTTAACCTCTCTGGGTCTCAGTTAACTCATCCGTCGAGAAGGGTAAGTGAGGCATAGGAAAGATCTAACGGGGGCAAGGGGCTGGTATTGGGGTCATGCCACACATTGCCTTCTAAGCCCAGAGACTGCCAGCAACTTGCTTACAATCACACAGGAACAAACGCAGCCTAAGTCCCAACTGCCATAGGCCGGTGGCTTCACACGTTGAAAACAAAGGAACCCCACCTTCACTTAAGATCTGAATCCAAAGCTGAGGTGTAACAGGGGACAGGTGCAGCAGGTGATGGGGGAGAGGGGGCCGGCGCTGAGGCTTGTGGGGCCAGGGGCGGCATCCAGGAGCCTCAGATCCCTGGGAAGCCGCGGCCCTAACCAGGACCTCGAGCCGCAGCCACCGTGGGGCCCCTGGGGGGAGAAGTGGGAGGCCAAGAGGCAGTGTCCCGCCCTCCCAGCGTTGGCAGATCGGTTTTCTGGTCTGTACAATGGGGATAATCGCGGCACCAGGCTCCGTGAGCGCGCGGTGAGCGTTCCGGCGCTGCCCTGTCCGCGGCTGGCACCGAGGAGGCCGCCCTCGGCGGTGAAGACCGGCACCTCCGGGTGCGCAGGAGGGCTGCTCAGACAAAGGACCGGGAGGCGGGCCGTTCGCTCCTCTTCTGAGAGAAGCTCCTCCTAAATCGAGGCTGAGACGGGCCCCGACCGAGGAGCCCGGGCGGAGGGGCCAGTGACAAGGCCCCCGCCCTGGCCGTGGCCTCGGGCGACCCTTCGTTCTCTAACGGGCGCGGCGGGACCGCGGACCTGGAGCGCTCGGGGCGCAGGGTCGGGGGCGCCCTCCCATCGGCGAGGGCGGCGCGGGCGGGGCGCGGGGAGGGGCGTCTGGGCAGCTCGCCGCCGGCCTTGCCCTGGGGTTCCCGAGAACCTCGGCTTCATTAGCGGCTGCAGCTCTGAGCGTTGATTAAAAAGATGCCGGCTCTTTCTCCTTTCTCTCTCCCGCCTGGTTTCTTTCCCTAGCAGCGATTTCAATTTGCAGCCGGCGCTCTCTGGGGTGGAGACGGGGGCGGGGCAGGAGCGGGCCGCCTAGCCGCGGTGGGGAGGGCGTCGGCTCCCCTGCCCCCCACTTCTTGCCTCCCTTCTCTGCCCCCTCCTCTCCTCCCCTGCCCCCCACTTCTTCCCTCCCTCCTCTCCGCCCTCCTCCTCCCTCAGTCCCAGGCCAGGATCGGACACACCTGCAGTGCGCATTGATTGCCTGATTAAGGGGGAGAT
Organism: Equus quagga; assembly: GCF_021613505.1. NCBI lineage: Eukaryota > Metazoa > Chordata > Mammalia > Perissodactyla > Equidae > Equus > Equus quagga. Next base: position 91,997,939 of record NC_060267.1, read on the forward strand.
TGATTGGTCCCCGCTGTCATTAGCATATCGTTAGCAGTGACCCCTCTGCTTGGCCTCCGGCTGGGGGGGCCAGCGGCGGGCACCACCCAGAGCTCTGGTCAGGAGGCCCCGTCGCCAGGCTTGGCCCAGGACTTCTCATTGCGACCAGGGGACCTCAGTTTTCCTCTCTTCTAAATGGGGAGATGGAAGGCAATGCTTCCTAAGAAAGCTTTGCCCGAGTGAGAAGAGAGGGGCCCCTTGCCTCCCCTTGCCCCCCTCCGCCATCTCCCACCCCCCCAGCCCCTGGGCCCGCGGCCCTGGAAGCCGGCTCTCGGCAGAGCTCTCCCTCCCTTAGATTCTCCCCTCCAAGTACCTTCATCCTCATTGTCCTGCGGAGACAGCAGCCACCGCTGCAGGGGGAGGGGGGAGGGGGTGTGGTGGGAGGCTCCCTGCGCCCCTGGCGCCCACAGACCTGGAGATGGTGCTCACTACAGGACCGGGGACTTTGTGTTTGATGGCTGTCTCCACCTTGCCTCCCAGGGCAGATCCCTGTTTCTGCGCACCTGTGGCCCAGCACAAATCCGGAGTAAAGGGATAGGGCCGCGTAACCCCCCTGTCAACCCCTAGAGGAAAAGGATTCCGAAAGGCCCAGAGTAGATCAAACCAGCTCTACACACTGTAAAATGGAGCCACAGTTCTCTTTGCGCATAGGCTGAAAATCACAACCTTTTCATAAAGCAGAAACCAGAAACGCCACGTGCTCTGGGAGAGGTTGGGGGGTGCCCTGGAGCCCCAGGCCCAGCGGCATCGCCCATCCTGGCGGTGGGAGGCCCCGGGCAGGGCTGCTTGCCCTCCTGGTGCTCCAAACACCCAGTGCAGACACTGTGTGCAGAGCACGCGCAGCACGCGTGCAGGCCTGGAGAGGGAGCACGTGCCGTGGGCTGAGCACAAGCTTCGGGATCAGGTCTGAATCCCACTGGGTCACTTAGCAGCTTTGGCACCTTCTGCAGCCTCACAACCTGAGCCTCATCTTCCTCATCTGCGAAATGGGATGATACTAACTCCCCTAAAAGGATCACTGAAAGGCTTAAATGAGATAATCGACATGTACGGCACGGAGAAGGCGCTCAACAAACAGTGAACGGAAGAGGGCAGACTGCCATGTGACGCTGTCGGGCTGGCACGTAATTGATGATGCCTTCTAATAGGGTTTGCTTATTGATCTCCTGAAAGCGTATTCTTGGAAAACAAATATACGGGATTTTTTAAGCTCTGTCATCACCAGGAACACGTCTTATTCATCCTGTGTCACCGATGGTGGGGCACTGCCTAGGAAATGGCAGGTGTGCAGGAGAGGGTGGGCCGGCAGATGAGGCATCTCAGACCCCAGGTGCTCTGGAGCTCTGTCCAGGGTGCCTGGCTCAGCCCTGTGGGCTGGGACCCCTCAGCAGGACCCTTTGAAGATGACAGTGATGAATGAAGTCAAGCCTAGACCACCCATCCAGCTCCTCGGAAGGGAGAGTCTCCACCTGGCTACAGGAAGGGGGGCCATGGATCAGTGTGTGGCAGTGGGGGCCACGGAGGGGACCAGAGAGGAGAGCAGGGCTGGTGAGCATCACTGGCTGTCAGATGTCCGTGTCCAGGTCGCACGCTGGGAGGTGGAGCCCATGAGCTTGGTGGCCTCTTGGGTGAGGTCACATATTAATTTGCTAGGGCTGCTGTAACAAATTGCCATGCACTGGGGGCCGTAAATTACAGACATTTATTGTCTCGCAGCTCTGGTGGCCAGAAGTTCAAGATCAAGGTGCTGGCAGGGCTGATTCCTTTTGAGGGCTGGGAGGGAGGAGCTGTCCCAGGCCTCTCTCCTTGGCTTGCAGACGGCCGTCTTCTCCCTGTGTCTTCAAGTCGTCTTCCCTCTGTGCATCTCCGTGTCCAGGTTTCCCCTCTTTGTAAGACATCATATTGGATTAGGGCTCACCTAATGGCCTCATTTTAAATCGATTACCTCTATAAAGACCCTTTCTCCAAATAAGGTCACATTCTGACGTAGTTGGGGTTAGGACTACAACAGATGAATTGGGGGGCGGTCTCATTTCAACCTAGAACAGGTCACTTTGAGCTCAGAGCAAGGACGGGACAGTGAGGATGGCTGCAGAGAGCCTCCAGCCTGGTCCAGCCTGCTGGCGGGCAGACAGGAGCCCCTTGGCTTCAGGAAGCAGCAGCTCTCCGGGACACGAATGGAGCTGGCTGGCACCTGGCTGAGATGCTGGGCGATGGGGGCCTCCGGCAGGGCCAGGCAGAGCCGGGCGGTGCCAGCCAAGGAGGCAGCCCCAGTTGGCTGGGCCGGAGAACGCTCCCTGTGAAGTCGCAGCCCTTTGGAACGTTGACTAATAAGGTTTTCTTCTCTTTCTAAGTTGAATGAGTCAGTAGCTTCATATAGGGCCCCATCTGTCTGCTCCGTCCCTGCCAGTCAGATTCTAGGCCCCTGGCCAATTAAAAAACCCAAACGAGCTTAGTCTGAATCTGCTTGAAGACTAGTTTTGGTGAGTGTTCTGTTTTCCCCCTGGTGGAACAGAGGCCTCTTGACTGCCCTTCTGGGTCCTGCCTCCAGAAGGAATCTAGAATCCTGCAGCCAAGGAGCTGGGACGGGCTTTGAATTAGCATCAAGAGGCAGAAAGTGACAAGGAGATGGATATCAGCTAAATATAAGAAAGACATTTTTCAAATCATTATGCCGTACACCGTAAACTTAGACAGTGCTGCATGTCAATTACATCTCAATAAAACGGGGGAAAGAATGCTGCTTTTCAGCAAGTTGCTCACGGTTGGAACGGAGGAGCCCACGGCATTTGAGCCAGTTCCACTTTCAGCACTCGGCCCGTCGTGGTGTAAGCTTTTCTTCACCTGGATGTCTGCCCCTCGGGACTCCAGGTCCCCGGAGGACGGTGTGGACACTCGTCACGAACAATTGTGAGATGATGAACGAGTGCCCAGGGAGCAGCCGTGGCGTCGGTAGTCCGAGCTTGGACTCCTGTTGGTCTTCAGTCTCTGCGGGGCCCTAGGAAGGCATTCACATGCGCCGGCCGGTGGGTTGGGACAACGCCCTGGGCTTCCCCGAGGCAGGAGGCCCCCTTGCTGCCGGGCTGGATCTGCCTTCTCTGTGAAGATGTGAAGTGCTCAGGACTGGGCACCACCCAGAGGCCAGACTCAGCAAAGAGTAAGCAAAATCCCTGAGAGGGTCAGGAGAGGGGCCTGGGCTCCGACAGAGCTCTTACAGCGACAAGGAGACAGGAAGGGTCTGTGTCCCACCCACCAGTGGGCAGAGGAACTGTTGAGAGGGCGCTGGTTCCTCTAAGAGGTGACCCGCTGTTAGCAAAGAGACAACAGCTGTCAATAGAGGAAGTGGGCATGGGACCAGGCATTTGGGGGGCATTTATGCCAGGAAGCCCCTAGCAGAACATTCAGTTGTTAATTAACGCACACATCATGCGACCCCCTCCCCAACTCTAAATCTCCAGGAAAGACCACTGCTTTTAGGATCCTCACCACGTTCTATCAGAGCCTGGCCCTGCCCATGTCTCTGGCCCTGTCTCCTATCTCCCTCTGCCTCCAGCCATTCTCGCCCGCGGCTCCCTGAATCCTCCATCTCCACAGGGCCTTTGCACATACAGTTCCTTTTGCCCTAGGGCTCTCTCTCCCTGCCCGCAACTGATGACCTCTCATCTTTTGATGTCTGCCTGATCACGTGTCAACCCAAACTTTCCATGGCTGCCTTCCCTGATCCCTGGGCCAGCCCAGGGCCCTTTGTCCTGGGTTCTCATCGAACCTCACCACTTTCCCTTGGAGCATGACTCTCAGCTTGAGATGCCACACTAATTTCTGGGACTGTTTGATTCATGTCCCGTCTGCTCTGCCTGGAGCAGGGATGTCGTCTCCCTTGGTCGCCGCTTTATCCCCAGAGCCCAGTACAAAGCTGCCTCAAAAGGCTCACAAAACCTTCCTCGAAGGAAAGTCATTCCCAATAGTCAGGTGCTCAGCACAGCGGGGTCCGATGCTACTCAGAGTGGCTGGAATTCTCGACGAGAGAATTCAATGGTTTAGAGAGTGTTTCTAGACCCAGCCCTGGGTCCAAACTTCCATTCTGCCCTTGACTGGCTTAGCAGTGGCCATGAGGAAGGCACTTAACCTCTGTGAGCAGGCATTGTCACCTGCTCCTTGCACAGGGCAGTGGGAGGAGTCGCTGAGATACAGGGGACACAGAGCCTGGGTGCAGAGCCTGGCATGGGGCCGGGCCCAGCGGTTCTGCCAGTCTCTCTTGCTCCAGGCCTGGACACCCGCTCATTCTTCCCCTGGGGCGGGAGCCGAGGGGACCTTCTCCGGCTGCCCCAGAGCCGTCCAAAGCGGCAGCTGCCTCGAGCTGGCAGGGCAGGCGGGGCCCTGCGGAGACGTGGACGGCATTGAGCTGCAGGCACGGTTGGTGGCCGTGGCTCGGCTCCAGCCCAATGACTCTGCGAAGAGCTGCTGTCACTCCCCGCTGGCCGCTCCTCGTCCATGGCCAGCACAGCCTTCAGGAAGAACAAGGGGGACTGGGCACCTGGCAGGACAGCAAGCCCTCCCTGTGCCCGGGGTGCCCATCCCTGCCCGGAGCTCCTCCCGGGGTGCCCCTGGCTTCCACAAAGCTGCTCTTCTCCCCTCGTCACAGCCCGATGGGACGCCCACCTGGGAAGTTAACAAGCAGCACCATCTCCAGTGGCTCATTCAACCTCAAGGCACTTGGTTTCCTCATCTGTAAACTGGGGCTAATAGTCCCTACTGTGCGCAATGAGATGTTCCTAAAATTGCCTGGTACAAAGAGGTCCTGAAGAGTCTCAGTTCCCTTCTCTCTGCCCACAGCGTCCTACACTGCACTGCTGTTCCCCTGGGGCTCTCTGTCCCCACAGCTCCCTTCTAGAAGCAGAAGGCTTCACTCTTAGGAAGGGACCCCAGGCCCCTTCCAGCTGCAGAGTTAAGGCACCAAATGGTTTCTCCCCCACAGGGGGCAGCATTGATAAAAGAGAAGCCATCAGCCAAAGGAATTGGCAATAACGGTGACATTTTAGGACTGGCCCTTGTGGCAAGAGACTTTCCGGCTGAGGCCACTCTGCCTGTGAGTTAATGGCTTCTGATGAAGGAGGAGATGGTGGGAGGAGGGGCTGTGAGGAGGAGCCCGGTCCCCACAAGAGAAGGCATTGAATCCCAGCTTCCCCACTCCCTGGCTGTGTGACCCTGGACAAGCCTCTCGACCTCTCTGTTTCCTCCTCCGTGAAATGTGGATAATACCCAGCGCTAATTCCCATCCCACAGGGGTGTGCTGAGGATAACACGGGCTGTGCACGGGAAGCCCTCGCATGGTGCCGGCCACTCGGAAGGGGCTCTGTTCTTCTTAGTTACTGCTGTTGTGGTTTTTATTTTCATGACCAGGAGCTGGCAGTGAGTCCGACAAATTCATTAGCCCAAACTCTTGTCTCCCCACCAGGCAGGCCAAGGGACACGGCTCGAGGCATGGGGAGGGCCAGGCATTTCCAGATACCTACTAGCCTGATTTCTTTGAGAACACGCCTAGCTTTTTGCCTTTGGACTGGTTAACTATGTTCGCTGCTGAACTGGCTTCCAGAGGGAGTGGAGGCCCAGCGAGGCTGAGGGACTCCGGCAAGGTCACTGTGTCCCAGAACCTGTGTTTCTCCATAAGCCAGGGTGCCTCCTCCCAGGGCTGCCCCGGTGTCCCGAGGGCCTGGCCAGTGAGAACAACACCAGCCCAAGCGACCGACTGCGTCAGGGAACGGGCCAGACAGGGTGGGGGAGCCCTCTGGGTAGCCAGCATCCTGAGGCCACGGGAAGGCTGGAATTTTCCAGGACCTGCCTGCAGGAGCTGCGACCCTGGCCAGCCTGCCAGCCCGTGCGGGAGCTCCTGGCACTGACCCAGAGGCAGCTTCCAAACGCTCTTAGGCAGAGGCACCGGGAAGCCAGCCCAGGCTCCCTGTTCCTGGTCTGGGGCAGCAGGGGAGCACTGAGCAGATGCCAGCAGGAGGGAGCCCCCCGCCTCCCACCAGGGGAAGGGGGAAGGCTGAGCAGAGTCCGGCTTGGAGGGGGGACCGTGAGGGCAGAGCTGGGCAAGGAAGCACCTCCGTCTCCAGCTGCTGTGCCCATAGGCAGCAGAGGTGCGATGAGGCAGGAAAGAAGGAAGGAGAGAAGCGGGGAGACCCTGCCCTGGCCATTAAGCATGAGTGAAGGAGGCAGCCTGGCACTGCCCCACGTTATGGTCATGGATCGGGAGGCTCAGAGGCCTGGAAGTGGCCCAGGAACTCGCAGCTGTGGCAGGAGCTGGCACCCATCAGGTTGGGGGGAGAGCCTTGAAGCGGGTGAGTGACCGGCTCTCCTCCTGCACTCATCCCATTTCATAGACCAGCAAACGGAGGCCAGGAAGTTCAGCCACTACCTTGAGGGATCACAAGTGGTCAGGGGGCATCTGGGGCTCAGCCTGGGTTCCTTCCCCCTGGCTGGGGAGGGCAGACATTTCACTGGCCGCCTCCCATCAGCCCGTCTGGCTGCCTGGAGCCCTGGGCTAAGAGGGATTTGGAAGCCATGCTTGGGTTCAGTTGGGAAGAGCACCAGGATTGATTAGCAATGTCTGCCAAGGGTGTGGGCGGGGGAGTGGCAGACAGCCTGCCTGCCCGAGTGTTGCCATCCTGGATGATACCCCGCTGGCCCTGAGCTGCCCTGGCAGTTGAGAAGTCACTTTGATTTCCCCGGAGGCCCGGTGGTCCTAGAACTGCAGTCTGGGGGCTTCACAGAGGCCCTAGGCAACTGTGACAACCTCTGAGAACCTGAGCTGGCGTGTCCACCGGGCGCTGGCGAGACACTCCGGTGCTCAAGGCTTTCTGCACTTTGGGTTTTAGCCTGAGCCACAGCAGGGAGGATGCCGGGGTTTTTAATAACTTTCCCAGAGAACGGCTTTGGAGCTGGTCTATATTATCGTGGAAGAATTCCCCCAGGATTGGGACACAACGAGGGCCATTGCGAATCTGTTGCCCCATTTTCCTAAGAGCCAAATGAAATGCCAGCTCCGGCTGCCTTTGGCTCCCAGGCTGGGACCTCGGGTGGCTTCTGCATCTCAGAGCTGCAACGATCACTCTCCTCTGTGAAAGCTGCCGTGGTGCTGCCCACCCACCCGCGGTGGGTGCTGGGAGCCGCCCGGTCCTGGCGATGGCGAGGGTGTGTGACACGTGTCAGAGAAAGAAAGGGACGGCCGAGCAGACAGCGCTGTCCCTGGTCATCTGTGTTGACCACGTTGCTTAAACACAGTCCGTCTCAGAAATCGGTTTCTGCCTTTGTATCACCTTACTGTCTAAGGAAAGGGGAGTTCACGCTCCGTCCCGAGCCGTGAGATCTAGAAGCGGAAACCAACAGAAGAGTAAGACAGACGATAATGATGGCAACAATGCCGGTGCCACGTGCCGGGCCGACCTTGTGCCAGGCTCTGTGCTAAGTGATTCCAGGTAATTTCTGCAACCACCCCATCAATGGTGCTCTTAGTCTCATGCTGCAGGTGAGGGAATGGAGGTCCAGAGAGGGTACATCACTTGCCTGAGGTCACACAGCCAGTAAGAGGCAGAGCTGGGATTAGCGGAGCTGGCTCCCGAAGCCTCTGCCTCTAACCCGGCTGCGGTGGGATGGCGCCGTCTTGGCTGCGGTGTGTGGAGCCTGCCGGCCCAGCCCCGGGTCAGCAGGGGAGCCGGAGTGTCTCTCCTTGGGGGGACACGGGCGTTTTCCCAACCCTTCCCTTGGTCCCTGTTGGACTCCTGGTCTTGGAACTGGACCCTAAGGCAGGGCTGGGTCTCACTCAGGAGGCTTCAGACTTTCTGAATTGCCAGAACTTTTATAATGTAGCAAAAAATGATGGCACCTTGATCCACTGGCAACATAGTGCTGACTGGCTTGTTGGCATGATTCTGGATTGCAGCTGGGAACAAATAAATTCTACTGGAGGCCTCCAGAGACAGGGTGAAGGCGCCTCAGAGGCTGCTCAGGTCAGAAGTATCAATGTCAAATAAGGAAGAAGGCCCCTGGTAAAGCAGAGCCATACCCCATCTTTATCCCCCCCCCTTTTTTTTTGGTGAGGAAGATTGACCCCGAGCTAACATCTGTCACCAATCTTCCTCCTTTTTTTTTTCTTCCCAAAGCCCCAGGAGATAGTTGTATATCCCAGTTGTAAGTCATTCTAGTTCTTCTCTGTGGGATGCTGCCACAGCATGGCTTGATGAGTGGTGTGTAGGTCTGCGCCCAGGATCTGAACCCGTGAACCCAGGGCCGCCGAAGCAGAGTGTGTGGACTTCACCACTCAGCCACAGGGCCAGCCCCATATTTTCCCCTGATTTTTGTTTGTTTAGTTTGAAGTATAACACACATAGAAAAGTGCCTGTGAGTGCCCCTGAGTATATGAGTGAGAGCCTGTGAGTGTAGGAATTTTTATAAATGGAATGCCCGTGTGACCAGCACCTTGGACAGTCTGCACGTCTGTGTCTGCACTCCCTGTAAGTGCAATTACACGGTGTGCACTCTTGTGTCTGGCTTCCAGCACTCAACCTCGTGTTTGGGAGGGTCACCTGTGCTGCCGCCTGCAGTGGCAGATGACGGGTAGCGCTCCTTCAGTGGGATACCACACTTGCCCTTTCTCCTGTTGCTGGGCTTCTGTGTTGTGTGTCTGGTGCGTGTCTTCCTGAACCTGCTGCGGTGTTTCTGGTTGGAGCAGAATTGCTGGGTCAACATGTACGGACATGCTCTGCTTTATCGGGTGTTGCCACAGTTTTCCAGGCGTTGCCCCAGTTTACGTCCCGCCCGCAGTTATGAGAGTTGCGGTTGCTCCGCATCCTTGCCAGCTCTCAGTGTTCTCCATCTTTTTCAGGTAGCTGTTCTGGGGGGTGTAGCACACGGCATTGTGCCTCGCATTTGCATTTCCTGATGGCCAGTGAAGCTGAGCCTCTGGTTACGTGTTTATGGGCCGTTTGGGAACCCTCGTGGCCTCTCTGTGAAGAAAGTCCCTGTTCAGGCCCAGTTTTCTTCTGGGACGTCTCTTTTTCCTGTTGGTTTGCAGGAGTGCTTCCAGTACAAGTCCTTCCACTGCGGAGGACTCCCGCCCTGTGGGTTGCCTTCTCATTCTCCTCGTAGGCTCGGAAGATGACCCCTTACAATAGTCCACTCTGTGAATGTTTCTGTTTATGGCTAGTGCTTTTTGTGCCCTGTTTAAGACATCTTTGCCTAATCCACGGTCACAAAGAGGTCTCCTTGAAACACGTTGCCGCCTTGCCTTTCACGGGAGGTCTGCCCGCCACCTGGAGTGTGTTTTTCGCCATTGGGGAGGCACGTTTTTGAGACGACCCTTCTTGCCCCACGGTACTGCAGAGTCGCCCCTGTTGACTGCGTTGTGGGGAGGGGCTTCTGTTTCTGGAGTCTCTCTCTGTTCCACTGGCCAGTTTGTCTGTCCTTGTGCCAGCCCCACGCTGTCCTGATTACTGTGGCTTTATGGTAGGTCTGACATCTGGCGGTGTTAGCCCTCCAGCCTTGCTCTTTGTTGTCAAGATTTCCTTGGCTGTTCTTGACCCTTGGCCTTTCCATGTAAATTTTATGCCAGCTTGTCAATTTCCACCAAAAAGAAACCTACTGGCATTTTGGTTGAGGTTGGAATGAGTTTAGATATTAATCAGGGGGAAACAACGTACTCACAGGACTGGCATTTCCCCATCCGTGAACGTGCTATTTTCCTCTAGTTGTTCAGACCCTCATTAATGTGTCTCACTATCATTTTGCAGTTTTCAGTGTGGAGGTCTTGCATGTTCTCCTTAGACTTCTTCCCACTCTCAAACCTAGGGCTAATTCACGAGAACGGAACAGTGACCCATCCCAGGCCTTGCCCACTTGCCGCAGAGATGCAGCTGTTCTGCCCCAGCTCAGTGGGCCTGTGGGAGAGGGGCCCAAGGAGGCCAGAGGGTCTACATTTTTGTTTTAAGTCTTGGACGTTTTAAATCCTGGACCTTGCTGTGTGTGCAGAAAAGAGTCAGCACAGCGGGCCTGAGCCAGCTGCCTTTGGACGGCCTGCCTGCGAGGTGGGCCTTGGACTGGCGTCTGGGAACTAGGCTTTGGGGAGAGTTCCCACCATTCCCCACCTCACAAGAACGGCTCGCTGGGCCCAAACCGTTTGTGCAGACCCTGTGGTTTACGCCGAACACCTGCTTTCCTTGGGGGCATCTGGATTTTTGGCATGTGCTGGGCTGAGGGTGCCCGTGTGGCCAGGCCCCAGTAACAAACCATGGGCACTGAGTCTCTAATGAGTGTCCTGGTCGACGACACTTCACACGCATTGTCACAACATGTTGAGGGAGGAATCGAGCACATCCTGTGTGCCTCCGCTGGGAGAGGACTCTGGGAGCTCACGCCTGGCTTCTCCGGGTTTCGTCCCCCATGCCTTTCTCTTTGCTGGTTTTGCGTTGCGTCCTTTCGTTGTGAGGAGTCGCAGCTGTGGTACAACTGTGTGCTGAGTCCTGTGAGCCCCTCTAGTGACTCACTGAGCCTGGGGTGGTCTTGGGGACCCCGACACAGAGGACCCGGGCTTCCTGCTCCCAAGCTGGGGCTGCTTCCAGGAGGGTGTAACTTGGGGGAGAGGTGGAAGGAGTTACGTGTCAGTTTCTGACGGGAGGATGTTTTCAGTCTAATGTTGTGTAAAGAAGAAGTGGGTACAGAGCAGTGGGTGCCACACAATATAATCTTATCTCATAAATAGGATGTTTCTCTCAGCCTTAAAAAGGAAGGAAATTCTGACGCCCGCTACAACATGGAAGAACCTTGAGGACATTACACTGCATGAAAGAACCAGACACAGAAGGACAAATAGTGGATGAGTCCACTTACAGGAGGCCCCCAGAGCAGTCAAATCTATGGACAGAAAGTAGGGTGGTGGGAGCCAAGGACTGGGGAGGGGGCTGGGGAGTGAGTGTTTACTGGGACAGAGTTTCAGTCTGGGAAGATGAGAAAGTTCTGGAGGTGGATGGTGGTGATGGCGGCACGACAATATGAATGTGCTTAATGCCACTGAACTGCACCCTTAAAAACAGTCAAAACGGTAAGTTTGGTGCTATGTATGTTTTACCACAATAAAAAAATGCCACAATAAAATAGCACATCTCTGCGTTCACATTGCCACAGTCCAGGGAGGCCGCAGCCCACACGGCCATTCGCGGCCGTCACCTCCAGGGGGAGGGGCTGCGCCAGACGGTTCTCTCTCCGCCTTTCTATTTTCCACGTTTTTTGGCATGCGATATGTATTGCTTTTTTAATGTTAAAAAATTTTAAATACACAAAAGCATAGAGAATAGTGAAGCAAACATTTATATGTGTATTACTTTTGCAACTTGAAAAAAAGTCTGTCAACAATAAATATATGAGGAGGAAAAAAAATCAATGTCCTCAACCAAAGAGGAATATTGGGAAAACAAGGACAGCTAATTGTTTTGCGAAAACACCTCAAGCCATACTCAGATCGGAAAACGCTCCGCACAGGGGGCTCGGCCTTCTCAGGGAGCCGTTTCCAGCCGGGCAGAGGCCACCCTGGGCACAACCCGGAGGGCTGCGTGGACTCCTGGCCCCTAGACCCCTGGGTTGGAATCCCCGGGGAGGCCAGGAGCTGTGCTGTTAAAGCTCTGGGTGGTTCTGCTGGTTCCCCGGGCTCGGGAAGCTGTGTCCGCGCGTCTGTGAAGCTGCGTTTGAGAGGCCTTCTCCACCTGCTGGCGGCTCCGCTCCGGCTCAGTCTGGATCCTGGTCTGTGCTTCCCGTCTGAGCGTCCACCAGCTCCCAAGATGCTGCCTGTGGCCTCACCCCAGGGAGCCAAGCGGAAAAGAAGGGTGTGATGTGTTAGAAGACTCATGTCCAACAGCGACGGCCCGACACGCTGGCCTGCGGAGGCAAAGAGCACGTTTCCTGTGCTTCTGCAGGGAGAGGGCGCGGCTCAGGCAGGCTGAGTGACCTGCCCAAGGCCACCCCGCTGGTCGTGTCTGCAGGACTGTGGGCTGAGGGGGCCATCTGGAAGGGCAGCTCAGGCTGGCGTGGAGGGAGGACGGGGCACCGTCTCTGAGACGGCAGATCAAGGACAAGTGCTCAGCACCTTTAAGAAGACCACTTCCCCCGGCCCTGGGAGCCCCTCCTTAGCATTTCTCCACTTCCTGAAGAAGCATCTCCTGGGCAGCAGTGAGGGGACCAGCAGAGGGAGAGATGAGAGGACAGACCCCCATCTCCCATACTCCATCCCCAAACTCTTCTCTCCAGTCCGGCTTCGTCTGCGCTGTGGAAAAGGCCTGCTCAGAATTCACAGCTGCTCAGGGGCTCATGAATTATGTACAGGCACCAGATCAATCCGTCAGCACCCTGTCAGGGAGGAATCAAAGGCCCCGGCGGCCGGCCGACAGCTCTTTCTGCGTGGAGACGCGAGCTTTCAAGGCCCGCCGTGGGGCCGCTGCTGAGCGCCCTTTGCTGGCGAGCTGGCGGAGCCCCGTGGGCGCTCTGCTCCCCGCCCCTCCCACATGCCCCGTCTCTGTTTCTCTGCCAGGTGCAGATTTGACAAATGTCGTTAAAGGCAGGGGCGGGGGTAACAACAAAAAGCCCCAGCCCGTGTGCTTTGAGTGCATTCCAAGACGCTCCACGTGAATAATTGATGCCAGCGCCAGGCTTGTCATGAGAAGGTCACCTTGGGTGGCGACGGTGTTAGCCACAACATCACAAGCTTCCTGTGGAGCTGACGCGATGGACCCTCCTCACCAAGGCCACCATCCGGGCGCCGGGCAAGCTGGCCGTGAGGGGACGGCGGCTGGCTCCTGAACAAGGATGTTCTGCTTGTCTGGGACCCAAGAGCTGGATGCTTGGAGGAGGGCAGGGGCAGGGGAGGGGAGAGTGAAGCCAAAGGGAGTGGTGGGTGGGTGGGTGGCCACTGGGCACCACCCCAGGAGAAGGCGGAGTTTGCGGGAGATGGACTCCGGGGTGGGCAGAGTTGTGTCCCAGGGTTGCCGTAACAAATGACCACAGACTGTGTGGCGTGAGACAACAGAAGTTCATTCTCTCACCGTCCAGGAGGCCGGAGTCTGAAAGCGGTGGTGGGGGTGGTTCCTTGTGGAGGCTCCGAGGGAGAATCCGTTCCACGCCTCTCTCCTAGCTTCTGGTGGCTGCCAGCAACCCTTGGTTTGTGGACACATCGCTCCAGCCTCTGCCCCTGTCTTCACGCGGCATTCTCCCCTTCGTGTGTCTCTGTATCTCTATGCCTCTCCTCTTCTTATAAGGATACCTGTCACTGGATTTAGGGCCCACCCTAACTCAAGATGATCTCGAAATGCTTATCTTAATTACATCTGCAAAGACCCTTATTCCAAATAAGGTTGATTCTGAAGTTCTGGGTGGACCCCGATTCTGATGGATCTTTTGGGGCCACTATTCAAGTCACCACAGCGGGAGACACAGCAGCACAAAGTACAAGGTGGACAGGGCTGCCTGGGCCCGAGGGGTGCCATGACCTCCTCTTCTTGGGGCACTGCTGGGCCCAAAGCCCCACCCAGCTAGAGCCCCACGACCCTGGAAGGGGCACCTCCGGGAGCTGCTGCCATTTGGCTCCCTGCGGCAGCTCGTTCCCAGGCTCCAGCTACTCTGGGTTGCACAGGATGTGGTGGTCCCCATTTAGCAGATGAGGGAAGTAAAACTCAGAGGAGGTGACTTTCTGAGGGTCCCATGCCAGGGAGTGGCCGGCTGGGTCAAGATCAGCAGCCGGGTTACTCAGGGACCACCTTCTCTCGTGCCAGGCTGCCCAGCTGTGCTCCGGCCCCTTGACGCTCCCTCCATCTATGGGAATTGTCTGCAATGCTGTTTTTAGCTGTCCCCCCCCACCAGCCTCACCTTCCCCCTCCCTCACCCACACTCCCTGGGCCAGCCAAACCCGCCGCCTTTTAGTCCACTGTTCTCAATCCTGCTGCATATTCGGGTTCCCAACACTGGAAATTCAGACTTAATCTGAATGCAGGGTGTGTTGTAACGGTTAAAAGCTCCCCAAGCGGCTCCAGCGTGCTCCTGGGGACTCCCCACGCTCCCTCCCACGCAGGCTGTGCCCTCTGCCCGAGATCCCGTGGTTTCCTCCTGACCTCTGCTCAGTGGTCGCTCCTTGGGGAGGCTGTCCTGACCTCTCTGACCCGGTCTTCACGCCTGATTAAGTGCAAAAAGGGAAGGTGAGAAGCCGGTGGTGGCAGGGACAGGAGGGACCAGCCAGGCTCTTCTTGGCTCCTCCCAGGGAGAAGAGGCTCCTGCTGGCCTTCAGCCCTTGGCTCACTCGGCTCAGGAGTCGACATTCCAGGGGGTGGGGGTCTGGTTTGGTCTTGTGTCCGTTCCTTGGCCAGGGCGGGGGGCCTCCAACGACAGGCCTTCTAAGACGGCATAAATGTGTCTATACCCCAGGGCGTGCTGCTTCCAAACAAAGTGGGATGGATGCTGGGCCAGCAGAAACGATCAGGGCCACGGAGGGAGGGGACAAAGAGTGCTCGGAAGGCTGTGCGCCCCACAGTCTGAACTTGGGGCCACCTGCTAGGGCTCCAGGGACATCTGCAAGGCCAGCGGCAAGTCACTCAGGAGCTGCGAGAAGTGCTGGTTGGCCCGCTTACCAGACCTCCTCTGCCTGATGCAAGGGAGCGGAGAAACTCCCTCTCCTGCCCACTCTGAGTGGGAAGCTGAGCTCCGAGCTGATAGACTCAATCTGATCCAATGACTAAACAGTTGCTTTGGGCACGCGATCTTTCTGAGTCCCAGGTGGAGGGGAGGGGTCTGTGGGCACATGGTGGCCCTGTCCTCACTGCTCTCTGCTGGGTGTGGCTGCCCAGGAGCCTCCAGGACCCAGCAGTACTGGGTGCAATTTCAGGTAACATCCCAGCTGGTCTGGGTGAGGCTGCAGGTAAGGTCCCAGTGGGTTCCTCATACCTGGGCCCCGGGATGCTCTCTGGCCAGCCTGGCCCCCCTTCTCCAGCCTCTCTGCATCTACCCCATGTTCTCCAAGTGACCCCTGGCCTGCACCCACCACCTCAGCCTCTGCTGCAGGGTCCTCGTCCCCTTTTGTACGGGTCCCACAGACTCTCAGCTACCTCCAGGCACTCGGAGCCTCCGCGGCTGGTCCAGGCCACAGAGGGGCTGCAGGCAGCCAGGGAAGGCTCTCTGGGCCCTTCCCAACTACACGATGCTGCCATTTCCTCTGACTCGGTTTCTCAGGTTGGTGGGGGCTCCCTGGGTGCTGATCTCCTTCCAGAGTCCCAAATGTGAGCCTGGACAGAAACCTCCCTGCTCCCAGTTTTCCTCTCTGTCTACGCAAAGTGGCATCCCTCTGGGCCACGGTGTGGAGAGGGGAGATGGGGACACACACGCTCACCTCCTACCTCTCCTCTGCCTCTCTCCACCTCCTGCCTCTACCTGGAACTTCCTCTGGTTTGCACGGGCACGAAGGGCTGGGATACCGGCTTTCCACTTCCTCTCCATCATCTTGGAGAGCATGCAGGGATGGATTACCAATGTCTGCCATGGACACAGCAGTGAGGAGGGAGGTCTCTGTGCTACTCATCTGCCACCTGGGGATTATCGACTTCTGACTCTGAGACATGTCTGGCCATGTCTAGCAACTTGTTAGGTGGGACTGAGGACCCCGCCCTGAGCAAGTACTCATCCTCTGGGAAGAGGACATTAGGTGGCCAGCCTGACTCAGCAACAAACCTCAGTGGCCCTGGGTGGAGATACCGTTCTGAGTTGGACAGTAGCTTGAGTTTGCTCTATGCCTAACTCCTCAAAGATTCATACCCATGTCCAGAGGACAGGGAGGAGATAAGTGAAAAGTGAAAGAGCAGTTTCATTAGAACTCTGAGAGATGCCAAGCGTTTGGGTAAGGTTCCGCTGGGACCTCTCTAACAGAATGTAACACAAAGTGGGGAGATCCTGCTGATAGCTTGGAGAGCAGAGAGCTTGAGAAGTCCCCCCAAGAAGCTCACTTTGATGATGAGTCTCCACCCAGTTCCAAGATGGCCTCCCTTCTGTTGGGAAGACAATGATGGTTAATTTCTACTTGCTTCTTTTGATGACTGCTCCGTGGATGTCGGTTTCAGCGTCCGGGCTCCTCCAAAGGGGGCCTGAGCAACGCTGGTTTCCAGACATGGCGTTCACTCCTGCCAGCAAAACCATCCATCATTGTGTGCAAACGGCTTGCCTCCTAAAGGCCACATTATGAGAAGATGCCAATAAGTGTATTTACATTTGCTGTGCTCCATCAGGGCAGCCACGCAGAAGCATCTGCTGAATCTGTACTTTCATCCACATCCCCATCTGCTCCTCGATCCCTCTTCATCGATTGTAGATTGAGTCCATCTTGGGTGACCAATTGCTGATGGGCTGGTGGGTATTTTTTTTTCTTTTAATTTTCTGTATCAGGTTTAATTAAAGCAAGGTGTGTCTGACCCTGTCAAATCATATCAAAACAGGTCTCTCCACTGCATGAGGAAAACATCAGCATAAATTATTGATTAATCTTCATTCAAACTAATCTATCAGTGACTTTCTATGGCTGGGTGGACCTGGGGAGCCCTTAGACATTTCAATGCAGACAGCAGCCGAAAGCTCCATTTCAAAGAGATCTCAGACTCATTCAATAACAGTAAGTCGGTGTCAGCAGCCAGTGGGGGGCTGCCCCTGAAATGCTGAAGTGTGATAGTTCACTTTGGCTCCAGTTCAAGACTGCCTATGATGTGTTTTGTCTAGTCAGTGAGTTCCATTTGGTCCCTGCCCTGGGATGGGGCCATTCACAGCTCAGAGCGGGCAGGGCAGGTGACAAAGACAGAATGCACAGGACATGCAGTAGAATTTGTTGAGTGCAGTGACAGAGGTATTATGGAATGATACTGATCATACAGAAACCCATGGTAATCATATGGAGGTCTAATGTTTAAATGGAATTGGAGAAGATGTCAGGAACAGCTTTATGCTGATAAATTAAAAAATTAAAAGAAATATCCAAAGTATTTTAAAAACACAACTTATCAAAATTGTCACAAGAAAAAATATTTATCTATTAAAAAAATTGAATCCAAAATTAAAAACTGACAAAGAAATTTCCATATGGTTTCACTGGTAAATCCTACTAAATATTTAAGGAAGAAATAGCCCAATCTTACACAAAATCTCCCAGAGAACACAGAAAGGAGGGACACTTCCCAAGTCACCTTACGAGGCTAGCATAACCTTAATACTAAATGCTGACCAGGACATTACAATAAAGGAACATTATGGATCAATCGTTCTCACGAAAATAGATGCAAGAATCCTTAACAAATATTAGCAAATCAAATAAAACAATATCACAACCAAGTGGGATTTATTTCAGGAATGCAAGGTTGGCTTAACATTAAAAAAGTCAACAATAACATAATAAGGAAGAAAAGTCACATGATCATTTTCATTGATGCAGAAAAATTATTGGATGGAATTCAATATTATCCATGAAAAGAAAGCTCTTGGAAAACTAGAAATGGAAGAGAACTTCTTTAACTTGATAAAAAATATCTACTAAAAGTCTACAGCAAACAGCATACTTAATGGTGGATTCCAGAAACTTCTGCCTCCCCCAACTCTGAGACTGGAGGTGAAAGAAGGTTTTCCACCCTCATCACTTCTAGTCTACATTGTACTGGCATTCCTAACCAATGCAATAAAGCAAGAAAAATGAAATATAAGGATTGAAGGGAAAAAACTATCATTAGTTATAGGTAATATCATATACATTGGAATTCCAATAGAAGCTACCACAAACTACCAGAATAAGGGAATTTTAGCAAGATTGCTAGAAACAAGGTCAGTATGCTCAGTTTGTCTCTTCCAGAAACAAGCAAAAAGGAAATGAAATAGAAAATAATATTCACAATAGCATTAAAAAAATCAAATACTGAGGAATTAACCTATGGAAAGATATACAAGATATACTACTATACTGAATAAAGCCCGTAGTCCATTTAACAGCATTGTACCAAGGCCAGTTTCTTGGTTTGGATGTTGCACTAAAGTGACATAACGTGTCATCATTGAGGGAGCTGGGAAAATGGTACACAGGACTCTGTACTACTTCTGTAACTTCCTGTGAGCCTATCATTACTGTATTTCAAAATAAAGTCTTTTAAGAGTGCATACAAGCACTGAGTCTAAAAAAAGAATGTGCGTACCTTAATAAAAAATATCCGCGAAGCACAATAAAGCAGAGCACAATGAAACGAGGCACGCCTGTACCCCTTGCTTTAGTGATCCCGTTTTTCTAACCTAAGGAAAAAATTAGGGTGTACTCAAAGGTTTAGCTAAAAGGATTCTGTATTCGTTGGCTTGGGCTGCCATAACAAAGTACCACACACTGGGTAAAAACGTATTTTCTCACAGTTCTAGGGGCCGGAAGATGCAGATCAAGGTGTTGACAGGGGTGGTTTCTTCCAAGGCCCCTCGCCTTGGCTTGCAGACGGCTGCCTTCTTGCTGTGTCCTCAAACGGTCCTCCATCACTCTGTGTTGTCTTGGTCCTAATCCCCTCCCCCTGAGAACCCCAGTCACAATGGATGAGGGCCCATTTGACCTCATTTTACCTTAATCACCTCTTTAAAGGCCCTATTTCCAAACAGGCACATTCGAAGTTATTAGGGGTTGGGACTTCAAAATATGAATTTTGGGGGGAGGGGACACAATTCAGTCCACAACATTATCTTATCCAAGCACCATCTCTGGTAACAAAAAATTGAAAGCAACCTAGATGTCCAGTAGTGGGGGATTGGTGGAGTGAACTGGGGTGCAGGCACATGATGGAACACTAGGTAGTTATTTAAAAAGAGAAAAACATATGCTTTTTAACGTTTAAAGATGCTCATAAGATGCTGATGAGTAAAACAGTTACAAGATGGTATATAATAGCATATTTGTGAATATACTATTTGTGAAGAAAAGAATCTGTATCTCTACCCAGAAAGGTTTGCATCAAAATAGTAATTGTGCTTCTTTCTGAGGGTTGTGATTATAAGGAACTTTTATTTCTTCTTTGTGGTATTTTGTATTTCTTGCCTTTTAAAATAATGAACATATATTATTTATGTAATAATTTTTTAAAAACTTATTAAAAAAAGAACTTTATAGCACATTTTACTGCCCTGGGAATTCTCTAGAGAAAACCCTGAAGAGAAATTCCAACCACTGACAGGGTTCTTATTTGTAAGCAATGGAAATAGTTTCTAGCTGACTTCAGCAGAACATGAATTCATTAGCAGGGTGCCGGGGCTCGCAGACTCTCCGGAGGAGGCCTGAGGACCCCGCCCGGAGCCTGAGAAGCCAGGAGCGAAGAAGCAAAGCCAGCAGGACTGGTTTAGTGAAGACACCACCACCGCCACTGGGCATAAGATGCTGTGGGAGCCCCTCGCTGCCACTGCCACCCAGGGCTCTGCCACGCTGCTCATCACCCATCACCAGGACCGATTCTGTAAGATCTTCGCTTCTCACCACTTGCCTCTGGTCAAGGTCGGGGTGGGCACTGCCAACGGGCTGAGTCTGGGGCACATCTGCCATGTGTGGCTTTGACAGTGGACGGTGGGCTCTGCCTCATAAGGGGGAGGCCTCCGCAGATCCGGGAAGGGGGTCCAGGTGCTGGTGACCAAACAAAATGGCACCCTGGCCTTTATGAACTAAAAGCAGGGGTCAGCCAACTATGGCTGTGTGTGCTGAATCTGGTCCAATGCTTGTTTTTGTACAGCCCATGAGCTAAGAATTGTTTTACATTTTTAAATACAGCAGTAAAAAACAATCACAAGAAAAATAATATCTCTGGATTTTATGAAATGAAAATTTCAGTGTCCATAAAGTTTTATTGGCACACAGCACAGTCATTTGTTGACATATTTTCTGCGGTGGCTTTTGCACGGTGATGACAGAGTCGAGCAATTTCAACAGAGACGAGCAAAGCTGTAAATATTTACTATCGTGATCTTTACAGAAAGTTTGCTGACCCCTGACCAAAAGCAATAATTCCCTCCAGCCACAACCACCCGCGATCCACTGCTCTCGGTGTGTAAGGACCAAGGCATCTGGCGGGGCTCAGGCCCACGGCAGGATCTAAGACGGCTTCTCAGACGGAAGCCAGGTCTTCGGGTTCTTGAGCTGCCGTGAGCATGTCTCCGGAGTCTCTTGGTCTCTGCTTCTCCTTCTGCATCTTATCAGAACTCCTGCTACCAGCCTACTTCTTTATCTTCTTCTCTAGAGCTTTGCTCTGCAGATTTGTTTCTGCTTTCTCGCAGTTTCTGATTCCTCATCTCTCCAGCTTGCTCCTGGCACGTCCTGGCCTCACACTCCACCTCATGAGCTCCTCTCTCTCTGGCTGGTCCAGCCTATCTAGGCAAAGCTTCTCACACCAGGCCCTTTTGTGGGTCAGTGACCAGCAGGGGCCTGGCCATTCTTTGCCCCCTTAGCTGTGGCCAAGGGGGGAGCCGTGACACACACAGCATGGACTCCTATGGCCACCCAAGCACGGGGAGATTTTTCTCTTTGAAGATGCTGAGGGACTGGCAGACGCCACCACATCCAAGCAAACCAGGGAGTGACGCAGACCAGCGATGCATGCCCCCCACACAGTGGGACGGACTTGGAGGGGTGGAGGAGCCACGCAGGGCTGCTGACTGTGCACCAGGCACCCTTCCAGCGCACCGGGCATCTACTCCTCGCACAAGCTTGAGAGGGAGACCAGTGCACTGACCTGGCCTGTCTGGCTTTTCTCCTGGGCACACAGCTGGATGATCCTTCCTAGCTTTTCTTGCAATTCAGTTGAACCATGTGCTGAATTCTGGACGTGGAACACGAGTGGAAGTGATACATGCCCTGAGACATGCCATGGCTGGCTCATAAAATCCGCCTGTTGAACGCCCTGCTCTCTCTTTCCCAGCATCTATACCTGGACCTCGATACCAGGACAACGTTGGAAGATACATGTAGAAAATGGCAGAATGCCTTTGAGCCTGGGTCTCTGAGTCGCTGTGTGGAGCAGAGCTCTTCCTGGCTGCTGCCTGTGCTTTTCACGATTGTGTGCAGTAGATTAAAGGTGGTCACAAATTCTGTGAACTTCTCCCACTGAAAGGATAAGGGGTCCTCCCCTCAAATCAGTCGGCTTTTTACTGCTTCAACCAACAGAATAGGGTGGAAACAACACTGTCCATTTCTGGGTCCACTCCACTTCCCATCTCTTGGAGCACATACTCTTGGAGCTCTGAGCCACAATGTTAAGAGTGTCCACCTTGCTGGAGAGACCACACGGAGAGGGAGAGGCCAGCTGAGGCCAGCTTTCCAGGCCTCTAGGCCAACACACCAGGCTGGTGAGTCAAACCATCTCGAACCCTCCAGACAAGCTCAGCTGCCAGCTGAATACCACGAGTGAGCTCAACGGATGCCACGTGGAGCACGAGATCATCCAGCTAAGCTCTGCCTGAATTCCTGGCCCACAAAATCGCGAGATATAATGAAATGGTCGCTGTTTTAAGCCACAGTTTTCAAAGTAGTTTTTTTTTTAAATAAAGCAGTAAATAATCAGAACAATGAATAAGAAAAAGGTTTCTATGATGTTGTGTCATTAATATTTTGGGGTTTGTCTGGGAGCTGGTGTTATCTTAACTCATCTGGGAGATGCTGTTATCAGGCCCATGTTACAGGTGAGGCACAGGATGTCTAAGTAGCTGGCCAAATTGATGGACAGGTGGTAAGTGGCACAGTGAGGAGTCGACTCCGGGCGGGCTGGTCTGCGTTGGCTGGGCCGGCTGACTCCACTTCTGGCTGATCTGCTGGCTGGAACCGGGTCTGCTACACCTGCGTTCCTTCTGGGGGCAGCTCTGTTCAAGGGGGTCAGCTGACTGTAAGAGGGAAGCCTGCTGTGCAAGCACGATCCAAGCCTGTGCTCATGGTGGGTCGGGGAACATTCGCACATCCACGGGCCAAAGCCAGTCCCATGGCCATGCCCAAGGTCAAGGGGTGGAGGCAGTCTCCTCCGCCCACCGTGAGGCCATGGCCTGGTGAGGACACGTGGCACTGCTGTAGGGAGGGGAGGAATCGGGACTAATAATTGGAGGCATCACAGGAGGCTGAGATGGGTGCTGGATGGGAAGATGAGGAGAAGGAGGTGACGTTAAGATGAAGGAGAAACTTCTGTGGACCACTTGCCTGGGACCTCCTGTTCTTAATGTCTCAGTTCTCATGTGATGGCCACATCCCATCTTGGGTGTTTTGTCCCAGTTGGGGGAAAAAATTTGTCTCCCATTGTGGGAGGGGAGCTGCGGGTTCTCTCTCTGGTCCTGGGGGTCCTGGACCATTCTGAGCATCTGCCCACAGCTCATCTCCCTTCTCCTGCAGGGCACTAGCTTCCTTTTTGGGCCCCTGAGCCTGGCAGCCATCCTCTCTCCTGAGGTGCATTCTGGCCACCACCTTCTTTTTGTCCCACGTCATCTCATTGTCCCTTGCCTTCTCACTGTCCCCCGCCCCTGTCTTCTATTTTCTTACTGTCCCCCACCCCCTACTGTTCCCCGCCCCTCACTGTCCCCCGCCCCCTCCCTGTCCCCCGCCTTCACACTGTCCCCCGTCCTCTCACTGTCTTCCACTCCCTCACTGTCCCCCGCCTTCTCACTGTCTTCTATCTTCTCACTGTCCC
>NC_060267.1:92964382-93089106 GCF_021613505.1 Equus quagga
TTAGCTCAGGTGCCAATGTTTAATAAAAAACCACTCTTGCTCCAGACGACGGGGTAACTACACTTCTTTGTGGAATGCATTCCAGGCATTAAACACCAGTGGTCTTCGGTGGCATATGCAAGCACGCGTGCAGTGCTGGGAGGCAGGCTGGCCTGTTAGCAAGGCCGACCAAACCATTCCAACAGGGACTGCTTGCCCGGCCACAGCCACTCGACCAAGTACAGAGCTGGAATGAAAACACGGGAGCCTCTAATCTTCAGAATCTTAAAATCAGCTGTTAGTCCAGTGAGTTATCTAGACTTCCTCTTATAATTAATCCCAGTTGGATCTTTTACCTGAAAAGGAATATCTAAGGCAAGGGTTACATTAGGATGTACATAAGATGAGATCTTGTAGTCTGCCCAACCAAGATCACTGTCCTAGATAAAGGCACTGGCACAGGAAGTCAGAAATGTTTTGTCCAATACTCAACATTAAGACTTCTTCTTTATCACCATGCTAAAAATGGTAATGCTAATAAATCGGCATCAGTTTAATGTTGGCATGGCAAGGGCTACCCGCAGTTATGTATATTTTGAGCATTTATTTACTTACTCACTTATATTTAAATTCTGCCCTATGGAGGTACTACCAGGTAAAATCATTCTGGTCAGTAAAGTGAGACACGTGTGACCTGTGAACATCCTGATGAGAAACGAGGAAGGGAGGAGACCCCCTCAAAGATGTGTACCTCTAAGGGGTATGGATGGAAACACCTGTCAAGAGCATAACAGTCAAACCATGTTCTTATCTTCAAAAGCCAAATTAAAAAAGAAACACACCCCTAGATCCAGATTTTTCCTCTTTGATATCTGACCCAAAAGTTGTGTTCTCACCTAAATGCAACATTGTAATTGCATTCTCTAAGCAGTCTTTTTGAATGCAAATATAGGGTAGGTTTGAGGAAGAGGATGAGGGCTCTGTGCTTTAGCATTTTGAGATTAAACAGAACGAATGTAGGTCAATTTGTTTTCACAGTTCACCTTAATTAATTTCACTCTTTAGGTGTTAACAGACAGATGGCTTATATACCTGGGACTGCACATGAACTCCAGTGTAATAGCCATGTATAGCTGTCATTAGCAGGAACTGTACACATTTTTTCAGATCTCTGCCCTAGGCAAGATATATTACACACTGTGAGAGGGCTAAGAGCTATAAAACCTTTGTGAAATACTAGTGGCAGGTACCTAAAATGCCTTTAGAAGGTATTTTATCTGAAAATATCTGTTGAATATTCAGACTTTTGGAAAACCAGTGTTGTATATGGCCTTCTACCCCCTAGGACACCCCAGAATTGTAAATCACATAAAAATAGGTAATTATATAGAATATCACCTAAGATAATTTTGTGCACACTTGTCTATGCTGTAAAAACACAACTAAGGGTATATATGAAGGCAGATGTCCTTCACTATAACTTGTTTTCCATACTCAGGTTTTTATCTAAAACAGCTCGAAGACAATTTAGATACAGGTTCAAGTCTAACGGATGGACTATTCCATTAACAAGTACAGCACAGGTAGGGGAGAAACACGACACTGTTATGTTAATAGTACAGATAATCCTAGTATTTTGTTAATAATACACTATCACATAGTGAAGTCCGGTTCCAGCTCAGGAACTCTCAGGTGATTGACAGAGTAATATTCTATCAAGTGAACAAGATGCCTTCAGCACAAATGCATCCAGAAAGGAAGACATTAGCTCCAGTTTACTCTTCCTACCAGTGCACAGGACAGGGAAAGGAGGAGGAAACACGACTCACCATGTGAAAGTAAAACAGCTGATGGCAAAACCTGCCAAAATGTGTGGTCATGTGATTTAAATGGTCTCTGTAGTTACAGTCCCTCTCAAGGTCATACAAACTGGAGTAGGAGAGCTCCAGATTCTCCATTCAGAATTTTTGCCATTAGGCACCTTGATGAACAATTTGCTGAAGCTTATACCCTATTTCAAAGGTGAATCCTCCAGTAATTTGCCTAGAGGGACAGAGCTTCATTTTGGTAAGGTACAGCTCTTCTATAAATAACGTTTCTTAGGTTTTGACTTCCCATGAGCATGAACAAAATTATTTATCGAGAAAATATAGGCCAGACAGATACCACCTATGTTTCCAAAAGTCACTGTACAGAGCTTCCCCTAAAAGAAATCGGAGCAAACTGTAAGATTTCTTTAGGTTTCAAGTTCATAGGACTAAAAGAAAAATATCCTAGGGAATAAAGGCACTGGGTTTGATAATCTAGGACGGTGGTTCTCAAATGTGGTCCTCACACCAGCAACATCAGCATCACCTGGGAGAGCCGCTAGAAATGCAAATACCTGGGCCTTGCCCCAGACCTGTGAATCAGAAACTCTGGAGGTAGGGTCTTCTGGGTCATTCTGATGCTCACTAAAGGTTAAGAACCCCTGGTCTAGGAAGAAGCAAGAAGGATGAAGGCAGGAAACATGAAATATATATTTAATATACATTTTATAAATATTTGAGGTTCAAAGGAAAAAAAATAGATAGTGCATAAACCATGGAAAATAGCCCAGTGGAATTCTGCCAGGTGCTAAAGGTACCAGCGTGGAGTGAATGCCAAGCCTGACAAGCATTTAGTAAGTTCCATACCCGAGTTCTCCAGTTCTAACTTTTCCTAATGTGGCACCTAAACCCGAATTCCCAGTGAAGTGTTAAGATTCTTTCAATATAAAAGTTTAACAGAACGATTTATAATACGAATAGTATACAGGCCATCTTTAAAAGACTTGGGCCTTTCCTACCTACGGTTAAAAAAAAAAAAAAAAGATCGTTTTTAATAAAGCCCAAGTCCATTTTTAACAGCAGTAATCTAGAACAATCAGCTGGGCTTCAAGCTGGGGCCATGAAGTTCCAGAAGCCATGTCCAACATTGTATATCTGGATGAATGTTTTTGGTGGAGACGGGAGACAAGGGATATTTGGTCCATACCTTCCCACAGATTTTCAGAGTGGAACTGAGTTCCCCACCCCACCCCCGCCCCAAAAGTTAAGAGCCACCGATCTATGAGTTAGTTGACAAGATCAGCAGTTCAGGCAGTTCATCACAGTGAAAGATTAAATGTTTGGGCTCTGGAGTCAGCCAGCATGGTTCAAATCCCAGGTCAGCCACTAAGTGATTTTATGCAACTTACTCAAGTCCCTTAGCCTCAGTTTCCTCCTCTCCCTATCTTGTCTCTTAATGCTGTGTGAAGAGTTAATGGGATCATATGTGTAAAATACTTAGCACAGAGTTTGGCACATAAGTATTCAATAAATATAAACTTTATTATAACAATATTACTACTAAACAAAATGTATTGCTGGGTACATAAGGCTCAGCAGTCTATCCATTTAACAACTTGTATTTGAAACATTGATAAAACCATTCTATAACTTAAAATGGATACACTTGGTGTTTGTTACTGTGCTCTGTGAACTCCTCAAAGTAGCACAGGTCTTAACAATTACAGACATTAAGGTCCCTACATCTGTCCTTCTTTATCACTCCTCACTGTGTCTTCCATCACCAACGGAAGAGCAAAACTGTCCCTTGTTACTCAACTATTTCACAGCCTCTACTGCCATTATCTTTAGAAAGTGACCTGTAAGTTCTAGGCCAGTAACTAGCATGCCTTGTTTTGTATCAAAGCTAGGTTTTTAAGGCACTTTACTCATTAGTTGACAATCTGAATTCATTCAACCTTAAAAAGTATTCTGTTACCTTTTGCTACTTTCCTGTACAGAAAAATCAGCACTGCACAAGAGAAATTAGCAAGGTCCTGAGATTACATATCTTTTACACATACATAATTTTTTATTCTCCCCACCCCCCAAAATAGACATTAGACGTTAAATTACTAATTTCTAGTAACTATCAGCTTAAAAAGTAAATTAGAAAAATAATCTCAAATTGCTGATGGTAGACCTCTTTCAGACTAATTTAAATGAAAAAAAATAAGTATTTCATGCAAACTAAATTACATCAAACACTGAGGAAAAAATTCAGTGTTTGAGTATATACTAATTATACAAGTATTTTTTCAAAGCAAAAAGCTACAGGTTTGAATGTCACTCTGTATACTTTTCTTTCTTGCCTGCAGCTACTTAAATGACAAACAAAACTAATACAAATAAAACTAATCTCTCAAAGAGAGATTTATAATATGAGGAACTTACAGGGAATTACCTTTTAAGAATAATGTGATATAAAGGAAAAGATAAACAGGTCATCACTCAATGGGTCAGGCTAAAAGTCACCAATTTCCTTAGTTACTATAAAGCTATTAACATTTTGTTTTAATCAGTTTAGTAAGAATGTTTAACTGAAGCCCCAGGGAGACTTTAAATCACAGAAATTTTGACTTAGAAATACTCTAATTTATAATCCATCTCTCATTTCACAGATCAAGAAACTGAGGCTTAGAGAACTTAGGGGACTTGATCAAAGTCACTTTAGAAAAGCTTGATATGGTTGATGTTTTGCTGTATTTGGTGCATCTACATCCAAGAATATCCAAATAATTCCAGGAAAAGCTAATTTTAGTCCACTATGGCCCTGGAACCCTGAAAAGAACATACCTGTACACCAACAAACTTTGAAAGAAGACAGAGCTATAAGATCAAGTCAGCTGTAATGCAGAGCCCAAGATTCGCCCACCACTACACACAACAGAGGATACAAGCTATTTTAAGCAATGCCTCTGCAATAAATTATAAATTAAAAGAAAAACAGCCAAATTGAAACTTTAAGCTACTGGTCTTCAACGTCTAGTGCACAGCAGAATCACCTATGACTTCTTCCAAAATATATATCCAGGGAGTCCTCAACGACTGAATATGCAGGTCTACCTACTATGGGGCCAGACATCTGCGATGGAGATTCTGATGAATACTACCGTTTGAGATCTCTTGTTTCCGGCAATTTCATTATTGTGTAAATATCACACAGATGCGCATATATTTGATTTGTCCTAGTCAGACTGTTCAGTTTCATCTCACAAACGAAACCAGGCATGCACAGAAGGCATCAAAGTACCCACAACAGTAGCAGTATGGGACATCTTTGCTCTTAAACCAGTGAGCAAGAGTACAACTGAGTCACAGGATTTGAGATACTCCAATTTAACGAAAACGAGTAAGAAGGCTTATAGCCGCCAGGGAATCTGTCTAACCAGGAATTTAGGAACATACCAAGTCTTTATGACACCAAGAAACGCATGAGGCAAAGAAAGCTTACATCATCCGCCCTTCCAGGCACGTGATGTAAGAGTGTTTCGGATAAGATATTAACTTTAGTAAGAGGATATTTTCCATTTACATCTTCTATAAATACCCTTAAGTTTACACCAGGTGGTTAGAGGAAGATTCTGCAGCTCCCCAGGGCAATAGCAAAGAATGTTTCAGTGTTTCTGAGGAGCCTCATTTGCCTGATGCATGACTGTTAAAGGTACATTTCCCTACACAACCCTAAATCAGTTTTCACATTTGCATATTCCAGGTTTACTCAGGAATGCTCAACTTAAGAATAACAGGTGGTTGCTCGGTAAATCAAGGGCTCCCAGAAGATTCGGTTTTACAATGCTTCTTGAAATTTACAGCTCCACTTTGCCAGCATGTTTGAATTCGGATGACTCCGAGTTGATCCCAAAATTATAAATCAAAGTATCTCAGAAGAGTATTATTCTATTTTAGTACTTTTACAGCTTACTCTATGTAAAGTGAAGTGCTATTTCTAAGCTTTCCATAAAAAATTCAGCAAGGATTTTAGCAGGACTTCTTTCCGCTGAAAACTCATCAGTTTTATAAAAACATCAAATACCTTCCAGCCTAATTTAGACTAATGCGTTTACATGCACAACACTGCCGACTCAAACAAAAGCTGAGGTGTATAAGCAAGTGCACCCCTCTTCAAACAGGCACTTATGCACAAACTTTGACCAATTGATTCATTCTAATCACTTAATTAGAATGACTAGCCAGCTTTGATCAAATAACAGATAAATGAGAGAGTCATGTGAGTATAATGACAGGAGCTTGGCCTTGGAATCAGACCCCAGTTCCAGTCCTGGCTCAGACACTCCTAGAGGTGTGACCTTGGGCAAGTTGCCCTAATCTCTCCGGGCCTCAGTTTCTTCATCTGAGAAATGGAGGTATTAATAGTGGCTTCTTCGCTTTGTCGCGAGGACTAAAGAAGATAAGGATTGCAAAGCACTTCCACTCCGTAAAGACGAGCGGTTGTTCTTAGGAGGAACGCCCCCCCCCACCCCCCCTCCCCTCAAATCCAAAACACAGCAAGCAAAACTCTTTAACAGGAAACACAAAGAAAGAGCTTTAATTCTAAAGGTCTCCTGTCTGCAGACTCTTCGTCCTCCAGTTCCTCAAATGAATGAATGAGCGTCTAGGAGTGGCTCGGCAAATAGCTGTCTCTTAAGAATCACCTCTGCGGACTCGAAGGTAACTGTCCTTCACCGTCAATTACACACCCACAAGCGCAGCCGGAGCGAGGCACTCCAGTCACGCCAAATTCAGCGGAGTCGCCGCGTCCAGGCGATCCCTGATGCCCACAGGCCACCTCCATTCATTCTCCCCCCACCCCTAACCGCTCTCAGCAAGCCTTGGGACCAGCCCCACCCCCCCGGCCCTTCCCCTCCGGCTACGGGACTCTCCTCTGCCCTCCGCACCCCGCGGAAACCTGTCACCCCGCTAAGTGAGGGGCTAGCGAAGGGGCTCACCTCACCCCCGCCCTCGGCACCGCGGCCCGGGGGTGCAGCCGTCCCCTCGGCCGCCGAGGAGGGGCGAAGTACTAGCCCGGCCCGCCTCTCCTCCCCAGGGACCGGGCGGCCCTGCTGGGCCCCGCCGGAGAGAGCGCGTAATAAGAGAGGGGGAAAAGCTCTCGGAAGCCCCCTTCCCGGGGTCCCCTCCCCAGCAAGTGAGCCCCTTGCCCCAGCCCGTCGGGGCCCCCCAGCCTGGGATTATGGTGCCAGGGCTGCCCCGAGAAGCCCCCATGAATAGGAGGGGGCGACACCCCCATACTCACCCACCGTCTCCTCCCCCTCAGCTGTTTACCTCACAGTCCCTCCAGCCTACAGGGCGCCGCCATCTTGGACGTACAGCACCTCCCCCCGTCGTGAAATGTCCACGGCAGGCTGCAGCCTCCGCCACGAAAAAGAGTCCCCAGCGGGGTCTCGCCTGTCCCTCGAACCCAGTGACTGATGAACGCGGTCGGCAGCCCCTTTGGACGGAAGGGGCCGTTCTGCTCATTACTGACGACGCGAACCGGTGTAGAGAGAGCCAAGGAGAGTTTGTGAGGTAGGGGGGCGGGGACGAGCGGAAGGATCCCGAAAGGAGGGCGCTGAGAGATCTTGTGACTCCGAAGGAGGCAAAAAGAAGGGCCGGCACGGCGGGAGGAGCCACGCGCGAGAGCGAGGGGCGGGGCGGCGGTCACGTGGCCGGCCGGGCGGGCGGGAGGGGCTGGCCAGAGGCGTAAACAACTTCGTCCGGCTGGGTGTGGTTGGGGTGCGTGCCGTCTGCCCCGCGCTCTTTCTCCCCTTCGCAGACCTTGTGCCCCTCTAGGGTGTCTCTGCGCCCGGCCACAGAGCTGCGATGCTGTTCCCAGAGAGCCCCTGGGGTCCGCGTGGGTGAAGGGTCTGCTCTGGAGCCTTGGTGGAGTGGCAGCTCACCCAGGGAAGGAGGGCGGTGCTCACAGGGCAACCCGCTTTCTTTTGCAGAGTATTTGCAGAAGCCCACCTCTGGGACTGCGGAGAACTACAGTGGCTTCTGCCGTCAGGTTGCTGACGCTTTAGACCTGCTCACGACATTTATGGAAAACCGTGCTAATCGGAGCAGGCAGCTTTAAAATCAGAACCGTACGTTCAGTTCCTGCTCTGCTGCTTCCTAGCTGTGTCGACCTGAACAAGTCTGGAAGTCCTCCGAGCCTCAGTTTTTTCCTCTGTGAAATGGGCGTGGTAACGTTCGTGACGTGGGGATTCAGAGAGATCAAGGATGGAGGGTGTGTTCCACACAGTGCCCCATGCAGAGTAAATGCTCCATAGATGATGGTCCTTGTCACGCAGGAGGTGAGACATGAGAAGTGCTATGACTGATACTAAACCGTGTGAGAGAGGGGGCAGGGAGTGAGATGGAGTATTCGAAAGGGATTTTGAAGGAGTGGGCATCTGGCTGGGTTTTAAAGGAAAGGTAGGTTTTATGAGTCAGCCCTGGTGGTCAAGGTTCCCAGCTCTCACGTAGCAGGCCAAGTTCATTTCCAGGTCAGAGAACCACACCACCTGTCCGTCAGTTGTCATACTGTGGCTGCTGCGTGTTGCTATGATGGTGAAAGCTATGCCACTGGGATTTCAAATACCAGCAGGGTCACCCATGGTGGACAGGTTTAGCAGAATTCCCAGATTAAGACAGAATAGGAAGAAGGACTTGACCACCCACTTTCAAAAAAATTGGCCATGCAAACCCTGTAAATAGCTGGGGAGCATTGTCTGATACAGCCCGGAAGGTGAGGGGATGGCTACACACAGGGTCACTAGGAGTCGGGATTGACTCGAGGACGCTAACAACATCAGGTTCTCTGAAATAGAAATGGGAGAGGTGGTTGGGAAGAAAAGGACATTCCAGGCTGAAGGAAGCAAAGAACCAAAGGCCTGGAGGCACTAAATGCTGCGTGAGTTATGGGAATAACAAGTTTTGAAAAACAAGTTTTGTTATGGGAACCAATTGGGTCACAATGCCAGGCAGCCTCTGATTTAAGGGGCCAGGTGTGTGAGTGCCAGCACGGTAGGTGCCGTCAGGATTCCGAGAGGCAGAGCCTGGTCCCCGGCAGGGCTCCTGCTGGCCTGGATGGTGCTTCTCTGAGGGTTAGACAAAACACCCGCTCTGGGCCCATAGCCCGCCTGAGCAGAGCCCAGGCTGTGTTTCAGCTCCTACCCTCACACCCCAAACCCTCAGGCGGCCCTTCAGCAGTGCATAACCCTTATAACCATGCTGGCTGATGGGGGAGGTGGGCATTGAGTTGAAGATTCCACCAATCTAACATGGTCATGGAGGCAGGTCAGGGAAGCCAAGCGTTCTTGATTCAAACAGACTAGAGTTTGGGGCTGGCTCCGTGGCCGAGTGGTTCCCATGCTCCGCTTCAGTGGCCCAGGGTTTTGCTGGTTTGGATCCTGGGCGCAGACCTAGCACAGCTCGTCAGGCCATGCTGAGGCGGCGTCCCACACAGCTCAACTAGAAGGACCTGCAAGTAGAATATACAGCTATGTACTGGAGGGGCTTTGGGGAGAAGAAGAAGAAGGAAAAAAAGATTGGCAACAGATGTTAGCTCAGGTGCCAATCTTTAAAAAAAAAAAAAGACCAGAGTTTGAATGCAGGTTTCTGCCACGGCACTAACTGGGTGAGCCTTAGGTTCCTCATCCACATCATAGGGGTAATAATGATGCCTACCTAATGGGGATTTGGGGTGGATTCAGTGATACATGAAGATACAATTAGCATAAAGCCTGGTTCAATAAATGTTACTTTTGTTACTGTGTTAACTGTCCTCGTGGCCAGCACCCATCACCCCCAGGAGTTTGGTGCACCAAATGATCAATTTTTCTGTGTAGCCAGCAGGGCATAGTTGGTGGGGTCAGGAGATGGAAAGGTTGGGGGAGAAGGGAGAAGGTACTGGTTCTCCCAGTTCCACCAGTCCACAAACTGTCTCAGCAGAACTGACTCCTGCCTTTGCATTCACTCCAGGGCAGGGACTCAAGTGCATTCAGAGATTTCTGAGACCACCAGTGATTGGGAGATTTCAGGTTAAGAGGTGGAGTCGGGGGCCAGGCACTGCTCCAGAGCCCTGACCCAGAAACCCCCTTCCCTACCCCCAACTTTCCTTGCATCTATGACCTCATCCTGCTGGAATGCTCTTCTCCATGGAAGGGAGCAATGATACGTGGAGCTCATCAACTGCTGGCCCTCAAGGGGGCTGTAACCACGTTGTTACTGTTTCTACAGTGTCTGGAAGAAGAATGGTAATTGTTCTCTCAATATGGACCACCAGGGGCTTGTGAGAAAGGCTGGAAGGAACGGCAGAGGCAGCCCTGCCACCATCTCCGGCCACTGCCCGGTCTGGGCTGCCTAGATGTTTTTTGCTTCTCTGGGATTGATTTTTGTCATTTGCTGAGTAGATGTTAATGAGACCACTTCCTCCGCCACCCTGGAGCCTCCCTGTGGCAGGGGCTTCCTGGCTGGGCTTTCTCCAACAATCACAGCCCGTCTGTCTGAGTGTGACAGGAGAGAAAAGAGCTGGCCCTTGTAGGCAGGTGGTGCTGACTTGACGTATGTGATGGACATCCATTGCATTTGTCTGTGCAGCGTATCCCCCTCCCTGGGGACAACCACTGTGCCACCCACAGGGCACAGGCTCCTGGACCAGCCAGCCAATGTGAGCTCCCTATCATCTAGCCAAAGTGATTGGCCCACAGTTGGACATGTGACTCAAGCTGGGCCAATCAGAACGCTTCCTTGGGTCTTTACATGTGGATGCTAAAAGACAGATTTTGTCTTTCCTCTGGGGTCACTAAACTGGGATGAGGAAGCTGTGACACTGCCCTTCTCCTGCACTAAGCTCTGAGAGAGGTCTGGCCAAAACAGGGAAAAGATACAGGGGATGGAGGCAAAGAGAGACAGAGATGGGAAGAGAAATGTAGGTTGCTACCTCCTGACGTTCCAGAGTCCCCGAGGCCAGCTTCACCACGGTCCTCCAAGTTCCATGAGGCAATAACTATTTTTGCTGATGCTAGTTTCAGTTGGGTTTCTGTCCTTTGCAAACAAAAGGTCTTCCAGATGCAATGAGATTTGAAGGCCTTTGGACAGACACCACTAGTCCAAAATACTTCTCTCGGGCCCGGCCTGGTGGCGCAGCAGTTAAGTTTGCATGTTCCTCTTCGGCGGCCCAGGGTTTGCCAGTTTGGATCCCAGGTGCGGACATGACACTGCTTGGCAAGCCGTGCTGTGGTAGGCGTCCCACATATAAAGTGGAGGAAGATGGGCACGGATGTTAGCTCAGGGCTAGTCTTCCTCAGCAAAAAGAGGAGGATTGGCAGCGAATGTTAGCTCAGGGCTGATCTTCCTCGAAAAAAAAATAAAACAAACTTCTCTCTCAGTGCCTTAAGTTTATCCATTTGAATGGTCCTCTTGCTTCAGCTTTTGCCTTCTGTGTGGCAGCCTCCTGCCAGTCATCCCACCTTCAATAGCCACACATCTCCTGCAGGATCGAGTCCAAGCTTCCAACAGTGGCCGCTGAGGCCCTCCATGGCGCTGGCCTCTCCAGTTTCATCATCGTCCCCTCACTGTCTAGCACTGTGTCCAAATAGATTAAGACACTACATACATATGTGTATACATATATGTGTACATAGTCATATATGCATATATTTTTAACTTATGTAAATGGTTGTGTTATAGATGGCAATGTGTTTCTTACTTTTTTCCCCACTCCGCATTATGTTTTGAAGCTCCGTGCACGTTACTTTGTATACATCTAGCCAGTAGCTTGTAACTGCTGAACATTATTCAATGGTGCAGATCTACCCTGCTCTACTCTCCACCCTCCCAGGGAACAACACCCAAAATGCTGCCAGAAACCACACTGTGATAAGCCTCACTGTACTTGTTCCCTTATGGATCCAACTGAAAATTTCTTTGGGATGCATAACTCTGAGTAAAACTGGTGGGTTATAGGGTGTGTATGGACTCACTTTTTTGTTGTTCTTAGAGAAATTTTTTTTAGCTTTATTGAGGTATAATTGATATACAACAAATTGCACACATTTAATATATACATCTTGATGACTTTGGACGTATGCATACACCCACGATACCATCACTACAACCAGGGTACTAAATATATCCATCACTCCAAAAATTTTGTGCGGACTTACTTTTAAGAAACACTACCACTGGGGCCAGCCTGGTGGTATAGGGGTTAAGTTCGACTTCTCTGCTTGGGCGGCCTGCAGTTCGCCTGTTCGGATCCCAGGCACGGACTTGGCACCACTCATAAAGCTATGCTGTGGCAGGTGTCCCGTATATAAAATAGAGGAAGATGGGCACAGATGTTAGCTCAGGGCCAATCTTCCTAAAAAGAAAAAAAGAAAGAAACACCACCAAATTGTTCTCCAGGACAGCTGCCCTACTCTGTACTTTCACTAGAGGTCCACAAAATTGCCCACCTCTCTGCCAACAGTTGGCATCGATCAGCTCTTTAATTTTTTTCAGTATCATAGGTCTATAGAGGCTTGTTGATCTTGTTTTAATTTGCCCCTCTCTGACTATTAATGAGATGGAGCATTTCTTCATATTCTTGTGAGTCTTGTGGGTTTCATCCTCTATATGTTGCTGATTCTTATCTTTTGACCATTTTTCCAGTAGAGTTACTCTCTTTTCCTTCTTGATTTGCAGGAGTGCCTTATATAGTCTAGTAAATGTGTCCCTTGTTGGTTATAGATGTTTCAAGTGTCTTCTCCCAATCTATCCTCCTATTAACTATATTGTACTTCACTGGAGAGACATTAATTTTGACGTTCTCAAATTCGAAACCATTTTTTTTACTTATGCTTTGGCTTTTTGAGGTTTTCTTTAAGAATGCCTTTTCCAACCCTTAGTTGTAATGGAGAATTGGTCATGGCGGCCCCAGGTGGGCAGTGCATGAACCAGGCCATCTGGTGCAGACAGAGAGGGCCCGGTGAGTTGGGATCCTGGCTCTACAACCTGGCTGTGTGGCCTGGCAAGTGGCCAAGCTTCAGTTTCTCCACCTGGAAAAATGGGGATGACACTAATACCTTAAATACCCAAGTCAGAGGGTTGTTGGGACAATCTAGTGAGAGATGCATGTAAATGCTTAGCAGAGCCCTGCCACAGTGTGGTCATCAATAGATATTGTTATTACTGTTACATGCGGTATGAGTCCTTGGTCTCATACTGGGCTGCCCCAACAAATGACCACAAATGGAGTGGCTTACAACAGCAGAAAGATGTTCTCTCGAGGTTCTGGAGGCAGGAGTCTGAAATCAAAGTGTTGGCAGAGTGGTTCCTTCCGGAGCTCTGATGGAGAGTCTGTTCCGAGCCTCTCTCCTACCTTCTAGGGGTTGCTGGCAGTCTTTGGCGTTCCTTGGAGCAGCTGCATCACTCTACTGTCTGCCTCTGTCTTCAAGGAGCGTGGAGCCCAGCAGATGAGATGGGAGAGGGACCGACCATCCTGTGACTCAGAGTCAGCTCCAGCCCAGAACACGCTGCAAAGCGCTACAGGACAAAGAGGCAGTGCTCGGGGTGCTGCGGGTGACCCGTCGGTGTGGGTGCGGTTTGCCCTTTGCCCCTGGTTTAATCAGGAATTCGATGAATGGTGACGGGCAGATGGGCTTTACAGGAGGAAGACCCAGCTTGAGCAAAGGCATGGAAGCAAAACCACCTAAGGCTCTCTTGCTTGATAAATGGTCAGGTTGAAGATATGCATGAAATAGGAGAAAAGAAGGGCAGCCTGGAGGGCCTCAAGCCAAATAAGAAGCCTGAACTATATCTGAAGGCAACAAGGAGCCCCTGAAGCTTTGAAGGTTGAGGAAAGAAGAGGAGAAAGTTGTCTGCCGAATATTGGCAAAGGCTTAATCTTGACTTTAATGCCTGCCGATTTAACTTCGAAATCCTGGGCTATCTGTCTCCTTACCCACATCCCCAATCATTCTCTGTACACCTATTGCAATACAGTGTGCGGGGCCACCCCACACAGTTCGATAGCTGCTAAAGAGTTCCGTGGTCACCATGAGACCTCCTCGATCCCCACGAAGCGGAAGTGTGCACAACTAGAGGTTTTCTTTTAGCTGGGCCTCCTCTGAAGAACACGAAGTGACCATTTGGAAAAAGATAAATTTAGATCCCTACTTCACACCCTACACCAGGATAAACGCCAAAGGGCTCAGAGCTCGAAGTGTCAAAAGTGAAACCGTACAAGTGCCAGAAGAAAACAACGTGGGTGGATCTTGTGTAATTGGGAATGAAGAAAACCTTTCTAAAAATGGCTAAAAAGTCACAACCAACAAAAGACGACCTCCAAAAAAAAAAAAAACCACACAAAACAAAGCAAAAAGTCTTTTGCGTGGCAAAAAGAAAATAAGAAAGGTCAGAAAATAAATAAGCTGAGAAAATATTTGCAACTTATATTTACAAAGAAGCCTCCTAAGAGAGAACTCTTAAAAATCTTAGAAAAGAAACTCAATTGTTTAATACGAAAAAAGAGCAAAAGACATGAACAGAAAGTTTCACAGAAAAAGAAATGTAACTGAGTTCAGACTCCCAGCCTCCAGAAGTGTGAGTGAATAAATTTCCCTTGCTTTAAGCTGCCCAATGTGGTAATGTTACAGCAGCCCTCAGAAACTAATACACTGACCATAAATGGGAGTGTCTGTAATCTAATATAAAACATTGCATAAATAAAAATCCATGAGTTCACAGTGACACTCAAATTTAAGGGAAAAGAAAGGAGAGAGAAGAAAAAAATCCAATTATGCCAACGCTATATTATGAAAATCAGCAATTAAAGAGAAAAGATTAATGTTTTGCACTCTCATTTTTGGAAGAACTATGGCTCATCCACAGTTAATGAGGGGAAGCTCTTCTCTACAGAAATAATGCCAGATAATAAATATCGAAGGAATTAGAGAATTAGAAGAATGACTGTTTTGCAACCACTGATACAATAATTGATTCAGTCAAGGACCACAGTGGATGCTGAACCTATTAGGGGAAGGCTGTGGTGTACAGGATGCTGCATGGTGACCAAGCCCTACTTCACAGACTGCTTCTTAACTCACCTTTATGATGGAGAGAGCTGGCTGTCACTGCTTTAACCAGGTGACCAAAGTTAGCATCTCTGAGGTAGGGCAAGCTGACCTTAGGTGACTCCAATGCCACGGAGCCCCCAGCATCACCTGTGGAGCATCCTTGCCTAAGACATCCCTAACTTCCAGTTATATGTATGTATGGGATGGAGGAACAGGTTAAACAGCATCGCGAGAAAACAATCAGACAAATCCAGAATGCAGGACCTTCTACCAGCCTGGCCTGGGCTCTTCTATGGGGAAAAAAATCAATGTCAAGAGAAAGGGGTAGAGGGTGCTGTTCTGTCGTAAAGGAGACTAAAGAAACAAGCAAATGCAAGGATCCTGACTCAAAAAGAGCAACTCTAGAAGAAGATTGGGGGAAGTTGCAAAAATGTAAATATGAACTGGATATTTCATATTAGGGACTTATTGACAATTTTCTTAGGTGTGATAATGATGCTATAGTTGTGTGACAATGTAAGAAATATCCTTGTTTTTAGGAGACATAAGTTCAAGTATTTATGAGTGAACTGTCTCGATGTCTGAAATATACTTTCAACATGTTTTATCAAAGTAAAACCTATTTATACATACGTATATATTCATAGAGAGAGACAAAGCATATTTGGCGAGTGCTAATTATCGTTGGACATGTGGGGGATATATGAGTGTTCATTGGACATGTTTCATTCACTTTCCTGTTTGTAACTTTTTGTAATGAAAACTTGAAAAGATATTTGAAGATCAAAAAATAATTGGAATCCACAGCGAAGGAAAATCTGCAATCCTGGCCGTGAGATGGTGGGATCCTCCAGGCTCTAGATCTGGCTTCACCTCCCCGCACCCCCACTTTCCCCACCTTTGGAATTGAAGGGCTGGGCAGGATGGTTTGTTTTTAAATTGTGGTAAAATGCACATAAAATAAAATTTACCATCATAACCATTTTTAAGTGTATGGTTCCGTGGCATTAAGTACATTCACGCTGTTGTAAACCATCACTGCCATCCGTCTCCAGAACATTTTCATCTTGCAAAACTGAAACTCCATACTATTAAATAACTTCTGGTTTCTCCTCTCCTCCAGCCCCCGGCAACCACCATTCTACTTCCCACCTCTGTAGTCTTGACTCCTCCAGGTACCTCACAGAAGTGGAATCAGAAGGTATTTGTCCTTCTGTGATTGGCTTACACTTAACATAACGTCTTCAAGATTCATTCATTCATTCATTCATATTGTAGCATGTGTCAGAATTTCCTTCCCTTTAAGGCTAAATAATATTCCATTATATGGATATACTATATTTTATCTATTCATCCGTCAGTCAGCACTGGGCAGCTTCCACCACTTGGCTCTTGTGAATAATGTTGCTGTGAAGATGGGCGTACAAATCTCTCCTTGAGTCCTTCCTTTCGATGCTGTGAGGTCTACTTCTGCCCAGAAGTGGAGTGGATCTGGGCAGGATGGTTTATAAAGGACCCTCCTACTTTCCAAATGAACTTATCGTACGTGTGCTTTTTAAACTGCAAACCACTCGCCAAGCCGTGGCAGAAATGCAGACAGACCGCTTTTCACGACTGTGGTCTCAAGCCGGCTCAGTCCTCCCCCTCTCCCCAGCATCTACATACATCTTTTTCTTTGGCGGCGGGTACCTTCCTGCAAGCTCTAGGGTTGACAAGAAGCAAGAGGAGAAAAATGCTCAGGGGGACTCTGATAAAACAGTAACTTGAAAACCTCTGAGGGCAGTGGGTACATGCAAATAGATGTAAATTGGGTGCAAATCTTGGCGACTAGATGGCTCCCTTATTCTGATTCCACCCAAGGCTCCCACAGGACACTCCTAGTGCTGATCAACATTGAGATAGAGCCCCCTGCTCTGACTGGCAGAAAAAAAGAGGGCTCTTTCCCAGATATTTCTAGTCCCCTGCAAAGTTGTGTGCATCCTCCCGAATGTCTTTCCTAGGGCTCCTCACTTCTTTGTGCTTTCTTTTAAGACTTGGCTTCCTGGGTCTGGAGACTGAAGCCATACCCCAGGCCCAAAGCCCCCTGGCCCAGGTAGGATATGGGAGGAGACAAGGCCTCGCCCCCATCAGCAGTCACAGCAAACCTCTATTTGTTGAAACTACCCAGGCACCAAGCCATCACTGCTGGGGGTGCTTGATCGAGCTTGGCTAGGAAGGTGAGGACCCACTGGGAGATTTTTCACCCTCCTAAGTCTGGCTAAGGAACACAAACACATGCACGCACACACACACACCACAGTTGGAGGGGAAGAGCACAGACTTGCATCGCATGCTCACTGATCCAACGGAGTGCCAGGCATGGTGCTGGGGAAACACTGGGGAGCAGATCGGGGGAAGGGGGTCCATGCCCTAGTGGATCGGGCAGATATCCCCCACTTATCGCTGTGTGGACTTGGCCCTGGCACTGCCACACCTTGGGATTGGTTCTTGGCTCCCCATCATCTAGTCAATAATTCCAAGTGGCAAAATGCTCCCTTGGACTAAAAGAGATGAGGCTTGTGAAGCCCCTCCACCCTATCTGGCCCAGGGTAAATGATCACGAAACTTTCATTCCTTCTTCTTCCGTCTCTGTACCCTCCGAGTGGGCTCCCCGTGAGTATCCAGAAAGAACACGAGTGCACAAGTCATTGTGAGTTTCTGCAGCAGTAACCAAATGTCAGATGCTTCATTGATAATCGACCTGCCATGTAAATGAGCACAGCCCACCTGATAGGAATCAGGCTGACACCACCTGGTTTGGGGTTTTTTTTGCCCCCTACAGCTAAGGCTGCTCTCGACTGTCCGATTTTAGAAAGTGCATAGTTCTATAGGCAGCTGTTGAATCTTGCTGCTGAGAAATAACTCAAACAATTAAAGCATTTTAGCATTTATAAAATGTTTTTGCATGTATTGTCTCATTTGCTACCTACAACAATGTCAGGAGAAGCATTATCCTTAGGCCCATTTTAGAGATGGAAAGGCTGATGCTCAGGCAAGGCTAATGGCCCGCTCAAGGCCATGCAGCTGGTGTGTGTCAAGACCGGTCTTCAATCCCAGGTCCGAATACCAGAATGAGGCCTCCATCCCACCCAACGGACTCTGGAGAATTAGATGTTACTCGCTCTAATTGCCACTGGGGATTTCTGTTTTATAAAACATGGATGCAATATCTAGATTGGAGGCAATAAAACAATGATCACCATTAGG
Organism: Equus quagga; assembly: GCF_021613505.1. NCBI lineage: Eukaryota > Metazoa > Chordata > Mammalia > Perissodactyla > Equidae > Equus > Equus quagga. The sequence continues at coordinate 92,982,495 of NC_060267.1, forward strand.
AAGGGCTTTCAGGAAGAGTTAGGAGGCCACGGTCCTAGTCCTGGCTCTGCTTCTTAGGAGCTGTGTGGCCTCGGCAAGTCTGTCTCCAGGCCTCAGTGTGCCCTTCTGAAACCTCAGCTGGATGAAATGGGGACCTGCAATCACCCTGCCCCTCCAGTCCTCACGGGCTTCCTGCTGCACGAAGGTGTTGGTGTCTCTGCCCTGCTCGCTCAAGCTGTGACACACATGCCAGGAGGCCCCCTTGTTGGGGCAGGCATGAGAGCCCAGAGGCTCCGGACTTCTGTTCCTCTGCGGCTCCCCTGGAGGGAGGAGTCAGAAACAGCACCATGAGAGGAGCTCAGCACCATGATGGAAAGGATGTCGAGCCAGGGCCCCTCAGATGAAGGCCCCACATCTTCTCTGAGAACCACCAGGGAAGCCCAGGCCCAGCCCTCTGCCAGCTAAAGCCCACGCCCAGACTGAAGCTTTAGAAGAAGCCTTCAACCGCAGACCAGAGCGTTTCATTTTTGCTTGAGGAAAATCGATGGAGACTTTCGGAAGAGGATTCCCGGCTGAGAAGTCACTGCTGGGACAGAAGGAGCAGGCAGACTTCCTTTTTTTTTTTTTTTTTTTAAAGATTGGCACTTGAGCTAACGACTGTTGCCAATCTTTTTTTTTTTTCTCCCCAAATCCCTCCAGTACATAGTTGTATATTATTAGTTGTGGGTCCTTCTAGTTGTAGCTGGGACTGCAGGCAGACTTCTTGACCGTCTTGTTATTTCCTAAACTTAGAAACAGGATCCCGGTGTGCCCTATTTGACACCCTTGCAGGGTTAGTGGGAGGCACCAGACGGGAATGCAGGACTGGAATGCCCCTGCGTCCCCACCCGATTTCTCTAAGCCCCTCTTTCCTGCCATGCTCTTCTGAGGCAAACCAAACATCTTGAGAAGTGAATGCACCCCAGAACCTCGCCCCATGGTCCTCCACCAGGATGTTGCCCATCCTCATTTTGAGATTCCTGGAGGCAGGAGGATTGAAGGGTTGAGCTCACAGATTGGGGGAGATATTGCCTGACTGGGTGGTACTCAACAGCAAAAGGTCAATAAAGATTTGTTTGAATTGAAAAATATTACTGTATATGCTCATGCACAAATGCATACGAGAGGGGGAGAGAGACTGGGGAGAGGGTGCAAGAGGGAGGGGGAGGGGAAGGAGAAAGAGGGAAAGAGGAAGGGAAAGGGAGAGAGTATGGGAGGGAGGGAGAGGAGAAACTAAAAGAATACACCTCAGGATGGAGGTGCCTATTCTTTATTTTCTTCTTTCTACTCTGATCATATATCACTTTTGTAATTTAAGCAGTAATTAGGTAGATAGATAATTTTTAGTGTTTTCAGAGTAGTTTTTAGAGGAAAAGGAGGCAGGAGCGCCACCGTGTGGCTATGCGGTGAATTGCTTCCTCCCGTGGAGCCGGAGCGCCTGATTCGAGGGGTGGTGAGCCGACCCGGCAGTGCCATTCCCGAGTGGCAGGCGGGAACTCCCTCTGCCTCAGCTGCCTTCAGCTCCTGGCAAGGAACCTGGGCTTGAAAAGAGCTCCGCAATCTCCCTGAATGATTGAGTTGCAGCAGGACAGTGGATGGGCACTTTTCTGGCGCCAAGCGGTGGCAGAGGAGGACGGCCCCAGGGAGCAGCGGGGTTGCTGGGAGCCCCCATCCCCAACAGCTACCCCCAGCACAAGGACAACCTGGTCCATCCTCGCGGTCTCAGGGAGCGTTCGTCTTCCCGGGGCCGGTGGGCTCAGCTTATGTTTGTTGCACTCTGTGGCCATTCTAAGCCAAGGCCAGAATGGTGCCCAAGGTCACACAGCTAATGTTTCAGCTAGTGCTGGGACCAGAGCCTGGACCCTGCTGCCAGCCCGGCAAGGCACATTCATCCCGCTTCCCCCCTACAGAGATTCTCCAGCCTCCTGCACTTGCCTGAAAAGTCTCTGCAGAGGGTAGGGGGCTCTGCCCAGGTCCCACTGCCCGGCCCTCCATAACGTTTATTTCAGTCTGATCACGATTCCTGCAGGCCAGTTTTACCAAGGTCCCACCGTGCCTATTGCCTGCTGAGAGAGGACTCCACAGCGTTCCTACCCTCTGATAGCTGTGGTCTCCCTGAGAAGCAGCTGAGGGCCCACGACTGACAAAGCAAGATCAGAATCCAAGGGTTGTCCTTGGAGGGCTGGGTCCTTCAGACCGCAGGTGACCCCAGGGATTGTGGGGAGTCTGGAAAGGCTTTCTGGAGGAGTTGAGAGCTGCACTGGGCTTCGAAGGAGTAGACTGAAGAAAAAGAACATTCTGGACAGGGGGACCAGGAAGGGCAAAGGGAGGAGTTGGGATTTGGTCTCCAGCAGGAAAGAACGTAGCATATTCAGATGACAATGAGAAAGGTAGAAGGTGAAAGGTGGGACCATGGCCCCAAACACCTTTCTGCCCTTAGTCTACGTGGTGACAACCGCAGTCTTCACCCAAACCCGTCCCTTCCTCCGCTCTCTGGGTCTCTGCGGTTTTGGCAGGAGGGTCTGCCATCCCCAGGCAAGGGGGGACCCATATCCCGCCCCCTGGCCACAATGATTGGTGCAGAGATGGGCCAGCTCATAGACTATAGCTGGCGTCAATGTAAAAGTAAATTTGCCTATTTTACCCTCAAAATGAGTTTATTCAGGAATAGCCAAAAGAATTACAATCCTCAATGGGCATGCTAAGGGAACCATAGGCAAATCCAGAAAACAAAAGAGGGAGCTGCTTTTATAGAGAAAAAGGGGGAGAGGGAGGGGCTGTCCTAAAGGAAAGTCCATTGGGGGAGAGGAACAGATCAGGACAGAAACGGCTTCTCATTGGCTGAGCTCAGCGTTTCTGATTGGCTGAGCTGTGGCGTTTCTAATTGGCTGAGCTGTGTGTGCTTCTGATTGGCTGGACTGTTGCCAGGTGAGGAGAGAAGTCTTCCTTCAGTGGTAAAGTAGTTTTGCTTCTTGCTGAAGATGCAAGGCAACATCTCTTCCTGTTTGGTATAATTGATGATGTGTGATGGGGCATGAGAGCTCCCCCTACAGGCCCTCTTGACTGCAATTTGGTTGAGGTTTCTTTTATTAATTTCCATACTGTAATGTTGGTGATCTCAGCCCCAGGATAAGGCCAGCACAGAAAAAAGCAAAGCTGAGAGAGGGAGGGAGAGCGATTCATTCATTCTTGCATCCTGTAAATACATTATTAGTGTCTACCATAGCTGTTCTATGTCCTGGAGATTCAGCTGTAAGCCAGGCAAATGCAACCCCTGCTCTTGTAGCACTTACATTCCTTGAGTACAGTCAGGCCAAAAGAGAAATAAATAAAAAGGTAATAAATCAACAAGATATTTCCAGATAATTACGAATGCAAAGAAGAACAAAAGGTAGGCTAACAGAGCAGAAAATGACTGGGGTCAGGGGTGGGGGGGGGTGGAATACTGCCTTAGTTGATGGCCAAGGAGGTCTTTCTGCAGAGGTGACATTTCAGCTGAGATCTGAACGAGGAGGAGTCAGCCATGGGAAGATCTAGAAGTTAGGCCATCCAGGCAGAGGGGACAACAAATGCAAACATCCTGAGGCAGGAATAAATGAGACCCAGACAATATCATTTGAGCATGTGGATCCAACTGTGCCTGAAGCTGAAACATTTCAGTGGCATGAACTAATTGTTTTGTTGTTGTTGTTAAACTGGTTTAAATCAGGTTTCTGCAACTTGCATCTGAAAAAGTGTTTGAACGAGTTCTGACACCATGAAAAACATTGAGTGCTAATCTCTGAAGCTGAGATTTTGTCCCATTAGGTAAAAGGAAATCATTGAGGGCTTTTAAACCAGGAAGGAATCTTCCTGATCTCACTCCTTCTTTCTTCTCTAGGCTCATCTCTTTACTGTCCTATCCGTCTTATTCCACTTACACTTATACTTATATACTTATATATACATATATACTTATATGAATTTGGCTGCTATCACTACCCTGAAGTTCCTGGCCTCCAGCTCTTTGCACACAGTGTTCCTCTTCTAGACACTTTTCCCTACTTTCCTTCTCCCAACGAACTCAGCCTGGCATCAACTTAGATGTCACTTCCTTCACTCTCCCTCCAAGTCTGGATCCATTTCCCAGCATCCCGTACCATGTTTATTTACATCACAGCCCTTATCACTGCAAACTGTAAATTTCAGGGTGCTCTGTCTACCTCCTAGACCAGGAGGGAGCTCCTGAGGGCTCCTGTCTGGTTCTTGTTTGAAACTCCAGTGTCTGGTACCTAGTAGATACTCAATAAACATGCACTAGCTAAGGGAGTGCTATGGACTGAATGTTTGTGTCCCCCTAAAAGCTGTATGTTGAAGCCTTAACCCCCAATGTCATGGTATTTGGAAGTGGGCCTTTGGGAGATAATTAGGGTTAGATGAGGTCATAAGGATGGGGCCCTCAAGATGGGATTAGTGTCCTTATAAGAAGAGAAAGAGAGACCAGAGCATTCTCTCTCTCTCTGTCTCTCTCTCTGCCATGGGAGGACTCAGCAAGAAAGTGGCTGTCAGAAAGCCAGGAAGCTTGCCTCACCAGAGGCTGAGCCTGCTGGCGTCTTGACTGGGACTTCCTGGCCTCTGTGAGAAATAAATGTTGTTCAAGTGCCCCAGTCCATGGTATTTTGTTATGGCAGCTGGAGCTGACTAAGACAGAGAGGGAGCGAGGAGGGAAGGGGAGGAAGGAGGCACCCGGCACACGAAGGGACCAACAGCAATGTTGATGAACGCTTGAACGGGTGCAGGAGTGCTGGAGTGATTAAGCCCTTGGGAGAGGCTCAGTGAAGGCCCTTGTCTCCAAGGCAGCCTACTAAGGGGAGTGGCATTGGCCCCTCAGGCTGCGCTGGAGGGGATCTGGAGGCTGCGAGGTCTGGGCCATAAGGGCCTTGGTGGTACTGCATCGGAGCCCCGGGCTTTGACTGCCAGAGGACTGGAGGCCAGGACACTGCTCTCCCATAGCAGGGGATCCCAGGGTGGCTCCCGGGAAGGTCTGCCTTTCCTTCCAGGCTGGGATCCTGGCCTAGGAAGGAAGTCCCCGAGTTGGTTACTCAAGAGGGAAGCTAAGGACCCTAACGTGGGATGACAACCTTAAAAGAAGCAGCTGAAATGTATGTGCCCCATATAGCAACTTTGTACTAGAAAACACCCCGAACAACTAAATGCCCCAAAGAGAGAAAGCAGTTGGTGAGGTAAACTACGAAAAAATGTGAAACCATTAAGTACGTCAATAAAAGCTGCAAGAGGATTTAGGAGGCTCTCCAATAAAAGAACCTTCAGGGGAATAAGAAAGACCTACTGGTTTACGCTAGCAAAATATGGACGTGAGTGTAAAATGAAGTGAGAATACGGAGAAATGGGGACTTGTCGAGTTAACAGACACTCCTTTTCTTAACGTCCTTGAATTATTTTCTAAGTTTTCTGCATAATGACAAATAGTGCCAGTCGAGTGTTGGCAATGTGCAACATCCAAAGAATATTCCGGATGTTCCCACTAGTCTCGTTCCACCAAGAAGAGCATCCGAGGGCTGGAGGCCATTGTCTCCTGTGTGTGGCCTGTGGTTGGGCCCAGTGCCCCGATGGCACCATGCAGGCCCCGGTGACCTCCAGGCTGGTGCTCCAGGGCTCGACGCAGCGGCAGAGACCTCGCCCAAACTCCCCCTTTTTTCTCACATTGGACCTTGGACTTGCAGTTTAAGTTGGGGCTTCCTGTCGCCAAACTTGTTTTCTTTATGAGGGAAACATAATCTCTCCAGCGCTGGGCTGGAAGAGCATGCAAATCAGCCTAACAGTGCGCTGTTTTGTGAGTTCTCGTCTTATGCAAAACCTCCTGAAATAAATCAGTCATCCTGGAGGCCGGAGGAGGCTGCGGGGCAGAGCAGGAAGGGGAGGGTGGGGCGGCAGGGCTTGGGGCTCCTCGCCAAATGGGATGAAATGTCCGAGACTGGCCACCCAGCTTTCCCCTTGTGACTGGGGACATCCTGGAGGTCCCCATGGGTCTCCCCATCTCCTCCATGGCCACCAGATGGCGGCACACGCAGGCCCTGGGACTTGAGCACAGCCCGCACAGGGGCCTGGGTGGGCTGGGGGGGTCTCCCTATCTTGAAGCACCTGAGTTCACTACCACCCCTGGGTGCTCCTTCACCCATTCTAGAGTAAAGTGTGGGAAAGTGCGAATTTGGCTTTACTTCTCAAAGGTCATCTCTGCGAGGACAAGAGGGGCCTCTCTAAGAGCGTGTGCAGCAGCTCACAAGCCCAGGGCTGTGCAGCAGAGTGCCCGAGCTCCCACGTGGAGCCCACCCTGGGGATGCTGAGGTTGTGTAGGGAGAGAAGGAAAGAGAGAGGGAGGGAAGGAAGGAAAAAGGGAAAGAAGAGAGGGAGGGAAGGAAAAGAAGGCGAGAGGAGAGGGAAAGAAAGAAAGAAGACAGAAAAAGAAAAAGAAAGAAAAAAGCTAAAGAAAGTTAAGCATCTTCTATACAAAATCAGGTTTATAAGTAAATGTTTTAACTTTAATTTTTTTTAATTTAATAATGTTACCATAACTTTCTTTTCATCCAGATGTTATTCAAAATTTCCGGAGAGAGAGAGTATTGCTCCGGGAGTGGAGAGTTAGAAATGAGAATTCAGAGTCCTGAGTCCTGGAAAGCTTTGATAAGCAAATACAGCCGCACTGCTCGCGCCCTCTCTATTGGCTGGTCCTTCGCCGCCAGATTTTGACACAAATAATCAGATTGAAAATCAGGGAGGGGAACAGAAGAGGAAAAAAAAACACACACACACGCACGCACAGTGAGAGAGAGAGAGAAAAAAAAAGGAGAAGTATCTGTTTGTGCAGAGAGTCACGAAGTTGACAGAGTGGAGCCGATCCCCAGAGAGAGGCTCCGAGGTTCCCAGCGCTGGTCCCGGACGGCAGACCTGGGCAAGAGGTGAGTGCTGGAGACCGTGCCTGCCGCTGCTTTTTCAATTTGCATGTCTGACTTAGATTGTTTCCAGGCAGGTTACCTAGTCCCTTTTGCAGTCATGGGAAGAATAAGGTGGGCAGGAAAATCTTTTAGAGGGTGTGGATTTTAGCCCTTGAAGCCAGGAGAGAAGAGGTGGTCTGGAGTCAGTCTTATCTGAGATGCTGCGAGCCTGTCTAGGAATTACGCCTTCCACCAGCTGTACATAAACACCCGTTCCAAAACTCAGTTTTATGCTGACAGCTATCACCGACGTGCACGATGTCATACCCACACCCCAGCTGTCCCAGGGACCCGGGCAGAGTGTGATGCGTCCCCCCTCGGGCACAAACGGGCCCCGTCCCCCCAGCACTCCGAGCCTTTTTTGTCTGTAAAATAAGAAAGCGGGATTGAGAGAACTCTGAAGGAAGTTCTCGCTCCGGCGTCTGCAGTCCCAGGCAACCTTCACCAACCATCCTGGGACACTGTGAGAGCAAGGCGCCCTCTCATCCTGAGGGCACAGGGGAGGCTGCCATCTCGTACTGCACTCCTCCTGCCTCCAGGAACAAGAGAACTGTAGACGGGAGGTGGTGCCTCAGCTCTGCTTTCCCCATGATTGTCAGCGCCTTTTCTACCCATTTTTGGAGAAAAAGCCGAGTTAGAGTCTTTGGGGATAGATACTCGCTCTGCCACAGGTCTTATTAAGGAGGCGTCCGTGGAATCGCTGTGGGTATGTGCCTGTGAACGTTTGTCTGGAGAGAAAGTCTATGGCTTTCATGAGATTCTGGAGAGGGGGGCAAATTGACTTGCCGTCTCTGGTCGTGGAAGAGAGCTGAGCCGCACCTGCCCGTGGGGGCTCACAGCTCCTGCGTACTTCTCACTGGGCAGCAGGTAGAATATTTCAGAGTCTTGGTGAAGTGGTGAGTTTCTTGTCCTCCAAGCTGGTGGAGAAGGGAATCTTTGGATAAGGAGATGGGTAAGGTCTCTTCCAACTCAGATTTTGGGGTCAGTATGTTGGTTTCCCTGCAGAAAGTTCTTGGGGAACATCGGAGAGCGATACCTGGCTGAGGTCCGATTGACGGAATCACTCAAAACCAGTGCGGACCATTTGCTCAAGGCTCTCAGGAGCGTGGGGTGGGGTTGGGGGGCTCCAGTGGAGAGCCCAGGACTCCAGATCGGTCCCCGTGGGGAAGCGGCCTGATCGAGTGATGCTTCATTGTGACACAACCTCCCAACTCTTCTCAGAAACAACAGAAAACCTTACCCCTCCTTAGTCTGGAGGGAGGTTTTTTGTTCATTTGTTCCACGAATTCGAACCAACGGGAGCAACTTTAGTCTCTAACACAGAGATGCCCAGGAAGTGTTTTGTTCACGCCTTTTTTTTTTTTTTGAGGTAAAATATATATATAACACAAAATTGACCATTGTAACCATGTTTAAGTGAACAGTACGGTGGCGTTAAGTACACTCACGTTGTTGTGCTACCATCACCACCATCCATTTACAGAACTTTTTCCATCTTGCAAAATGGAATCTCTGTCTCCATTAAACACTAACTCCCCATTCCACCTTCCCCCAGCCCCTGGCACCCACTGTTCTATTTTCTGTCTCTTTGAGTTTTACGACTCTAGGTGCTTCACACAAGTGGAATCATATAGTCTTTGTCCTTTTGTGTCTGGCTTATTTCCCGTGACATAATGTCCTCAAGGTTCACCCATGTCGTAGCAAGTGTCAGAGTTTCCTTCCTTTTGGAGACTGAAATATTCCATTGTGTGGATAGACCACGTGTTGCCCATCCATCCATCCGCTAATGGACCCTCAGGTTACTTTCACCTTTTGGTTGTTGTGAATAACACTGCTGTGAACTTGGGTGTGCAAATATCTGTTCCAGTCCCAGCTTTCGATTCTTTTGAGCGTACAACCAGAAATGGATTTTCCCACTTTTGATGTCGAATTCTCTGAACTTAGGAGGAGAAATTTGAGAACCCATTCCAATAATCATAGTGACCATTCTCTGCTGGGGCCCCTGAAATGACCTGGGCTCACTTCCTCTGGATCCTGCATGGAAAGGGGTTTTTTTTTTTGTTTGTTTGTTTGTGTTCCCCATGAGTCACGTCTTTAAATATAAAGGAAGTCCAAAGGGACCTCTGTAGCTGATTATGAGAAACAACCGAGTCTTACCCAACCTTGCAAAAGGGAACCCGAGAGATGAGTTTCTTAGTCAAGGTGGGCCGCTCTGGCACTGAAGATCAGCCAACTGTGCTTGGGATTTTAGAGCAAAAGGGAAGTTTAGAAATCTCTTAGTCCAACCGTCCCTTCTGAGAGAGAGGAAAACCAAGCCCCAGGTTGGCGGCTGACATGTGGTCAAGCTCAAGGTCACAAAATGAGACTCAGCCCCACGGGAGGCCCGAGGTGACAGGTTGCGTGAAAATCATAGGCCTGCTTCTCTGACCCCACTGGAAGTCGGGGTGCAGGGCCACCCCCATCAGAAGCTTCGGCCGAGATTCTGACTCAGGGTCAGGGGACCCTCTATCAAGATTGGGGGTTTTGAAGAGATGTTAACAATGAGTCTCTTTCCGGAGGCCCGATAGCATCAAGGCCTCTGTTTTATGAAGAAATCTTAGGCTTCTTTCACAATCTCTGCGCTGAGCTCTTTCTCAGAACGGGTTCGTGTGAATCAAAACGGTGTGGTTGTTAATTAACTACAGTATAGGTGATTGGTTCCTGTTTTTTTTTTTTTTAAGCTCAGCTAACAGGGGCCAAAAGGAAGTTCTCCTGGTGTGCTTGGTCCCCACGGTGAGCTTGAAGGCTCGGCCATGGGGCTGGCTGTGCCACTGTCACTTTGCCAGGCTTAGCAGAGAGGACGTTTTGGGGAGGGAAGGGGGACGAGATTGGGGTCTTTCGGGGGGATCACTAGAGTAGGCCCTGAGAGTCACCTTCCTCCAGCTGGGGAGCCCTGGAAGCTGGGCGCCCTTCTCCCCGTGTGAGTGCTCATGAACCCCAGAGAGCGTTATTGCTGTGTTGTCATCCTGGGGTCGAATCAGTGGACCTCTAGGGTCTTCTCAGGTTCTGAGCCCCACGGAAGACCAAAGCTTCCTAAAAGAGGCCTGTTCCCTCACTGGCCTGTCCCCCGGACACTCTTCAGGAACCCGTGTGGGGCTTTCTGGCGCCTAGAAAAGACGTGAGGATCAGGGGAGTTTAATTTTTCCGCCATCTTGTCCTGCCAACCACCTTCCCCTCCCTGCTTGGGCAGGCTGTCTCCATCAAGCGCTGAAAAGGACCACAGATGCCGATGGGCAGAGCCCTAGGCCAGGAGTCAAGTCCTAGCAGGACAGAAGCCCTGAGCCTGGCTCTGCTACTGGCCCCTGAACAAGCCTCTTTCCTCTCTCAGCCTCGGTTTCCCCCTGTGACTCGGGAAGACAATCACTGCTTCCCTTGCCCCAGTGGATGCCAGATTCGGTGACATAATGCACAGTGGGAGCTTTGAGCGCTGTCTCGTCTTCCTCCTTAGTGTGTCAGCTCAGTTGCCTCCACACTGAATAAGTACCCACTCCCTGGTCTGATGGTCAAGAGCGTAGAGGCCTGGGGGCGGGCAACAGACTCCTGCTCTGCCTCACTCTGCCGTGGGATCCTGAGCCAGCCTCTAAGCCTTGGTTCCTTCTCTATAATGTGGGGTAATAGTGACTCAGCTCACAGGTCAGGACTGAGGGAGCGAAGGCCATGCAGGCCCTGGCAGCAGGAAGAGTTTCCTGGTGCTCTGGCACAGCGGCTTTAATGCCTACCTTTGGTTCTAGTTGATTTCCTAATAAAATACTATGTAAAAAGAAAATCACCTTTTGATAGAGAAACAGACGATGGTCCTTGGAGGCCCCCCCCTCCCAGACAAAAGACGAAGGGAACCTAGTCTTCTGGCCCTCCCTCAGTGCATGGGGGTCTCCTCCCACTCTCCCCAGGGGGCTTCCTAAAGCCAGGAGTTAGAAGGGGGAAGGATGGGGGCTGTGGGGAGCCCTGGCAGGGGAGAGGGAGGAGGCAGGAGGAAGAAGACTGTCCCTGGGAGATAAGGCCACCGTGGGCTGCCCGACAGGCCTGGGGGGACGGCGGGCCAGGCGAGCCTTGTGAGGTCAAAATCTGACAGCTGGATGGGACTCCAGAGGCCTTCAAGTCCCAGCCCCTCACTTTAGAGCCCAGAGGGGAAGGGCCTGGAGCAGGTCCCAGCTCCTGGTCCAGGGCTGGCCCCCATCCTTGGAGCCTGCTATGGGCCGAGCGCTGGGGATGCAACTAGACGGGATGGGATGGGAGAAGTGCCCATGCTCCCGAAGCTCCTGCTCCTGTGGGCTGAGACCCGCCCTCAGGCTCAGTGCTGCCACAGCCCAGGCACCTCGCTGAGCACTTTACACACTTGTTCATAATAAATAGAGGTCCCTTCTTCCCCAGCAATCCCAGGAGGTTGGATTGTCACCCCATTTAGCAGATCTGGACACTGAGGCCTACAGCAAGGGGGGCAGCACCTGGGATGGCCCCTGGGCCAAGCAGGCCTCAACTCCTGATGCCTCCAGGGGGCTCTGGGTGAGAGGCAAGCAAGTCTGGGCACGATTGGGGGGTCCCTCTTCTGCCCGGCTCTGGGTCATCTTCTTGGGGAAGGGGTGACCCCCGGGCCTGCTCCGAAGGCAGAGCTCCAAGCTGCCCTCTCTAATCTTCCTCCTCCCAGCCTGCTCCTCAACCACAGCCTTATCAGCCAGGCCCTGGCTGTTGTTCAGAGCAGCCCTAATCCCTTTCCCGCGCTAGGCCCTATCGCCTGCCCCTGCAGCCCTGCATGGGGCTGGCCCGGGGAGGGCGATGGGAGGGACTCCTCCTCCGCGGCCTGGGGAATGGGGCCAGCAGAGGAGCCCACAGGACCTGGCTGAGTATTTCCTCTAAAATTCTTCCCGGGTGCAGCTTGAGGGTGGGGAGAAGAGAGGACCACTGGAAGATGCTCCGGGTCTCCCAGGAGCCCTCAGGAGAGCCTCGCAGTCTAGGCACAGGGATGTGAGACGTTTGGGGGGGCAGGAGACACCCTCTGTCCCAGAGGGCTCTGCACGGAAGGCCAGGAGTCCTGGGTGGTCACGCTGGTCTGGCTCTGCCACTCCCCAACCCCGACGTGGGATCAAGGGCCAGTCCCCCCCATCCCCTGACCAGTGGGTTCAGTGACCGGGCTGGGCTGGGCTGGCCACTCTCAGCTCCTGGAGTTGGTGAACATTCTCCTCTTCCTCCGAATCTACAGAGACCTCAGGCCTCCGGGTGGGGTGGAGCGGGGGCTCCTCTGGGGCCTCAGACCCTGTACACAACTCCAATGCCCCCATCCACCCCCACTGAGAGTGAAGGCCCCTCTCTTTCTAGGGACCAGAATCTGGGCTGGGGCTGTGGATGAGGAGGCGCGGCCCTGCTCTGACTGCAGGGATCCCAGCTGGCATGATAACATGGATTTGCAATTGAGGTGGCCCCCTGGCTGCAGCCCGCCGCCAGGCCCCCTGTGACAGGCACTGAGCACATACAATGCGCTCACCAGCACTACGCCCCTGGATGCCCCACCTTACAGAAAAGGGAATAGGCCCAGAGAGGTTAAGTTCTGCCTCAGACTGCACAGCAGGTGAGCAGGGATTCTAACCCATGCTCCTCTGACTCCAAAACCTGAGCCTCTGAAGGCAGATCCCAGTGGGGTGCAAATGGAACATTCTGGTTGTGGGGTCTACAGTATGTCACAGTTGCAGACCCCCCTGCCCTTCCTTCTCTGCTCCCTGCTCCCAGTGCAACTGAGGACATGCAAGTGGGAGCAGCCTGGCCCCGGGGTTTTCTAGAATTCGGGTGTGCTGGTTTCCTAGCAAGAGAGTAGTGAGTGGGGTCAGGATTTGTAGCTGCCATAACAAAGAACCGGAAAGTGGGTGATCAACAGAAACAGAAGTGTGTTGTCTCAGGGTTCTAGAGTCTAGAAATCCGAAATCAAGGTGTCAGCACAGTCAATTCCTTGTGGAGGTTCCATGGGGGGTCTTTTTCAGCCTCTCTCCAAACTGCTGGTGGCAGCCAGCAGTCTCTAGCATTCCTTGGCTTGTAGCAGCGTCACTCCAGTCTCTGCCTCCCTCTCCATGTGGCCTTCTCCCTTGTGTCTGTGTCCATGTCCAAACTTTCCTCTTCTTGTAAGGACACAGTCATACCGGATTAGGGTCCACCCTAACCCAGTGCGACCTCATCTTAACTTGATCACATCTGCAAAGCCCCTATTTCTAAATACGGTCATATTCACAGGTGCCAGGTGGACATGAACTTTTGGAGGATACTGTTCAATCCAGGACAGGAGGTGTCGGATTTCAGGAGGACGCTCTAAATACGGAGTCTTGTCCTCTTGTCCCTCCTAACTGTTCTCACCCTCTCCCCCTGTAGGGGTGGGACTCACACCGAAGATGCCACGCTCCTTCCTTGTGAAGAGCAAGAAGGCTCACACCTACCACCAGCCCCGTGTGCAGGAGGATGAACCGGTCTGGTCTCCTGCCCTTAGCCCCGGTGAGTGAGAGCTCAGGCTGGCCTCCTGCTGCACGCACCCAGGGCTCCCTGCCCCATGTGGTGGGGACGCAGCGGCATCCCACCCAAAGTGCCCCCTCTGGAAGCGAGAGGAGCTCAGTAAATGCTGATTGAATGAATGAATGAATAAATGGATGAACGAATGCACCCATCTCTTCTGACTCCTTGGAGTGATGAGAGCATCAGGATTGGAGGTGGTCCTCAGTAGCTGACGTGGGGGTCCTAATCAGAGGTCTGATCTAGGGCTGAGGTTGGGGTGCTCAGGAAAACCAAGACTGGTCCAAGAGTTCTCCTTGGGGATCTCCTCCTGGCCGCTACCCTGGGGCAGAGCCCCTGAGCATGAGCAGCCAGAGACAGCAGCACGTGGATCTCTCTCTGGGTCCCCTCCTCCAGGGAAGGAGTCTACCCCGGCTCCCTGCTGACTTCCCAGAGCTGTAGCTGGTGGCTCTGACCATCTTGTCTCCCCACAGTTGTCAGGGACCAGGTCCTGAGCAACGACCCTGTCCTCAGCACCCTGTTCCCAAACCAGTGCCTGGACTGGACTGATCTCAAACGGGAGCCGGGGCTGGAGCTGGACCCAAGCTTGGCCAGGATGTCATCAGCACCAGGTACCCTGCTATTCCCCAGCGAGTGCGCGGTGAGTGGAGGGTGGATGGGCTCCTGGAAGCAGGGACCTTGGAGTCAGGAAGGATTGACAAGGTCCCCTGGATGCACTCTGAGCTCTTGGGCTTCTGCTTGGACCCCTCCTGGACCGGGAGCTCATTCCCAGAGGAGGGCTTCCATGTGGTGGGTCGGAGGGGGCAGCTGGGCAGGCCGATGCAGCGAGGCGGTGCTCAGCGGGGGAGCGGGGTGCGATCCTGGGCTGGAAAGCTGAGGGGCCACGGTGAGGACGCAGACCTTCCCTCACGGTAAATATTTGGGGCTTACCCACTGACACCCTCAGCATGAGGTCACTCAGAGGGTGGTGGGGAGTGGCTGACCTATTTTTAAATGTCACCGCCATGTATGTGTCCTACTCTCCACAGAGGGCTCCGTTGTGATGTCCCGACCCCAGGATGGGGACTTGCCACCCTCTGACTCACCCCCGTTCTATAAGCCCAGCTTCTCCTGGGATGCCCTGGCCTCGTCCTACAGCCACAGCTACCGGCAGGCCCCCTCCACCATGCAGTCGGCCTTCCTGGAACGCTCTGTCAGCCTGTACGGCAGCCCCCTGGTGCCCAGCACCGAGCCGCCCCTGGACTTCAGCCTCCGCTACTCGCCGGGCATGGACGCGTACCACTGCCTCAAGTGCAACAAGGTGAGCAGCCAGGGCACGGGAGGGATCTCGGGCCCTGCTCTCATCCTTCTCCTGCACCCTGGCAGCTGTGGGTGCTCACAGCTGGGTGTTCCCTGTGCTGTGAATCTCAGGTCCCCTGGTGGGATCAAGGATTCACTCTGTTCGTCCTCATCACCATTTATCAAGCCCTGACTGTGTGCCCAGCCCTGTGCTAAGCACTTAACATGCATGAGCCCTGGGAGGTAGATAAAGGGCTAAGATTCGGAGAGGTTGAGCCATTTGCCCAAGAACACACAGCAAGTAGATATCAGAACCAGCATTCAAACCTGGCTCTGGCCAACTCCCGGTTCTTAACCACTAGGCTATTCAGCCTCTAGATAGGGCTAGGAGGGACCTTCCAGACCCCTCTCCCAGCCTCTATTTTACAGACGGGAAACCTAGCCACAGAAAGGGAAAGAGACCTTCCTAGGACACACAGCACACGCCAGCAGAATCGGCAATCCAGGGCTCCTTCCCTTGAACACCTCCCCGTGGCTGGAGCTGGGGGTGGGGTTGGCCAGCAGACCGCAGGCCCATCTCCCTCTCTGCGGCCCCACTGGCCTCATGCTCTGCCCCTGCCCCCAGGTATTCTCCACCCCACATGGCCTCGAGGTGCATGTCCGCCGCTCCCACAGCGGGACCCGGCCCTTCGCCTGTGACGTCTGTGGCAAAACATTTGGTCACGCCGTGAGCCTGGAGCAGCACACGCATGTTCACTCCCAGGTGGGCAGCTGGCCCAGCCTGGGGCCCCCAGTTCCCACTCTTGCTCTCTGCTTCTCCCAGGAAAGCCTAGGGGCTATGGCTGGGTCTCTCACTGTCTCTGACACAGGGTGACACAGAGCGGGGGTCCTTCCCTATCTGCCTCCTCCGTCCGGGTCCCCAACACCCGCCTGTAATCCGGTTCAGTCCCTGATGGACCATGAACAGTTGGAAGAGGCTCTTGGCCCATCTGGGATTTGGGGGGCAGCGAGATGCTCACAAATCATCCAACCCCCTGAGTGCCCAGGGCAGGGGTCCTCACCTTTGCAGCCCTAGACTCTTAGAATCCTGGAGTCAGCCTTAAGGGTTCCTCTCGTCCCACCTAGTACCCTGGAATTAGTGTCCATCCCTGGGAGACACTGGAGCTGCCCTGAGCCGCTCACACCTGAGTAAACGGGAACGACCTGGTGGGAGACGCGTGATCATGAGCACGTCCACGTGCAGCTGCTGGCTCAGTTCTCAGCCTCCAATCCTGCCGACGACCCTTTGAGGTCATTACTATTACTGTTCCAAGGTACAGATGAGGAAACTGAGTCTTAGGGAGGCTAAATGACTCCCCTAAGATCATGTGGCTAGTAAGAGGCAGAAGCCAGAATGGGCCCTGATAATTCAGACTCTTAGCTAAACCACTGCACAGCCCGTGACCATCCCTGCCTCAAGGAACTCACTCTGGGTTAAGGGAAATGAAATGCGAATCCCCCAAAAAGCTCCCAGCTCAGTCGGTCCATTGGGCAGTCAACAAACATGTCTTGAGGCTTATTTTGAGGGGAATACTTTGAAGGTTACAAGGAAAAGTCCCACAGGAGGCCACTCAGGCACAAAGCCTCAGCTCCTCCTGGGACGCAGGAATGGGGTGCCTGGGTCCTGCTCCTCCAGGCCCCGTCCTCGAGGCCACCCCAACGGAGTGTCCTGTTCCTCAGGGGATCCCGGCCGGGTCCAGTCCTGCGCCCAGCTTGGCAGTCCCGGGTCGCGAGGCCCCGCCCGAGCCTGATCCCCCGGGGCCGCGTTTCCTCCGGCAGGAGCGCAGCTTCGAGTGCCGGATGTGCGGCAAGGCCTTCAAGCGCTCGTCCACGCTGTCCACCCACCTGCTCATCCACTCGGACACGCGGCCCTACCCCTGCCAGTTCTGCGGCAAGCGCTTCCACCAGAAGTCGGACATGAAGAAGCACACCTACATCCACACGGGTGAGGCACAGCCTCCGGCAGCCCTGGGCTTCAGGATGGCGCAGGGTCAAGCTACCAGGGGCGGGAGGGCGTGCTCCCCTCCAACAGGAGGCCTGGACACACTGTGCTACTTGAGTTCACTTAATGCATAGAAAAAATATTGGAAGGAAGGAGCAAAAGTCAACACTGATGATTTCTGGATTCATCCATTCATCCCTCCACTCATCACTTCTTCCTCTACTCATCCATTCATTCATTCTTCCAGCCCTCCACTCATCCATTCATTCCTCCACTCATCCATTCATCCCTCCATTCATTCATCCCCCTGTTCATTCATTCATTCATTCCTGAGCTGTTAGCTGAGTGCCTCTTTTGCTCCTGGCCCTGTGCCAGATGCTGGGCTATATGGATAAACAGGACAGACCTGTCCCTGCCCTAACCCGGGTACAACGCAGTGGGTGGAGGGGGCCAGAGTCATATTTTTGCATGTCCCCCTTTTCTAATTACCTTCTAAAATGCATGGGGGCTGTCCGTGAGATAGAACATAATGAAGCTTGGAGAACAAATGCGGGGCATTGGGGCAGCAGGCCCGGTGCGGATGGCCCTGACCTGGCCTTGCTGTCCCGCAGGTGAGAAGCCACACAAGTGCCAGGTGTGCGGGAAGGCCTTCAGCCAGAGCTCCAACCTCATCACCCACAGCCGGAAGCACACGGGCTTCAAGCCCTTCAGCTGCGAGCTGTGCGCCAAGGGTTTCCAGCGCAAGGTAGACCTGCGGCGGCACCGCGAGAGCCAGCACAACCTCAAGTGAGGCTGCGCCTGCACCCTCCCAGCTTCTGGCTAGCTTCCCCAAGATCCCATCCCCTGGAGGGAGGCCAGCCTCACGCACCCAGATCCCCAGTCTCCTGGAGGCAGCACTGGACAAGAGTCTTCAAGATTGTTTTGAGACTCACGAAATTGCTGTGTGAACTTGGGCAAATTGCTTTCACTCTCTGAACCAACATTTCTCCTGCTGCAAAGTATGGGAGCTGGGATGGATTGTTTCTGTGCTGAAGTTGTCTACAGGTGTAAAAACTCAGGTGCCTTTCCCAGGGCAGAGCCTAGAAGGCCTGAGTGGCCCCAGGTGGACAGGAACGTCAAGAATAAACCAGAGCTGGGACCCACGGAAATCCTCCCCTGCCTGCTGCCCACTGTGCTGGGATCTGGTCGCCTTGGTTTTCGTGGGCCTCTTTCAGGCTGCCATGAACAGCCAGAGTGGCCTCCTGCCCCAGCAAGAAGCTGAGTACCCCTCTGCTTCAGCTGGACGTGTGACGGCCGCTCGCTTTGGACTGGCACTCAGCAGGCCCTGGGCATCCCGTTCAGCTGTCAGACCATGGGCTGGAGAAACCAGCAGTTACTGCTGTCAAAAGCCTGTTCCCCTCCACTGCTGTAAATAAAAATAAAGACACAGGTTTACTTACATTGGGCCAGCATTTATGAGGTGCCTGCCAGGTGCGAGCTGGTGCACGGGGCTGGGGAGGGAGGCGGGGACCTTTGGAAAGCACAGGAAGCCAAGGAGTTGCTCACAGACAAGTTGGGAGATGTGCGCCCAGACCAGACTGGTAAGTGCTGGAAGAGAAGCATAAGAGACACATGCAAACCGAGACCCTTGGGAAGGGCAGGTCAGCGCAGTCGGGGGCTGCGTCAGTGTCCTGTGGCTGCCATAACACACTGCCACGAAATTGGCGGCTTCAAACAACACGAATTTATTCTCTTACAGTTCTGGAGGTCAGAGACCCCAAATGAGTCTACTGGGACCAGACTCCCGGTGTCCGCAGGGCTGCGTTCCTCCTGAAGCCTCCCGGGGAGATCTGTTTCCCCATCTTTTTCAGCTTCTGGAGGCCGCCGCATTCCCCAGCTTGTGGCCACTTCCTCCATCCTCCAAGCGCATCCCTCTGACCGCTGCTTCCATCATCCCTCCTCCTTTTGCTTTTGACCTTGCCTCCTTCGCGAAAGGATCCTGTGATCGCATCGGGCCCACCTGGCTAACCTGGAGTAGCCCTCCTATCTCAAGGTCCTAATGTAATCCCTAGGGTAGCTAAGTAATGGCTTGCAAAGGTGGCATCCTCGTCCCAGTCCCTGGAGCCTGTGGGACTTTGCCGATGTGATCCCGTTAAGCCTGGTGCCGCCTCTCACAGCTGTGTGACTTCAGGCTGAGCTCCCCACTCTGTAGAGTGTGAAGGTGACAGGCCCTTCCCAAGGGTTGTGGGAAGGATTCCCCATGACAACGTGTGTACAGCAGCACTCAGGGCCCAGCACGTGGTAGGCGCTGCCAACCTGTGAACCTCTCCTTTCAAGTCCTGCCCACACTACAAAGCCCGCTCAAATGCCACCTCCTCCCTGAAGCTGTCCTTGGTCATTCCAGCCAGAAGTTCTTCTCCCACCTCTGAACACTGAGCTCCTTGGGCTCCTCACTTCTGGCTCAGGACCCACTGTGCCTGGACTGACAGTTCTCTGTGAGCAGCTCTCCCCTCTGCTAGAAGGTACTCTCTCTGGGCCCTACCCCTCAGCAGCAAGCCCATGCCTGGCCCACAGCAATGGACACTTCTCAATGAGTCACTTCCAGGTACTGAGCTGGATCCAGGGTTTCTACTCATCGTCTCTAACCTGCACAACCCTCTGCAAAGGAGGTGTCATTATCCCATTTTACAGATGGGGCAAGTGAGGCTCAGAGAGGTTGGCCAACTTGCCCAAAGTCACACAGTGGGCAAGTGCAGAGCTGGGATCTGATTCCAAGTCTTTGAGTCTCCATTTTCCTTCCTCCCAATGACACCTGCAGGTGTTTCCTTTAGTCCTGTCCTCAGCTGTGAATCTGTGGGGTTCTGCGCCCCCTGGGGAATGGTACGTCCCTTGACTCCCAGGCTCTGGGTTTGTCTGGGCAGGAGTTGGGTGGCAAACTTCATTCCAGAGACCCTTCCTGTTTACTTTAGCCAGAATTCCCCTAAACAGATCTGTCAGGTGCGCTGGGGGTGGGTGCGGGTTCCAGATTTGCATGGGAGGCTGGTCTGGGCTCCACAGCAGTGCCCAGTTCGAGCGACGCAGGCCTGGCTCCTGCAGTCAGAGGAGGGCGGCCTCTAGCAGCCGGGCCATCAGAGCCAACGGAGCTCGGAGACTGAGGCTCCCTGCCCTCCTCCCGTCCATCTGCAGAGACAGTGAAGCCCAGAGAGGGCAAGGTTCTGGCCCAAAGCAGCAGGCCAGGCCTGGAACAGGCTCCTGACCCCCCGGGGTGAGGGACCTGCCCTGCACCTCCTATGTCAGGGAAAGTGTGAGCCTGGGTGCTAGGGACACACGCGCACACACACACATGCGCACACACAAGCACAGAGGCTGGTTTGCATGCTCCTTGTTTGCTAAACAAAACCACACCAATATGGGGATTTCAGCCTCTTCTGCAGCAGGGCTGGGTGAGGAAGGGAAGCTGAGCCACAGGGGAGCCAGACAATTCGTCTTTCTTTTTCGCTGAGGTTCAGGGAGGGGGGATGTAGATCGTGGGCCCCTCCACTGAGTGCCCACAATGGTGTGGGGGGGACACTGCAGCCTCAGAGCAGTGGGGGCTGGAACCCCATGTGCATATCAGAGTGTGGGCAGGTATGGGGGCCTTGAAACCTGCTTCCTGGGAGGTGTCAGCACCACATGGAGGGGCCTGGTGGGGGCTCCCCCAGCCCCAGAAGGCAGTCATTGGGATTGGGGGATGCTCAGAGTGCTCCCTGCTCCGGTGCCCTGAACCAGAGAGCAATGCCCCTGCCCTTCCCCATCTCCACCCCTCCCACTGCTGCGGGAACCCCAGGGCCATCACAGGAAGGATGGGGAGGATGGGAAGGATGGGGGAGGAGGGGGATGGTGGGGGAGGATGGGGAGGATGGGGAAGGAGGGGGAGGATGGGGGAGGATGGGGAGGATGGGGGAGGAGGGGGAGGATGGGGGAGGATAGGGAGGAGGGGGAAGAAGGAGGAGGCTGGGGGAGGCTGGGGGAGGCTGGGGGAGGATGGGGATGGCGGGGGAGGATGGGGATGGTGGGGGAGGATGGGGATGGTGGGGGAGGATGGGGGAGGCTGGGGGAGGATTGGGGAGGATGAGTGAGGATGGGGAGGATGGGTTTCATGGGCAGAGCTGCGGCCAAGAGGAGGCTTGCAGATTGGTGCCAGACAACACGACAGCAGCAATTTTCACTCCAGTGGGTGCAGAGCTCCCCACCGAAGTTCTATCTCCTTCAGGATGCGGGGCTGTGCTCATCATACTGGGACTGGAGGGGCCCAACTCAGTGGGTGCAGTGGGGCACCACCCAGCTGCCTGTCCATGATTGGAGGGGCGCTGAATCCCCCCGTCCACTTCCACGTCCCACCATCTGAGTCACAGCGTGTGAACTGGTGGGCACTGTCCAGCACCCCCTGTGAAGACAAGGACACAGCTTCTCTTTGCTACACAAGGGAACAGGCCCAGGGAGGGGACGGTGGCCCTGGTCATACCGACTCTTAGCAGCAATGCCACACAGAATCCAGGTTTTCCAACCCTGAGTCTAGTGGTTTTTCTGCTAGGGCCATGGGGTTGATTGCCCCACTCCAGGGGACTCTGTTTACGTAGGAGATGGTGCAGATGGTGGCCTCTGAAGTTGTGTGGGGAGATGCGGGGACAGACGCTTCTCAGCCTGCAGTGCTGCACCGGCTGCTGAGGGTTGGGTGGGTGTGTATGGGAGCACGTGGGATTGCAGGGTGGCACCGGTATCTCCACCTGGAGTATCAATTTACTCAATCATAGCTAACAAAACGAATATTTTAATATTAAAACAAACTGGCCACATTAGGGAGCAGAATGCAAAACCTGAATTAATTTTCAGATAAAATTCCCATCAGTGGTGGCAGCTTCAGGCTACATCCCCAGCCCCTGTGCTGTGTCTTGCCCCAGACGTGGGAGCAGCCCTGCCCCAGAGCAGGCCACACCCCAGCAGGGCAGCCAGGCCCTGCCAGCCCTGGGACCAGGACCCCCTGAGGGACAAACCGGGAGATGCCCAGCGGACCCCTCCATGGAAGTCACTGCCGAGGATGGAAATACGTCTCCCAGGGCCAGCCCAGGCATTTGTGTGTGTGTGGCTGACTTGGCCCCAGCCTGTCCCCATCTGCCACTGCCCAGAATGGAGTGCACTGGCCTGGAAGGAATGGATGGACCGAGGCGAGGAGGCAGGGCATGGGCGCTGGGGCAGTGGGGGAAGTGGAAGGATGTAGGGATCTGGATTATCTAGAAGAATAGCACCTATTCTGAAAGTTCCCCAGAGACCAAACACACTCCCTGCCCATCACCTAAAGAATCAACTCCTGGGCTCTGGCCGTGACCTAACCTTCACCGCCCTAGACGGGCTCTCACTCAGTGTGGGCGCAGGCTACTCCAGAGGGAAGGAGCAGGACAGATAAAGGGGTGGAGCAAGGGATAGAAGAGAGGTGACCAGAGAATGGCAAGGAAACTGTGCCGGCTAAAAGTGTAGGATGTGGGAATGGCCACACGTAATGGGGCAGAGTGTGGCACGGGCCGGGGGTGGCAGGAGAGACCCAAGACCCAGAAGAGTCTTCCAGAGGCACCGGAACCATTGACAACTTTGGAGACCAGGGGAGGAGCCAGAGAGACAAGGGAGCTGAGCTTTCGAGAGCCGATTTATGGTGGGCACACAGAGTGGCCTGAGGAGCGCAGTGGGAGCACTGGGGGCTGGATGCTGGTTCAGAGTCAGTATAGGGAGAGACAGCAGCACCAACCTTGCCCTGAGCTCCTCCTCAGCTCCCTGCTGAGGCTGGTGCGGGAGGGGAGGGCTCCCCAGGGTGGAGAGGTGGACAGACAGAAGAACACCCAGCACCGTCCTGCTCCCCTGGAGTTCTGCACAAGCAGCAAAGTCTTCCCCCCAAAGACCCTTAGGGAATTCTCGATGCCATTTCTCACCCTGGGCCTTTGCCCACAGGGTTCCCTTGGCCTGGAATGCTTCATTCCCTCCCCTGAACCCTTGAAACCCAGCTCAAGTGCATGGAAATTTTCAATGTGTACTCACCCCACAACCCTCCACTCCACTGCCAGGAATTTATGTTAAAGAAATAGTTGTGGACGGGCACAGATTAGCCGCAAGACCACCTTCTGAAGCCCATTGGTAATGGAAGGAAAAAAAAAAAAAGAAACTGGAACTATCCTAGACTCCCACAAGAGGAGATTGGCTAAGCTACCGATGGTGCATCCAGACAATGGACGTCCATGTGGCCATTGAAAGGAGCCAGTGTGCTTCACAAGGACTGAGCGGAGGGGGCCTGGGCGCTGATGTGGGGTGAGAAATACTCAGTTCACGATAGCGTGCTGGTTCTGTAAATAACAGCACAACGTACATTTGTAGATGCTCAGAGAAACAAATCTGAAGCAAGTCCACCAAACCATTGCTGGCAGTTGTTTCTGGGGGCCGGGAAGGAGGGCTGGGTTTCAGTCTCAATGCGATCTATAAAAGAGACTAGGAGTCATATGTGTGTGTGTATATATATATATATATACACATTTTCTTTTTCTGAAAAAATTGAAGAGAAAATAGATTTTGCAGAATAAATGTGTCACATAGGAAGCTGTTCACGATATCTTAAGTGAAAAAGTGGTTTAAAAATCAGTATACACCATACGATTCCATTTTGTTAATTACACACATGGAAGGAAGTGTGCGAGGATAAAGGGCGGCGTATCGCCAGCGAATACAGGGGGTTGCGCGGACTTTTTTCTCCTTATTTTCCAGTGCGTGTGTTTTATTCTTCTGCAATGGGCATGCATGATAACATTATCGCTGGTGTTAAAAAAAGACTCCCTCTGCACAAATAGCATTTCTCTGACTTAAGGTTTGCCTTGCCGCCCCTCCCTGCGAGCTACTGGCCCCCCAACCTCCCATGGGTGTCCGTGCACAGCTCCATGGGGCAGGTTCCTTTCTCCCTTACCAGTGCTGGCTGGCTGGCTCCCAACCTCCTAGCCCCTGAGCCACTTCCCGGCAGAGACTGGGTCCAATCCTTTGCGTCCTAACCCTTAGCTAGGGCCCAGCTCCTAGCACATTCCCAATAAGTAGAACCCCAGTAAGTCACCCCCACAGATGGATGTGCAACCCCTTCAGGGCCCCGGCTTCTCCTTGGCAGCTGGGGTGGAAACCCTAAGGCTTGGGAGCCATGGGGTGGCCACTAGACATGCAGCTCTTCCCGGGACCCCCAGCTCTTCCTCCTGGCCTTGGTGGAGGGCTGCCCTGTCCCACCTCCCTGGAGTCCAGCTGCAATTGGGCCCCAGTGGGAGACAGGCAGAGCCTGGGGTTCCAATGTTGAGGGGGTGGCACTGCAGGAAGGCCGAAGGAGGGAAATCTGAGGCAGGGGCATGGGCTGAGCGGCCGTGCTCAGGTTTGGCCTGATAAGTTTATCAAACGGTGCCGGCTGCCAACCGTCAGCCTGGAGCGGGCCAGCAGGCTTGGGCAGGAGGACGCTCCTGGTGATAGCGCCTTCCAAGTGTTATCAGGGGCCTGGTGGCCCAGAGAGCGGGAAAAGGGGAGCAGGAGAGAGAGAGAGAGAGACACGCTTCCATCCAGTTCACCCCAACGACAAGAGTCAGGGAGCCGCACGAGCAAATGCAGCGCAGGCTGGAGAGCCCACTTCTCCCCAGTCACAGCCTCCCAGGCTACAAAATGGGACTGATGCTTCCCAGCGCTCCTGCAAGGCCTAAAGAAAAGGTGTCCTTCTCTGGAAGGTTCTGTGCCCCAGAATGCCTGAGGGAGCAGGAGAACACTTCACCATTCTTTCCCACTCCAGCCTTTTCTCTTCCTGCCCTGGTGGTCTCAGGGTGAGAGACTCAGTTCTCTTTTAGGGACACCCCTGAATGTCCAGCCTGGCACTTGTCACCGTCCCGGGAATTACCACTGGGGGAGTTGGGTATGTCATCATCCCTGCCTCACGAATGAGGAAACTGAGTCTCAGAGAGAGTGTAGACGGGGGCGGGAGGATGAGGACGCACGAGGCTGGGAGTGGGAAGAACAGAAGAGGAGGGACGGGAGGCTGAGGCCTGGGTACCCCCACCCTGGTACCCCCCAAGGTTCAGAGGTTCTGCAGGAAGCGCCCGTGATCCACACGGGGAGGCGTTCTGGAGTGAGTGCTGCTTCCCGGCCCAAAGCGCAGGCGCACAGGCAGCCTGACCCGCTGGAGGCAGAGGCCGACCCCGAGGTCCACAGGGTTATCTTGTGGGGTGGCATCAAGGTGAATTTTTAAAATTAGCTTTTCTAGACTTTTTGTAGGTTTTCCATGATTTCTATAATAACAACATGGGTTGTTTTTTGGGGCGGGGGGGGGAAGAAAGGTGATGCGTTTGTTTTAAGAGGGAGAGAAGGAGACAGGGTCCCAGCCAAGGGTCCCTGGTAGGCCCAGAAGCAGTCTGCAGGCGCCCGCCTCTGCCCAGCCTGGGGCACGAGCAGAGAGCCAGGCCTGCCAGTGTCTGTAGAGAGGACAGCCGTGTCCCCTAGAGTCCCCTGTGACAGGCTGGACCCAGGGCCCTTCCAGAGGCACAAAGACCCCCCTAATGGGTTGGAAAGTATTCACGCATCTATTCACATTTGAGCACCTGCCGCCTGCTGGGCACCATTCTAGGTGGTGAGAGAGGGCAGTGGGGAAAACCCACACAGTGCCCACCCTCTCGGAGCTCAGTGGGAACGCAGAGGAAAAACAGACAAAGGCAGCGGGAACAGAATGTAGGGAACGGGCGTCGATGTGGGGATCCCCCTGCTCCAGGGTGGCCAGGGGGACCTCACCGAGGGGCACTGAGTCGTCCCCTCCTGCAAGAGAGAGGTGGGGTAGGAGAGAGCCCTAGACGGAGGTCGGGAGGCTGAGATGTCACTCTGGTCCCCCCTTGGCTGGGTGACTCTCAGACACTTCCCTCTGGGCCTCAGTTTCTCCCGTCTGTAAGATGACGCCTGGGGTCTTTAGAAATCTCTAGATTCAGCCTGCATGCTCCAGGGTCCAAAGATTTCCTTTCATCTATTCTTGAACAAGAATGGGTGCAGGTGTGGCAACTGAGGGGACAGCCAACGGAGCTGGCACATCCACGGGCCTGTAGCACACACGGGTGTGGGTGAGTGTCGAGACACGAAGCACGGTGTGAAACTAGGGGAGAGAGAAAGTAGTGCCTCACACATTTTTGCAACTTAGACCTCCGCTTGGCATTACTGATAATAAACTGATATCTAATACTCATTGCACTTAAGAAGTGGCAGGCACCACTGCAAGCACTTTACGTAAATGAACTCTTCGAGGCAGGCATTGCTGTTACCTCCATTTTCCTGAGGAGGAAACTGAGGCCAGAAGTTAAATAACTTGGTAGGTGCCCAGGCGGCTCACTGTTGCCTGCACCTGTCAACACCTCCTGACTCTGAGCCTCCGCTCTTTCCGTACTTTACCCTCAAATTAACGGAGTAGTTAACCCTGCCGATGGCTCTGACCCTGGAGCACAGGCCCTGAGCCGCTCGGCTCGGCTCGCGCGGCGCCCTCCTGCCCCTGTGACATGGACGCTCCGGGCTGCACTCCTGAGCTGCTTCTGCTGACAGCTGGAGCCACAGACGCCAGAATGAAGCTCCGAGCTATTTCTGCAGAGGGTGACTTGGGACTTCCTCCCGGATCTCTTAAAAATAAAGGGTTTATCGTAGTCCTCAGGCCCCTTCCTCCACGCGAGGAACCCTGACATGATTTCTGGGGAAGGCCGGAGCCCCCAGGCCTCTCTCGGCCCTGCGAGGACTTATCTCTGAGCTCAGCTGGGCAGCAGGAAGGGAGTGAAGCGACCACCGCGGGCAGCTCTTCCTGCCCCAGAAGCCCCTTTTAGGGCAGCAGGGGATGTGGCCACTGACTCAGGGGCGTCAATCACCCCTCTTCCCCGGGGCTGCGGTTGCCCACCGGGCTCTGGGGGGAATCAGAAATCAGGGGGGCAGAGAGAGCTCTGGGGCAGCCTCCAGCACGTCCAGCCTGGCCTCTGCTCCGGGCCTTCCCACTGCGCCCAGCAGGACCCCGGCTCTCTCTGTGGCCCCCCGCCATGCAGTGCTGGTGAGGTGTCTCTCTCCACCAGACGGCCGGGCCCCGCAGAGGCTGGGGGACCGGGCACTGAAGGTCAGGCTGCTCTGCAGGGAGAGTGAGGGGCCAGGAGGTGGAGGCTGTGGAAAGGCAAGACAGGGCCCAGGCTGGGGCCACCTCTCCCTGCCACTGGCAGCAGCGGGGGGGGGGGGGGGGGGCCAGGGGCCAGCCCACACCCTCTGGGGATTTCTTCCCACCTTGCAGACCCCAGACTTTCAGTCCCAGTGGAAGGTAACTCCTCTCAGGGTTCTGTGGAGAGAACCCCAAGACTCTGCTCAACAAGCATTTGCTGGTGAGTTGGGCCCTGGTAGATAGAGTAAGACCCAGGAGAGGGGACGCCTAGGGGACTCAGGGAGGCTGAAGGGCCACTGAACCCAACCCCAGGGTCAGGAAAGTCTTCCTGGAGGAAGCAGACATCTGAAAGATGACAAGAATTTGATCTGTCAAAAGTGGAGAGGGCTGTCCCAAGCTAAGAAATCAGCAGGTGCAAAGGTCCAGGGGAGACAAAAGGCCTCCACTCTGGCCCCAGCTCCGCTCTAACCTCTTGGGGGCTGGGAGTCAGTCAGTGTCCCCCTTGGGGCTGAGGGAAGCCAATGTGTAAAGCAGGGATGACTTAGAAGGGTCCTAGGAACCATCCTGTGGGGACTCGGTGCCAGCCTCATTCCCCCCAGCTTGTTGTGGGCTCTCACGGTCCCTGCCATCCAGTCCCCTCTGGCTCACAGCATGCCCACAGTGGCTGGCCCGCCTCTGGACTCCTCTGGGAGGAAAGGTCAGGCTCCCTGAGCCAAGCAAACCCAGGGCAGCTCTGCAGAAGCCAACAATCTTAGCTGGAAACCGTCACAGTTCGGGGTTTCCTCCCGGCTGGCTCTCCAGCACCCCTCAGCCCGGCCTCAGACTTATCACTGCCCTCCAGCTGCCTCGCCCCCAGCCCCCTCCAACCACCTCCCCCTGATGATTCAGCAAATCTTCCCTCCCTGGGGGGAAAACAAGGGTGAAAAATCACAATGTCAGATTACAAAGCCCCAACTGTAGGGCAGGCCCCTGGCAGGGAGATAAGGGTCCCTCCACCCTCAAAGCCCCTCTGGCAGATAAACCTTCTAAGGCTGCTGCAGCTGTGGGGGCCACGGCCTGGGCCTTGTGGCTGGCGGGTGGAGGGACAGGGACGGACAGGCCGTTGGGTGGTCCTGCCGGGGCTCGGGGCCTGGCCACCACGCAGCGAGCTGGGCAAAGAGGAAGCACTTGCTGTTTTGGGTGCTCGTGTTGCCATCCCACCCCAGCCCGGTGGGGGGAGAAAGAGAAGGGCGGGGGCCTTCTCAGAAAGCTCAGTGGGAGGGTGCCCACAAATGCCCTCCACCCTGGATGTCCCTTTGCCAGCTCGGCCTGCAAACCGTGCTACGTGCAGGGCCAGCTGTGTTGAAGAAGTGCCGGCGCCCTCCGCAAGAAGCCATAGGAGAAGGGAGAAGCAGGGATGCCATTCCCAGGCCAGGAGCCACCCCTGGGGAGGGCCGGCTCAGCCACAGCAGCCCTGGAGACTTCTCCAGGAATCCTGGCTCTCCAGGCCAGAGCTGGCCAGACCCAGGGACCTGCTCTAGGGCCCTGACTCCATCTCAGGGGACCTCTGGACATGGGGAGTGAGGCCAGGGGAGGGGGCTTCCTCCACCACTGGATTCAGACAGAGGGAATGATTAGTCTGAAGTTAGGCCTTGGGCGGGGTTCTGTCACCTTAGGCAAGTCACTTCTCTCTTTTGGGCCCTCTTGCTCGTCTGTAAAATGACAGTGATAATAACCACCCCCTGTCCTGGGGAGTAAAGCCCATAGGTCAGGCATGAGTGGCCCCAGACAGTCTCTGGTCTCTGTTTCCAGGGCTGGGGGTCGGCATCTGGTTGTATGGGGGTGGCTTGGGGACAAGTGCCCACACAGTGCTCAGCGCTCGGCGCACAGGGCCAAGAGTCCGGCTACCGCTCCTCCCTTCTCTGCGGAAGCTCTGCGAGGGCCCTGCTCAGGAACGGCGAGGATGGCTAGGGCGGAGTAGGTAACAGAGACAGTCCCCCAGGACAGGCTTGGGTCCTGATGCCCAACTGAGTGCCCTGAGCAGATGCGGACCTCCTCAAAGGTCTGCTGCCACTTTGGGGAACTCCTTGTCTACCTCTGGGTCTCAAGATGCAAAAGGAAGAGAGCGGGTCAAGGAGAGGTCTACACTGTCTGCACTCTAGAATTTTGCAAAATACCAACTGCTCACTGGGCATGTGCTTGGCCCAAGGTACAGAGCCAAAGAGGCACGAAGAGCCCGCGGGCTTCAGAGCAGCATCGTTCACAGCAGCCAAAAGGGGCAGCACCCGAGTCCACTGACGGCAGGTAAACAAAGTGTGGTCGGTCCACACCATGCAATATTTCAGCCTTAAAAAGGAAGGACATTCTGACACCTGCTACAACATGGATGAACCTTGAGGACATTATGCTAAGTGAAACACGCCATCCACAGAAGGACAAATAGTGTATGCTTCCAGTGACATGAGGAACCTAGAGAGGTCAAGTTCGTACAGACAGAAGGTAGAATGGGGGTTGCCGGAGCTGAGGGGAGGGGGAATGGGGAGTCATTGTTTAATAGGCGGTGTTTCAATTTTACAAGATGAAAAAAGTTCTGGCGATGGATGCTGGTGATGGTCGCAACAACAATGCAAATGTACTTTTAATGCTACTGGCTGCACACACATGGTTGAAATGGCAGATTTTATGTTATCTATATTTTAGCACCATTAAAAAAAAACGCTGGGGGGTTACCGTGTGGCCTTGGTGTTTGCTGAACAAAGGCTTGAGAACCAGAGGCCAGCCCCAAAGAGCTCACCATCTGGGTAGAGAGACAGGGCAGGCAATGCCCCTCGGCTGAGGCCAGCCATGCCAGGGAGCCCCTGTGTGGGCTGGGGCATGGAGGGACCTTCAGGGCCGCCAGAGAGCTGCAGGGAGAGGCACTTCTCTCTAGGGATCAGTGACTGAGCACCCACAAGGCAGCAGCCCCAGAACCCCCACGGCCTTCTCCTCCTCTTTCCCCCACACTGGCTTTGCCCACCTCTGGGTCTCCCAGAACGCTGTGCCCTCTGCCTGGAAGGTGCCTCCCTCGATTCTTCCCCAGGCTCACCCCTTCTCATTTCAACCCACATCACCCGACAAGGAGGGCTTGCCTTGTCAGTTATAGACCCTCATAGCCCCCAGCAATTCTCCCCACTGATCCCATCATGATTGCCATCACATAGCTATTTGTGCTGTTGTCTGAATACATTCCATGAAGGTGTTCACTGCTTCCCCAGCACCCCAAAAATAACTATTTTTCAATGGACGGATGGATGGATGGGCAAACAAACTAATGGGCCATGTTTAGTGGTCCATTAATCCTCCCCACCTTAGAGGGGCCAATGCATGTCAAGGCCCCAGGGCTAGACTGTGTGTGTGTGTGTGTGGAGGGGGGGGCTTTCTAATCTTTTGCCTGACTGTGAATTGGAGTTTAGAACCAAGGCCAGTCCTACTGAGACTGTGTGGACTGTGGACCTGATTGAGAACTGCTCCCCAGGCCATCAGGCCAGAGCTGGGCCTGGGGGACAGCACCCACTACCGACCAGGAGGACGAGCCCTCCATCCAAACACGGAAGGCCCATCCCGGAAGGCACCATCACCCACACTGCGCACTTCCCATGTAGATAGCGGGTGCTATTTGCCCGTTTTCCGGACATGGAAACTGAGGCACAGGCTTGTCCAAAGTTTGATGGAACTCTAAAGCACCTCTGCCTTCAGGCTTTTTAATCTGAAGTGTAAACTCTGCCCAAGGAATCGAGGGTTCAGTCCTGGCTGCAAGGCCCATTCTCTTCCCCAGACCCCCAGACCCCTAGTCCTGGACGCCAAGTTCGCACCCTTGCAATGGGCAGGGTGCGAGGGGTCAGGACGGAGCCTGGAGGCTGGCAGCAGTTGTCAGAATGCCAGCACCCCAACCTCCCTCCCTCTTTACCTCCCCCCTTCTCCCCGTCCCCATCGCCCTTCCCTCTTCCTAGCCGCAGGAGGGGTCGCGGCCCTGGCAGGCCTTGAGGAGCCATTCATCCGTGCATTCCGTTCCCCGAGCGCCCCTGTGTAGCGCGGGGACCCCGGCCGGGTCTGTCCCGGCGGGGGTCGCCGCTGCTGACCGCGAGGCGAGGGGATACGCGAGGGGTGGGGGGACGTCGCCCCCTGGTGGCCGCTCGCCGGGGGCTGCGGAGGGCGGTTGCGCGCCTCCCGGTGCTTTTCTCTGGGGTCCTTACCCAAGCGCATCCTGAGCCATCATTAGCCGCATGGGAGGGGCCGAAGCCCCCGCCACCAACAAACAATGGCGGGGGAGGAAGCAGATGCACCACGTACAGGGGCCTCTTCAAAGGCCGGACCGACACCCCTTCTCCGAGGTTACCCGGAGCTGAAGGGGAGGGCGGGACAAAGGCACGGAGGCCCTGTGGGGGGGGGGCCTGGAACCGCAGGGTTAGGAATTTGGGGGTAGGATGCAAAATGGGTGTGGTTGGCAGGGGGCAGGCGAGTCCAGGGGAGCAGGACCCCCAGACTCTGTTAAAGGGTTGAGTCGCCCCCAGCAATGGGGAGCCTCCGCAGGCCTGAGGCCACGCGGGAGGGGTCAGGTTTGCCTTTGAGGGAGAGAAGCGCCCCCTGGCTTCTGCAGGGGGAAGGCAATCACGAGCCCCTGCGAAGGCGGGGAAGCCCTGACACCGGGAGGTGGGGCTGCCGGAGGGGGTCAGGGGGCCCCCTCAAGATGAAGCAGCTCCCCTGTCCAGGGAGCCCGGCGGGCCGATGCTGGAGGATGGCCTGAGGCCCCAGAGGACTGTGACCCCACACAGCCTGGCCCCACGTGGGGGAGAGATTATCAATGGGGGGGGACATTTAGTGACGTCTAACAAAATCACAGACGCACATGCCCTTTGACCCAACAATCTCTCCAGATATCTAGCCCGTGTGTGAAGTGAAACGCAACAGTGATTCATTGCTACGTTGTATTTGCAGAAGGTTGGAAACAACCTAAGTACCCTTCGAAGAGGGCTGGCGACACAAATCCTGGGCCAGCCATTCAGTGGACTAGTGCGCGTCTATTCACAAAAATGAGGAAGCGCTGTCGGAATTGATAGGCAGTAGTTTCCATCCTAGATTGCCCAGTGAAAAAAGGAAGGTATGGAAGGGAGTGTTTGCGGTGGAGTAATTTATAGTTGACTTTAAACGATCAAGGAGTCGTATGGTAATCTCCAGGGAAGCCAGTAAAAGCACGTCAATTCTTTATTAGAGGGAAAAGAGAATAATAAAACCCATTTGTGGCTTAGTTCACTTTCTCAAGGGGGGTGGAGAATATATATACAGTTTTGCGTGTAACTGTGTAGAGTCTGTCCAGAGAGATAAACAAGAAACTGATAACATTAGTCGCCTCCAGAGAAAAGATGATTCCAGCATCTGGGGAAAGGAGTGGGAGGGAGACCTTTGCACCAAAAGGTTTTGGTGTCTTTTGGATTTTGAACCATGTGTCTCTAGTTACCTACCTATCCCCTTGAAAGAACAATGCAAGTGGAGGCGGAGACCCGTTAGGAGGCGGTTTACAGTGGGTAAGTTGAGAGGTCGTGTGAGCTGAAGGGGGCGATGGAAGAGGTGGGAAGAGAAGACGGGGTCCCAATGCGTCTAGGAGATGGAGTGGACCTTGGGGCAGTGGATGCTTGCGGGGGGCCAGGGCGAGTGGGGAATCCAGGGTGACACCCACATTTCTGGTGCTGCCATTCCTGAGAGAGGCAGTCTTAGAGGAGCCGGGTTAGGGGAGAGGTTTGGGGAGAAGGGGATGAGGCCCAGTTTGGGCATCAGTTGTCTTTTTTCCCATTTTGGCCAAGATCCTCTCCACCTCCCATTTGGAGAAATTTCTTCCTTGGGTGTTCTGGGAGGCGGGGACAGGGGCAGTTCCCAGACCATCCTTGCGTGTCTGAGTGAGCCCTGGACTCAAATGCCTCCTGGGTCACCCTCCAGGGCCCTTGGGCCCTGCCTATTTTCCCAGCCTGATTGGTGAGGTGAGTCACGGCACAGGAACTAGAGAGTTCTCTAGGGGACTGAAAGCTTCTGTATCATGACTGAGGTGGCGACTACATTCATATATTTGTTTAAACTCACCGAACAGTACACTTCAGCAGGACGTATTTTACTGCATGTAAGTTATACCTCAATAAAGTTGATTAAAATGTTTACACACCCACACATATGTGTATATGACAGGATAAAAATAGCACAAAAGGCAAGAGGGGTCTAAATATGTCTGCATTGTCATGGAAGTGGTAAAAGTACTAATTTATATTTGACTTTAATAGATTAAGGATTCAGATTCTAATCTTTAGGTAACCAGTAAAAGTATGCATAGCTATTAATTAGGGGGGGAAATAGGATAGTGAAATATAATTAGTGTGAAAGAAGAAGAGAAAGGGGAGGAAAGGGACAGAACAGACAGGACAAACAGAAAACAAATAGGAATATGAAAGATTTCAACCCAAATATATCAGCATTACATTAAATATGAAAAGATTAAGTACTCCAGTTAGAAGACAAAGGATATTAGACAGGAGAAAAGGAAAACTCAGATGCATCCTGCCTACGAGAGACAGATTTAAAATATAAGGATGCAGAAAGATTGAAAGTGAAAATATGGAAAGAGAGATATGTCATGAAAACCTGAGCCTAAACAAACCTCTTGTAGCTGTATTAATATCACTCACCTTAGACTTAGAGACAAAGAGGAAGATTTCCTGATGATCAAAGGGCCGTTTCCCAGGAATATGTGACATTTCTAAATGCACGTGTACATAGTAACATGGACCTCAATTAAAAATAAAGCAGAATTGACAAAGTTAAGAGGAGAAATAGGCAAATTACAATCATAGTGGGAAATTTTAATACATCTCTTATAGATTGAACAGACCAACACACACACACAATCAAACAATTGAAATCATACAAAATATGCATGAGGAGGGGATGACGGGGGAACCCCATTACAGAGAGTGCAGACGTTAAAAAGACCCTAAGGGACGCTCCACTTTCTGTTAGGATGTAGAAAGTTGTGAAAGACGACTGCTCCCACCGTAACAATGGAAACATTCAGGTTAGTTCCAAGATTTGGGGGGCTTGAAGCTTGCACAATTTTAGGGTCCTTCTTTGGGCCAAAGAAAACAAAATTAAGAGTACAGAATTAGATGTAAAAGCAAATAGCTATTTAGGATGAGTAAAGAAGTCATAACGAATGATAAATTCTATATGACAAATGTAAAAGAAAATCAAGGGCCAACCCTGATGTTGCCATGCTGCGGTGGCGGCTCGCGTACAAGAACTACAGGGACCTACAACTAGAATATACAACTATGTATTGGGGCTTTGGGGAGGGAAAATAAAGAGAGGACAACTGGCAACAGATGTTAGCTCAGGGCAAATCTTTCCCAGCAAAAAAAAAAAAACCTCATTCTTAAAAAGAAAAATCTCCGGAGAGAATATTTATATTAATTGCCGACATCTGTTCATAGTACCTGTCTCCACATCTTTTGGCTACATACTCTTTGCTGGCCTCCTCATGCTAAAATGATTTTTTGATATTCTTTTCCACAGAGAGAATGGAAAGTCTTTAGCATGGTTGATCAAAATTTGGCTTTTGTTATTGCTAGCTGAGAACTTTTTTTGGCTTCACAGCTGTGGTCAAGGCTGCTGTGGTAAGATGGGAGCCAACGTGTCAGGAAGCATAGAGCGCGCTGCGTTGCCTCAGACGTGCTGGCTCTCTGCAGGGCTGGGCCCTGCACGGGATTCTGGTGAATTCTATTTTCTGTGACTCTCATCAGAAACAAACAAACAAAAAAAGTACAGTGCATTCACACTTGTATACTGTGCATTATCACGTTTATTCCAGACAGGAGAGAACTTCCATTATGACTGTCGATGAGAAACAAATCTTCTGCTTACAACTTTAAAAAAATTGTGGTGAACTACACATAACGTGAAGTTTATCATCTTAACCATTTTTAAGCGTCCGGTTCGGCAGTGTTAAGTACATTCACATTGTTGTGCAACCATCACCAACATCCATCTACAGAACTTTCTCCTCTCGCAAAACTGAAACTCTATATTCATCAAACACTAACTCCCTATTCCCCTCCCCCCAGCCCCTACTTTCTGTTTTCATGAATTTGACTACTCTAAGTACATCAGATAAGTGGAAGTTTACAGTATTTGTCTTTTCGTGACTGGCTTATTTCACTTTGCATAATATCCACAAGGCCGTCCATATTGTAGCAGGTGTCAGAATGTCCTTCCTTTTTAAGGCTGAGTGCTATTCCGTTGTGTGGCTGGCCCACATTTTGTTTATCCATCATCTACCGGAGGACACTCGGGTTGCTGCTGCCTTTTGGCTCTTATGGATAACGCTGCTATGAACATGGGTGTGCATGCATGTCTTCAAGACTCTGCTCTTAATTCTTTTGGACGTACACTCAGAAGTGAAATTGCTGGATCATACGGTCATTCTATTTTTTAATTTTTTGCGGAACTGCTGTACTGATTTCCACAGCGACTGTACCATTTTACATTCCTTTGCTGACGGTTTTACATGTCTGCTGATTGCAGGAGTTTTCAGACTGGCTTCTGGCTCTGACTGCTACATCACCTTTGGTCCTGGCCCTTCATGTCACAACACCAGTAACTTGTCACAGAAGGCGGTGGGAGTGTGTATTCCTGGAAGCCGTTCCTACATAGGTTGGCCAGCAATGAGTTCACTCTACACAGAAGTGATTCAGACCAGGCACACACGTTCCACTCCATCCAAAGTGAACGCACTCCCAACTCGACTCCCCCTTAGCCAAGCCTCCCAAATACCAGTGGCCACTTCCGTGCCTCCCAACACAAGGGGAAGTGTGAGGGAGAGTGGGTTAGATGGAAAGAGACAGCAGTCTTAACCAATTGCAGTTAAAATATCTTACTTTTTCAATTTTGATAAAAACGTGCCCATGTGACACAACCATAAGGCACCCCTCAGGGCCATGAAAAGAGCTACCTGCACTTGAGGGGGCCTGATGCTTAAATTTTATTAGCTTCATTGTAAATTTGCCTCTGCCTGGCACAATTCTGAATATATTTAACTTGGCGACATAAACTCTATTCATGAACAATCTTTGAAGTTCAGTCCTCTGTGTATTTAGTTTAATTTTGCTTTGGAATGACAGGTCGACTAGGAAGGTGAATGTCCTTTGGAGCAGTCTGTCCACTTGGAGATAAAAGGAAAACTGAAACCTCTGTATAAACCTCATTCCTCAGGTCTCCATCATTTGTCACCCGGTGATGGGACCGTGTGGGAGGGACTCCTGGTCCTGCGCGAGCGTGCAGGCGTGTAGAGTGGGAGAGGAGTGGCCACGCCTCCCCGCGGTCCGACCTGATCGGAAACAGGCTGCCGACCCCGGCCCAGCACAGGTCTCTTGGATGGCTCTGCTCCTAGCGGCCCCGCGTCTCATCCTTCAGAGGCCACTTCGCCCTTTTCTCCGGGTGTCATGGACGCAGATGACCACCAGGTGGCGGTGTTGCCCACCAGGATGCTCTACCGCCATCTCGTGGCCGAAAGTGTACGTACGCCTGAGGGTGCAGTGAGAATCCAACCTGGGCTGGGGAATATTCAACACCCACTGGCTTGCTTCCTAGACTGACCTGCAGCCCGGGAAAGAATACCCAGATTCTGGGGCCTGAAGAAAACATTTCCCAAAGCCCTCCTTGTCCTCAGCTAATAGAGGATGAATACCGCCCCATCCCAGGTCCCTCCATAAAAGGGATTCCCCAGCCAGTAATCACTATTCAGACCCTGGACGGGAGTCAAACATGGAGGTTGCTGGGTGGCAAGGAGTGTCAGGTCGCTTCCCCACCTCTGCCCCATGGGATTCGGCCCTACCAATCAGCCAGCAGCCACTTTCCACCCCGCTGGGTCACCTCTTCAGACAGGTGTCATGTGTCCTCAACCAGAGAGCAGGGGCTGGGACTCCGCTGGACGCTGGGACAGACAGCTGAGGGCTGGGCGTGGCACCTCGTCAGTGCTTGGGGGCTGGGACATTGCGTGGCACCCCACCTACTCCCGCACCGGGGTGCCCAGCTGCTCAGGGAGGATCTGAGCTTGTGCGGACCTGGGGGAGAACTCACTTTGTGACTCCCTGGGAGGACTGGGGTGGGGCATGTTGGGGAAAGGCACTGGCAGGTCCAATGGCAGGAAGACGGTGAGCATACACTGGGCTGTTTTTCCTCGATTCCCTCAGTGCCTGGTGTTCCATTAGGCGTTGATTTGTTTCATTTGCTTGCTGTCTGTCTCCGCTAATCAGACATGAGCTCTGCCAGCGCCGGGCTCGCGGTCTTCCCTGCTGTGTCGTCTGAGCCTAGCAGAGGGTCCCACATACAGTGAGTACCCCGGAAGCCTTTGTTAAATGCCTTGCTGCAATTCAGCCACCCAGGCTGCGGGTGCAGCATTTAACGCTGGGCCATGATGACAGAAAGTCAGCATCTCGGAAAGAGCGCCTCCCCGGGAATGGGGTGTCTCTGCTCTCTTGAAAGGGGTGGGGGTGAGGGGGGAGACCGGCCGTGCGGTGAACGACTTCCAGTAACTCAAGAGAGAATGAAAACTGCCCCACTCATGACAGGAAATATCATGACTCAAAACTGAATCCTGAAAATCTCTAGCAAGTCCAGGACCCTGTGCTCCTCTGTCAGCCTCCTGGTGCTGCCGTGACAAATGACCACAAAGGGTGGCTTAACACCCAACAGAAATTGATTCTCCCAGTTCTGGAGGCCAGAAGTGCAAAATCAAGGGAACAGCTGGGCCACACTCCCTGCCAAGGCTCTCGGGCAGGATCCTTCCTTCTCCCAGCTTCTGGGGGCTCCTGGCAATCCTTGACCTGTGACCCCACCACCCCAATCTCTGCTTCTGTGATCACATGGCCCCCTCCTCTTCTGTGTGTGTCCAAGCTCCCTCTGCCTTTCTCTTTGATGAAAATAAGAATAATAAGAGGTTTTCACATATTGAGGTGTGTGGGGAAGCCATTCTGGTTTAACCCTGATTCGGCCTAAAACTTGTTTTTCCCGGAGCAGCCTGACTCAGGGCCCCAAACACGCACTGTGCATGGGCTTCATGCATTTCCCCAGGCACAGAACGCGCTCTTTAAACACAGGGATGGGTGTCTCCCTTTCTCTGAAACCAACACCAGTACTTCTTTGAAGATAAGCTTTTCTTCCCAGAGAACCAAGGTCAAGTTGACCTGCTGTGTATGTCTCAACTGCAGCAAAACATTTCCTTGTGACTTTGGGGAAAAAAAACTGTATTCCTGGCATGCTTGATGTACGTTCTTTGTTCTGAAATGGTGTGTAACCATGCTCTAAACCACGCTTCTCCGGAGAGCTTTCTTCCCTGGGAAGATATCACTTCCGGGCTGGTCCTCAGCATTGGCTCATTAAATATCTATTCTTTCTTTTCTATAGATTGGTTATTGATTATTAGTGTCGACATCTTCTAAGGACCTCATCACTGGATTTAGGGCCCAGCTGGATAATCCAGGAAGATCCTCTGTCTCAAATTCCTTAGCTCAGCCACATCTGCAAAGACCCTTTTCCCACGTAGGTCAGCTTACCGGATGCTGGGATCAGGGCATGGGCGTCCATTGGGGGCCACCCTTCAGCACACTTCACTTTCTCAGCCTGTGCTCGTCTTTGCCTGTGTAACACACAGCACGCCAGGTGGGAGGATCACGTACTGTCTGTCTCCTTCTCCAGGAGGATCTACTGCCAAGGCCAAGATTCCCCTGAGATCCGAGTTGTGCCCAAGAGGGCCAGTTCCCCGGCCTGTCAGGGAGAGGGTCTCGAGTCTGGGAAGGGCAGCTCAGCCACAGGGGTTGGCAGTGGGAGGTACACCTTCAGTGTCTTGTGCCAGAGGTCCCCCTCCTTTCCCTGGGCAGCACAGGCTCGTCACCAACACCAAGCGTCCTTCAGCAGCTGTGTCTCTCCTATGTGGGAGCTCTCTGTACAGGCCGCCCATGCCCCCATCACAGACTAGTGCAGCGTGGGGAGAGCTGCATGGACCCGGAGGCTTCCGTCCAATGGGATGAAAACTGCCGCCCTGCAGGGGCACAAGGGTGGGGAGGACACCCTGGAACTGGGCAGGGACGGTGCCCCTCAATGCACAAACATCAAGCGTCATTGTTGCCTGCTCTGAATGCTGCGATGTTTGGGGGAAAGTCACAGCTGCCTCTTTAACCAGGTTCCTGATCTTTCCTTGCCCCCTCTGCTCCCAGCTGGCCTCACTGCCCCATCCTTGACTCTCACCTCCCTGCTTTGGGTCTCAGATAGGACCAAGGCTCTGCCTGAGGGAAGCTTGGGCTGACGCCGTAGGCTGGCCCCTGACCTCCCCCTCACCCCAGAGCCTCTCCTCAGTTCCTGTGCACTTTGGGGATGCTCCTGTCTGATGAGCCTTGATTGAGTGTCCCCATGACCAGGGCCTGACCTAGAGGCTGCACTGAACTGAGGCTCAAGTAAGTCAAGCGGCCTCATCCACTCACTGAGTATTTCCTGAGCATTGGCTCTGTGCCCGGGCCCTGCCAAGGCCAGGGAAGGCAGGGGTGAGCCAGCCAGACGAGGGCCCGCCCTCCGGGGTGCTGCTCTGGGGCAGGAGAAATAGAACAGTGCTGCAGGCTCTGTGATGGGTGATCCTGGGCCACGGGCCCAGGGGATGGCACCAAGCTCTCCAGGCAAGGTGAACTCTAAGCAGAGTCCCAAAGGACGATGAGGAGTCAGCCGGGTGGTGGGATGGGGAATGGGTGGAGGAGCCACTGGAGACAGCGCCAGAGTGAGGTTTCATTCTAGAAAGATCACTCTTGCTTCCGTGAAGAGAAGAGTTTGGGGCAGACAAACCAGAGGGTCACTGGATTGGGGGACAGGCGGTGGTCAGGACCTCAGTGGGCTCACTAAGGTTCTGAGTGGTTTGGAATCAGCTTTGCAGGTTCAGAAACTCAGTTCCTTCAATACCCAGAGGTAGACGTGCCATATTTAGCAAATAAAAACACACCTAGCTATCTGAATTTCAGATAAATAATAAATACATGTTTAGTATAAGTATGTCCCCAATATTGCATGAAATTAAAATTTAACTGTGCATCCAATATTTTATCGGTCAACTCTACCAATGGCGGCAGAATCTTCAGGACTGGCTCATGTGTACCAAACTCACGGGGGTCTGATGTAAACACACCAATTTATTAATTTACAATTGTAGGCAGGGGTAAAATATACATATGTTATTCAGATTCTCCTTTCTGGAAAATTAAACCAACCACCAGAAGATTGCTTGGTGAGCACAGAATGAGAACAAAAGGGCATTAAGAACTTTGAAATTTCATCCTGAGGCATGGAAAATTCTGGAGAACTATCCTAGCTTCATGGCACAGAATCTTCTTGGTGGTGGGATGCACAAGTTCCCACTGGAGAAGGCGGGTCAAGGACCGCTAAGTGCTCTCGTGCTGCGGCCGTTGAAACATGCGGTTCCTCCAGCTCCTCCATCACTTGCTGCTGGTTGACTCCTCATTGTACTCTCAGAGGGGGCCTTTCATTCAAAGTTTTGGGGCTCCCAGCCGAGTCTTCCGATTACAATATAATGACATATACTTCACACTCAGATTACACGTTCTTCTTTTGAAAACATATTTAGCGGTCTTCGCAACCATTTATTTGGTCTTCTTACATCCATCTAGAACAAGGAAGTAATCTTCTCTTGATTCAGAGATCATTTCAGAGACTTGGGATACCCAGATCTAAGGGGTCCCTTGCTCTTCTGATTCTCAGCTCCTAACCTCCTCAGATCCAGTCTCTTCTTTCCATTTCACTGCCACTTGCCTGGCCCCGGCAGCGTCTCTCGCCTGGATTGTGCAGCCTCTCAGCTGGTTTATCTGAGTCCACTTTCACCCTCTCTGATCCATTCTCTACACAGCAGCCAGAGTCTTTTAAATATGTGAATCAGCTCGTGGCACTCCCAGCATAAAACCCTTCAAGGGCTGTTCATCACACTCAGAAAAAGCCAGCCCCTTAGGTACATCCCTTTTGGGACCTGCATTTCCTCCGCTTTGCTCCCTATAGTTTCGTCTTCTGTCACTTCCTAGAATGGGCCATGCTCCTGCTTCAGGGTCTCCCACACAGCCTCTTACTTAACGGTTCTCTCCCTTTAGATTCTGAATAGTACCAGCACACCATCGGCGCTTAATAACTGTCTAAGAAATGGGGTGAAATGGGTCTACAGTTAGCCATTGATGACTAGGTAGCTGGTAACTAAAGTTTTCTTCCTTTTTGCAATTACTGATCATAGCTTTTAGCTGCTCCCCCGCCCATTGTCAACCGTGCTGCTTAGGCAGTACGCTGTCTGACTCCCACTGGGCTCCTATAGAGAACATCTCCCTGGAGCCT
Organism: Equus quagga; assembly: GCF_021613505.1. Classification (NCBI taxonomy): domain Eukaryota; kingdom Metazoa; phylum Chordata; class Mammalia; order Perissodactyla; family Equidae; genus Equus; species Equus quagga. The sequence continues at coordinate 93,023,890 of NC_060267.1, forward strand.
GGGTCACCATGGTCATGGGTGTGGGAGCTGTTTTTCAGGAATTAGAACCCCTTGTCCACTTCAGGCCGGTTGAGACCACCAACCCATCAACTGGACCTGCGCAGATGTCTGATAGGTGACCTTTTGACGTCAAGAGGCTAAAATCACCACCCTCAGGTCATGGGAACACCACCATTTTGTGAACGTGCCTCCTATGAAGAGGCATGGAGTCTGACTACGCTGGCACACATCATCAATTACCTCACCTCTCCCCACCTCCGACGACCTCTCTCCACACTTCAGGCCACCTTGGCCCCTACCCATAAATATCCCTGAGTCCCCATTTTCGGGGAAGAGAATTTGAGACTCATTTTCTCGCTTCCTCACATGACTGCCTTGTGAGTAAACCCTCTCTCTGCTGCAATCTCGCCCTCTTGGCGTTTGGCTTTCTGGGCAGCGGGCAAAAATGAACCTGGTTCAGTAACAAATGGTGAGCCAGCCAGGAGCTGAGTCCAGATGGACCCTTTTGCCCGAGACTCGTCAGCCCCCTGCCAGGGTGGAGAGCCTGTGGGCGAGTCCAGCGGCTGCCGGGAGCGTTTCTCCAGGACTGTTCCAGGATTCTTTCTTGGCTTGGCGCTGCCAACTCCTTGGCGCTTATTCTCACTTTGCAGTAGAGAGACGGTTTGTGGGTTTGGAAGATGTCTTTTTGGTGAGTAACTTTGGTACAAGTGACCGCATTCTTATTTCTTCTTCCTTTAAGCCTGACTTCCGAAAGGAAGCCTTGGTCTGGCCTCCATTGTGAGGGTCTTGGTTTCGAGGACGCTCGATAATAAGGAAGAAGTAGGGGACCCGCTCACAGAAGTTCTCTTGGCTTGGTTTGCCTTTGAGATCTGGTTCTAGCTGCAGCGTAAGTATACTTTGACCGGCCATGTCTCAATTCTGACACAATGGGTGATGCTAATTCGAGTCCCACCTGCAGCCCCCTAGGTTGCATTCTTCAAAATTGGGTAACTTTCAGTTATGAGTCCATGAAAAAGGAAAAGATGGTATTTGCCTGTAATACTGTGTGGCCACAATATTCTTTAGACTCCGGAGAAAAATGGCCTGAAAATAGATCCTTAAATTACAGTAAAGTCTTGCAATTACAGCTGTTTTGTAAATGCTCAGAGAAATGGGATGAAATACCTTGTGTTCAGTCCTTTATGGTGTTATACCAGAATAAGCCCATACAGAGATGTAAGATTTTGTTCAAGAGGGAAGGATTAAAAAACCTCTTTTGCTTGATTCTAGTGATTCTAACGAAAAGGAGGTGACTTGCTGGTAATTCAGTCGAATACTCCAGCTGCTCCTCCCCCATCCCCATATGGTGGCACTGTCGCTCCTCCACCACCGCCTGAGCCACAACCCCAGGCTCAGTCTCCCTGGTCCCTGAGGGTCAAAATACAGGAACAGTCTCCCCCTCTCATACCGGCTGGGGTACCCAATCTGGCCAGGGAGCTGCCCAAACCCAGGTGGCAATATCCGTTGACGCAAGCCCCCATTGGAGGTATAGACGCTGCGACTGGGCAGCCGATGGGACTAATTTGGGTCCATTCTCCCTTTTCAACTTCGGACTTGTTTAACTGGAAGAATAACATGCCCACCTACAGAGAGAACCAAAAAAGAATGGAAAATCTTTTTTCATCAGTTTTTGCTACCATAACCTGACTTGGGCAGACGTACAAAACCTATTGAAGGGGCCGGCTCCGTGGCTGAGTGGTTAAGTTTGCGCGCTCCCCTGCGGCAGCCCAGGGTTCAGATCCTGGGCGCGGACATGGCACCGCTCGTCAGGCCACGTTGAGGCGGCGTCCCACGTCCCACAGCTAGAAGGATCTGGAACTAGGATATACAGCTATGTACAGGGGGGTTTGGGAAATAAAGCAGAAAAAAAAAAAAAAGATTGGCAACAGTTGTTAGCCCAGGTGCCAATCCTTAAAAAAAAACAAACCTATTGAACATGCTCCTCACTTCTGAGGCGCTCCGGATGGTTTTGGACAAAGCTAGGGAGGAAGCAAATGGGCTACACACAGAAATCCCAGGCAGCCCTGTCAGGGCTGAGCAGTGCGGCAGCGCCGACAGCTGACCCCGCTGGAGCGTGAATGCAGGGGACAGCGCCAGCCTGGAACACTATCGGGACTGTGTTTTAGCAGGGCTTCGGAAGGAGTCCCAAAGTAAAGGAGCCTAAATAAAGTATAGGAGGTAAAGCCAAAGCCTAATGAAGACCTATGGAATTTTCAGAAAGAATTTTGAGGCATATAGGCCACATACAGATATGGATCCAGAGGCACCAGAGAATTTAAAAAGGTTAAATATGACTTTTAACAACTAGAGTGCCCTGGATAGTCACAAAAAAACTGCAAAAATTGGAAGGGGCCCTAGAGATGCAGATATCATAATCAGTTGAGATTGCCTTCGAAGTTTTCAATAAGAGACCAGGTTCAAGAAAGAAAGGAGCAATGGAGGGTGAAACACAGCACCCTGCTAAGCGGCTGCCTTGACTCAAGGCCGTCCTGCGCTCCGCGATGAGGAGGAACGCCTGTGGGTTCTTGGGCCATGCAAAAGCCTGGCACACAGGAGTATTACTTTGTGCAAGACTTCAGGGCAATTAACCAGGTCGTGGAGGACATCCACCAGGCAGTGCCCGACCCTCACATCTTGCTTACCACCTTGTCTAGAGACTTCAGTCGGGTTACAGTTCTGGACCTCAAAGATGCTTTTTTTCTTCCCTTAATATTGGCCCTGAGCTGACATCTGTTGCCAATCTTTTTTTCTTCTTCTCCCCAAAGCCCCCCAGTGCACAGTTGTGTATTCTAGTTGTGGGTCCTTCTAGTTCTGCTTTGTGGGACGCCGCCTCAGCACGGCCTGATGAGTGATGCTAGGTCCGTGCCCGGATCCAAACCAGTGAAACTCTGGGCCACGGAAGCAGAGTGTGTGAACTCAACCACTCGGCCACAGAGTGGCCCCACAAAGATGCAGTTTTTTGCATCCCCTTGAGTCCTGACTCGCAGGAGGTATTTGCTTTTGAATGGGAGGATCCTGAGACTAGAGACAAACAACAATGCTGTTGGACAGTCCTCCCTCAGGGTTTCAAAAAAGCCCCCACTGTCTCTGGAGAAACCTTAGCCAGACATTTGAGAGGTCTCCAATTGAAAGAAGGAGCTCTTCTCCAATATGTGGATGACATTCTGATTGCTAGTAAGACCAGAGACCTCAGACCAGAACATGATTCTGATCCTAAATTCCTCAGCTGAGCGAGGCTACAAGGTCTCCAAGAAAAAGGCCCAGATCTCTCAGCCGTCTGTTAAACATCTGGGCTTTGAACTGTCCCGGGACAGAGAAGCCTGGTCCCTGACAGGAGAGAAGCACTGACTAGGGTGGCAGTGCCCACTGCTAGGAGACGACTGTGAAGATTCCTGGGCATGGCGGGATTCTGCCGTATCTGGATCCCTCACTCTGGGCTGCTAGCCAACCCCTCGATGAGGCTCTCAAGGTGGAGGTGACGAACCCCTTAATTGGCCTGGAGAATGCCATAGAGCCTTCTAAACCATGAAAGAGAAGCTGCCCACTGCCCCTGCTCCAGGCCTCCCAGACCTTAGAAAGCCCTTTGACCTGTTTGTTCCCAAGAGGCAAGGAGTTAGCCTTGTGGTACTGACCCAGAATCTGGGTACCATAAGGAGGCTTGGGGCCTATTTCTTGAAACAGCTGGACATGGCGACTAAAGGATGGCCTGTCTGCCTGAGAGCGGTGGCAACCACCTGTGACTTGTCACAGGAGCAGAGAAGTTTGCTTTGGGTCAGCCCACCACTGCCCACACTCCTCATCATGTGCTTCCTCTTTTGGAACAAAAGTGAGGATACTGGCTCACCTCTGGGAGGCTAGGCAAGTGTCAAGCCACACTGCTCGACAATCCTAACATCACTCTGAAGGCAGTCTCGACCTTAAATCCAGCCACTCCACTTCCCACTCGTCCCGAAGAACCTGTCCATGATTGTATGCAGATAACTGAACAAGTTTATTCCAGCCGTCCGGATCTGACAGACCTGCCATTGGAAAACCCAGACCTTGAGATGTTCACGGATGGAGCAGCTTCATGGAGCAAGGACAATGCCGAGCCGGACATGTGGTGGTAACCCACCAAAAGACTCTGGAAGCAGAAGGCCTGCCGCCAGGTACCTCCACGCAGAAAGCGGAACTTACAGCTCTGACAAGAGCCCTCCATCTAGGTAAGGACGAGAGAGTGACCATTTTCACTGACTCCAAGTATGCTTTGTCAGTGGGCCAGGCCCATGGAGCCATCGGGAAAGAAAGAGGATTACTGACTGCAGGGAAAAAGCAGATTAAATATGCTGAGGAAATTTGAGACTTACTAGAAGCTGTCCTGGAACCGAAGGCAGTGGCCATTGTCCACTGTCCAGGACACCAGAAATAGGACTCCCTAACTGCCCAAGGGAACAATCCGGCAGATCAGGCTGCAAAACTCGCAGCCAGAACAAAAGCACCGCAGACCCCAATAATGGCCCTGATTCCTGAAGTGGATTTAACATAATGCCATCCCAAATACTCTCCTGCAGACTTAGAAAGGGCCAGTGAATGGGGATTTAACTGGGTCCTGCCTATCTCAGGATGTGGACTACAGGTACACCAGAGAAGGGTGGATTTATAATCGGCAAGGAAGAATCCTTGTCCCTGAACATCTTGTGGAAGATGTAATAATTCATATACATCAGAGCAGCCACTAAGGGAGGGACGCCACCACCCCCCCCCACCGCCGCCCCACAATGGATTCAGAATTCGTTATAGGATCAAATAGACAAAGGGCCATTCAAAAGGTGGTTCAAAAAGGTATGACCTTACCAAAAACAACCCAAAGACAAAAATAACCCCACCAATATTAAAAGGAGTCCAATCCAGTGGCTCCGGAGCTGGGGAAGATGGGCACACTGACTTCACAATGATGCCGAAAGCCACTGGGAATCTCTGGTATTTACTGGTATTTGTGGACACGTTTACTGGCTGTGTAGATGCCTTTCTCTGCTGGTCTGAAAAGCCTTCTGAAGTGGTCAAAGCCTTATTAAAAGAAATGATTCCTAGGTTTGGATTATCTTTGTCTATTCAGAGAGACAATGGAGGGGCTTTCATAGCAAGAATCACACAGGAGGTATCTGGTACCCTGAATATTCACTGGAATCTACATGCTTCTTGGTGGCCGCAGTCTACTGGCAAAACAGAAAAGATGAATCACACCCTTAAAAAGACTTGAGCTAAAATTTGCCAAGAGATTAATTTAACTTGGGCCAGGGCCGTGCCAGCTGCCCTGCTACGGGTGAGGGCAGCCCCTAGAAGCAAGCTCCAATTGAGCCCCATGAAATGTGATATGGGAGCCCCTTCCTATATTTTAAATACGGTTTGGGGGATCTGGAGGGAACTCAGATTAAAGGACTAGACACTGTCAGGTATGTACAGTCTTTGGGGGCTACTCTAGTTTGCCTCTAGCAGGTTAATGTATGTTCCTCTATGTCACCTGTGTCCTGGAGACTGAGTCTGATTAAAGTCCTAGAGAAACTAGCATCCAGAGGACCAACTCCACTCCTGTCGGACTGGGCCCTATGAAGTGCTGCTGGTAACCCATCCTCAAGAAAGCTGAAAGGAATTAAGCCGTGGATCCACCACACTCCAGCCAAGCTGGTCCCATGAGAATCGTCAGACCCACCACGTCCCATCTACCAGAATACCACGGGAAACAGGAATCACTCCCTGGAAGAGCATCGTAGCCAAGGTCATCTGGACCCTGGCTGGTTCTATACTTTAGACACTGACTTCTCCTCACTATCGGCCTCTTATTCTGTGAACTTCCAACTGACCTAAAGTTACTCTTCAGGAAAAGGAAGAAGTCACAAGAGATGTCCACGGCCAACTGTGGCTTTTACGTCCCAGCCACACACTTGTTTTGAGAATTGCTCTCTTTGTGAAACTTTTCTATTTCTTATAGACCAGCTGTGCATTCACTGCACGCCACGAGGGTTGAACCATTTTTTCGCAAGTGCCAGATAAGTAACTCTACAGCCTATTGCTAATCTTCTAGAACTACTCCTCTAACAATCATGGTCTCATTAAGATATGGCTTCATCTTTTCCCTGATCAATTGTTTCATCCTTGTTTATTGTTGGAAGGATAATTCATGTGTGAGAATCTCCCTATCTTTGGCAAAAGCTGGGAACCTCACTGAGTGTTGGATATGTCATCAGAAAGTTTGCTCAGTATGTGAGCATCAGGACCCTTTAGTAATCCTGTAACACAGTTTACCAGCACACCAAACGTTAACTGCAATTATTCGGGCCCAGAACAAACACAAGGTACAGAGTGAGCCTACTGCATCCTTGCTGCCCCATACCCTGCATGTATAGATCCACGGTGACAGCTTATTTTACACGGCTAAAAAACCCTTCAAACGTCATGAATGAATTCCTTTCAAATCTTTCCATGATTTCAAAGGAAAGTGTCCCTGAGTGCACTAAAGAAGTAACAGCCTATGGTTAAATAACACACAAGTTCAAATGCTTACACCAGGAATCCAGACAGGATGTGCCCCATCTGGCTGTTTTTGTTTGTGGCTTTAATCATCAGCACTGGGCCTAGCTGCCTGGCTACTTGGCTCATACAGGGGTACTGTGTTTTGGGGTACCTAGCTACACCTATATCTATTTATAGCTCAGGAGAGACCCAGCATTGGATAAGTTCCTTTAAACTTTTCTCTAGAACTAAGAGATCCATGCCAGGTGATGATACCAGTTACTCGCCTGGCTTTCAAGAGGATGGTGCCGGACATTTCTTTTTTTTTTTTTTTTCAATTTAAAGATTGGCAACAGAGCTAACAACTGTTGCCAGACTTCTTTTTTTCCTCCTTCTTCTTTTTCTCCTCAAAGCCCCCCAGTACACAGTTGTATATTCTAGTTGTGAGTGCCTCTGGTTGTGCTATGTGGGCTGCCACCTCAACATGGCCTAATGAGCAGTGCCGTGTCCGTGCCCAGGTTCCGAACCAGCGAAACCCTGGGCTGCCAAAGCAGAGTGCACGAACTTAACCGCTTGGCCATGGGGCCAGCCCTTGGATATTTGTTTGGACAAACTGTGTTGCCTTGGTGGGGTGTTGCAGCCCATGACCACATGATAAGGAATCTTTCTCTCACCTTGGGGATATTTGCCAACGAAACTGCACAAGCAATAACAGCCCAACAGAGAGCATTAGATTCCTTGGCAAGGGTTGTCCTGGACAATCGGATAGCTTTAAACTATATCCTAGCTGAACAAGGAGGAGTGTATGCGGTAGCTAACTCGCCATGTTGCGTGTACATCAACACCTCAGCAGAGGTTGAGACTCATATAGAGAAAATCAGACAACAAGCTACCTGGCTACAGCAGGTATCCCCAGAGGTACCACGTCCAGACCGGTTTTCAGGACTGTTTTCTTGGATTCCCCAAGGGATTAGGTCTATTTTTCAGGAACTGTTAAAATTTGGGTTGTCTATACTTCTTATCCTTCTGTTGGGATACTTGATTATAAAATGTGCCTTTAGGTGTTGTTCCAAAACTGTTCAGCAAGGTACAAAAATTCTAACAATGCAAAATGTCAATCTGAAGCCAGGAACAAGAGAATATTTCCAAATGAGTACTAAACAGTTTCATTCCTCTAACCCAGATCTACGCCCCAATTAAGCAGAGGTAGCTAGACAGGTCATTGCCCCAAATTCCTCAAGAATGAGGAATGACCGAAGAATAGGGGGAGTTGAAATGGGCAAACAGTTAGCCATTGAGGATTAAGTAGCTGGTAACTAAAGTTTTTTTTCCCTTTTTGCAATTACTGATCATAGCTTTTAGTTGTTCCCCTGCCCATTGTCAACTGTGCTGTTTAGGCAATATGCTATCTGACTCCCACTGGGCTCCTATAGCTAACATCTCCCTGGAGCCTGAGTCACCATGGTAATGGGTGTGTGAGCTGTTTTTCAGGAATTAGAACCCCATGTCCACTTCAGGTCAGTTGAGACCACCAACCCACCAACTGGGTCCACGCAGATGTCCAATAAGTGACCTTTTCACTCAAGAGGCTAAAAACTCCACCCTTAGATCACCGGGAACACCATCATTTTGTGAATGTGCCTCCTGCAAAGAGGCATGAAGTGTGATTAGCTTGCAGGGATTATCAATTACCTCACCGCTCCTCACCTCCTATCATCTATCTCCACATTTCAGACCACCTTGCCCTCCTACCCCATAAATATCCCTGAGTCCTCATTTTCAGGGAAGCGGATTTGAGACTCATTCTCCGGTTTCCTCACTTGGCTGTCATGTGATTAAACACTCTCTCTGCTGCAGTCTCGCCGTGTGGGTGTTTAGCTTTTCAGGCAATCGGCAAAAACGAACCTGGCTCGGTAACGGAGGGACGGACGCGCGCATTCTGCCCCCAGCTCCCAGGCGGAGGGCGCTTCGGTGTTTTCTGTGTGTGGAGGGGAGGCGAGCACTCAAAGCGCACTTCCCTCGCGTTCGCCATGTCCAGATCGCACTCCCCGCGACCTCCACGCGCCGCTAATAACCCCATCCTGGGGCGGCCGCAAGAGTCAGGACCGAGCTCCCGGAAAACGGTGGGCGGACCCGGCCCGAAAATCAATTCACTGCTGGGCCTTTCCGTAAAAAGCAAACGAGCCGGAAGTATGCCTCAGGCCCGCCCCCGAGCCGTCATTGGGTGGAATTCGAGCAAGGGGGCGGGGACCCATCTAGTCCTGATTCCTTATTGGCTGAAACCTACCGGGGGGTGGAACCTGGCGTCCTCCTGACTCTTTATTGGCTAAAATCACGGCTCGGCCCTCGGGTTCTCATTGGCTAAAGTCGAGAGTGGGGCGGTGTCTTACAATCCTCCGGGTCCCTCGCGGTTTGGCGGGAGAGCCCGGCTCTTGCCCCGCCCCTCGGGGAGGCGTAACCCTCTTCGTTTTAAACACAAAATTGAGGCTAAGGCGGTCTTCTCTCCGAGGCCTTGGGGGCTTCCCCTCGGCCGTTTGCTCCCAGAGGCCTTCGCGTCTCCCTGAGCCTAGGGATTTAGGAGACGCGAGCGGTGAGGGAGCCCGGAACGTTCCTTCGCGGAACCATTCAGACGAGGCTCCAAGGAGCGCGTAGAGGAACGGACCGCCGCGGCCGGCCAGACGGGCAGGGATGGCAGCGGGGGCGGCCGACGCGGGGTCGGGGGTCGCTATCCCCGTAGAGCTGCGGCGCGAGCGGCGCATGGTATGCGTGGAGTACCCGGGCGTGGTGCGCGACGTGTCCAAGATGCTGCCGACCCTGGGCGGCGAGGAAGGCGTCTCCCGGGTGAGGAGTCGCCGGGACCACGCGAGAAGAGCGAGTCGCGGGACTGCGGCCGGAGAGGCTGGACCACCCGGGGCAGTGTGATTTCCTTGGCAACGGAGCTTGAGGCGGGCTCTGGGGCGGCCAGTGGGCGGGGCTTTCCTTCCGAGATGGCCGGAAATGGACCGTCTTTCCCTGGGGACCGTGGGGAAAGGACTATAGGGGAGACTTTGAGCGGGGAGAGGGAGTCCTTTCCATCCCATCCTCGGATGAGCCGCAGCCTCGGCATCCTGGCCACGAACGCAGCTCGCCTGCAGCCCCGCGGGATGTGCTTGGCTGCCACGCCCTCATGTCACGGAGTAGGAAACCGAGGCGCGGGGGAGATTAAGAGCCTTTGACCTATGTAAGAGGAGGACGAAGCGTTAGGTTACTGAGTTAAAGGTGCTAATAGCTAACAACTTATTCTGTATCAGGCACTGTTCTAGGTGCTTTACTTACATTCGATCCTCATTAGAACCCTGCCAGGTAGGAACTGTCATTGTCTGCATTTCACAAGGAAACCGAGGCAACTTGTTCAAATCACTCGACATATGGGGGGCTGGAGTGAGTCCTTAACCTTGCCAGGCTCCGTGTAAGTGCTTTACATGCACCTGATCTTGAAATGTCTCCTCCTTCCAGAGGCCTTGTCTGACTGCCCTAACTAAAGCGGCTTCTAGCAATTACTATCTTTTCAACCTGTTAATTCCAATCTGAAATTATGTTTTAACGTGTTTATTGGCTATCTTGGCCCCTTGGCTCTGAGACTGTAAACTCCATGAGAGCAGGACTTTGTGTAGTCATTACATCCATAACAGTACGTGCTTCCAAAATATATTTTGAATATTTTTTGACATGATTGTCGAAAGCGTGATTGAGCTCTCCCAACAATCTAGTGAGTTACGTGCCATTATTATTCCCACTTTTGAGGTAAAGACACAGGTAAGAAAGGTTGGGTCAACATGGTACAGTGAGGACTGGAACTCATGCATCCCTCCCCTCTGAAGTCTGAGCTCTTAACTGCCACCTCTTCATCCTTTATAAACAGTGAAAAACCTTGAGCCTGTCGTTAAGCCCAGGATGCCGGTGGAGGCCGGTCATGTTTTGCTGTTTTATCCTGACTTATTCACTTTACTGTGGTATTGACAGGACTCTTTCTCTCGCCAGCCCCAGGGATGTTTGTACCCAACTACAGTGTGAGCTCTTTGGGAAGAGATTCTAGTCCTTCATTCATTCCATTCGTGTTTCCTGAGCACCTCCTCTGTGCTAGGCCCACGTCTGGGGCCATTCCCAGCCCAGCAGTCTTGGGGACCTGTGTTTCAGGAGAAGGGACTCCTGAGGGTTGGGGCTCCTTTTAACCTTCTTCTTTCCCTAGATGTCTCCTGAGCACCTCCTAAGGGCCAGGCCCTGTCCCGGGTGTTGGGGAGCCAGCAGACTAGCAAGTAGATGCCGTTGGCCCAGTGCACATTGTTGGTGCTTTCTTATGCACACAGCTGACACTTACTGCATCCCTCTTACCCCGGCTGGGGCAAGCATTCATATGTAGGTGACACATGGTGAGTGTTCTCCATGAATTAGGCTCTGGGCTAAGTGCTTTCTGCATCTCTTCGTTTAATCATTGTAGCAATCCTCGGAGTAGGTCCTGTTATTATCTCCATTTTAAGGAGCAGGAACAAGGCTTGGAAAGGATAAGTAACAACTGGTCAGGGCCAAAGGGGTTATTACTGATTGATTTAATCTCCCTTGGACCTGGAAACATTTGCATATGAGACTGAATACCAAGACCCCGTGGGATGGGTAGTTCTGGAGTAGGAAGCCCTACATAAGTCACTCAACTCCCCAGCCTCAGTTACCCCCACGGTAAACTCAGGGTGACACCACCTCCCTGAAGTGTTGCCAGAAGAGTCGTAAGATTCCCCGCACTGAACGCACTTGAGAGATGATGGCTTTTATTTCACTGGCAGTTATTATCTCCAGCTTTACAACCCCTTAGAAGGAAGAGATTATTCTCATTTTCTCTACTAGATTAAAAACTAAGATACCTGGGTTTGAAAAGTGAGTCTTGGGAATTAAGAGCTCAGAATGAAGCATGACCCTCCTGGCCCTTCTCCGGTTTCCGTGGTCACCATCAGGCATTTGTTGAGAGAGGAGCGGCTCTCTGCCAGCAGCCTTGCTGGTCACTGCCTCACTCTGTCTCCTTTGGCCTTGCCACAGATCTATGCAGACCCTACCAAGAGGCTGGAGCTGTACTTCCGGCCCGAGGACCCCTACTGCCACCCTGTGTGTGCCAACCGCTTCAGTACCAGCAGCCTGCTGCTCCGGGTCCGGAGGAAGACGAGGCGGCAAAAGGGGGCGCCACCACCCGATTCCCACCCTGAGGTCATCTTCGACGTGGAGATCCTTGGCATTGTCTCCACCATTTACAAATTTCAAGGTAACGGCAAAATGCCTTCTTACTGCATTGGGATATTTCAGGAACTGTGTCCCTGCTGCATGCAGGAGCCTTGGGTCATCCGCACAGTGAAGTGGGCCAAGATATGCCCAAGCGTGAGGGCCGGGCCGTGAGGGGAGTCGCAGAGCACAGGCCCCGTCCAGGAGGCAGCCTCTCCTCCCTCCAGCCAACAGCGCCCTACAGACTGTGGGCTCATTGTTGCTCAATTTTCTGCATTCTTTTTCTTTTTTTTTTTTGGAAGATTAGCCCTGAGCTAACATCTGTGCCCATCTTCCTCTACTTTATATGTGGGATGCCTACCACAGCATGGCTTGCCAAGCAGTGCCATGTCCGCACCCGGGATCCAAACCGGCGAACCCTGGGCCGCCAAAGCAGAACGTGCGCACTTAACCACTGCACCACCGGGCCAGCCCGAATTTTCTGAATTCTTAAGGGAAGCTAGAGTTCTATGAGAAACCTAATGTCTAAAGCCATTATGTGGGGCCAAATAAAACTGGTCAGCAGGCCTCCAATTTTTGACCCCTAGTGTTTTGGAACCTTCTCTTGGTCTTGACTGCTCCTGGTCTTGCCTCCCCTCTGAAGCCTTCTCAGATTACCTCAGCCCCTGGGACTCCTGTTGCTTTGAACTCTTAGCTTCCTGGATGTCTCCTGTGGGGTCCTCAATTGAGTGTGCTACCCACAGAGAACACCAGTGAGGAGGCGGTAAGGCTGGGGCTGGGGAGAGGGAGTAAGAAAGAACACAGACATCGTAGCTGTGCCTGCCTGACGAGCTGTGAGTTCTCTGGGCATGCAGCTCAGCTTCCCTCAGCTTCAGTCTCCTTGTCTGTACAGTGGGGGCCCTCGTGAAGATTCGGGAGAGGATGACTATTAAGGGGCACACGAGAGGCGCTTGGTAAGTTAGTAACAAGTGTCCGTAGCTACAGTTGCCGTGCTCAGATAGAATCTGAAGAGAATAAAGATTGAGAAAAGAGGAGGGGACTAGAAAGTAAAAAGAAGATTGTAAAAAGAACCTGGAGCAAACCTGGGCCCCATGGGCCGGGCACTTTGAATGTCAGTCATTATGGCGAGATGTGGCGTTCACCAGAGAGGGCTGTCCTTTCTGGGACAAGGCTTTCCAAGTGATTCATTTTTCATCTCTAACTGAGCCAGCACCTCATCACTCAGTGTGTGTCCCTGGACCAGCAGCATCTGGCTCCCCTGGGAGCTTGTTAGAAATGCAACCTCTCAGAATCTGCATCTAGCAAGAGCCCAGGTGAGTCCTGCACGTCACATTTTGGGAAGCATTGACCTAGACCTTCTCCTCACGTATCGTGTAACCCCCCGTCTCCCCAAAATGATATTGATGCAAGTGACTCGGAGTGCATTGAGCCGAGTTCACAGAAGCATCTCGGAAGGGTGTGGTTTCTGCTCCTGCTCCATTCTCTGCAGCCTCCATTGCATGGCTTGCTCAGCACCTCCCCAAGGAGGTGTGGGCATCAGTACATGGCAGCTGCCAGTTCCTGGGCGGGTGTAGCGGAGAGCTGTCCCTCGCTACAGTGTCTGCCATCTGTCTCGTCTCTTCCAGGAATGTCTGACTTCCAGTACTTGGCCGTGCACACAGAGGCGGGCGGCAGGCACATGTCGATGTATGACAAAGTGCTCATGCTCAAGCCTGAGAAGGAGGGCTTCTTCCACCAGGAGCTGCCGCTCTACATCCCTCCACCCATCTTCTCGAGGCTGGACACCCCAGTAGACTACTTCTATCGACCAGAGACACAGCACCGGTAAGGCCCCCTGCGCACTGCAGCATCGACGGTCAGAGCCAGCGCCCTGCAGCCAGAGGGCCTGGCTCTGAGGCATGACTCTGCCACCCACTCTCTAGTGGAGGCCTCAGGCCTGCCATTGGCCTCTCTGAGCCCCAGCCCCCCGTCTTGAAAATGGGATAGTCCTGACACCACAGAGGTATTAGGATTAAATTCAAAAACCGCAGAGTTTTCAGCACAGGGCTGAGTACAGAGAAAGCCCTTAGTGGGCGGTGGTCTGTGTGCTCACGAGCTTGGCTTCATTCCCGAGGGCCCTGAAAGGACGGACAGCTTGGCTGTGTGACATGGGGGGTTCCTGTCGAGAAGTGGCCGCTTTGACTTAGTCCCCTGGTCATTCCTGACCAACACCCTCTGTACCTTGCTGTCACTGGTCATGACACTCCCTAAGAAATTCCACCTGCAAACATCCCACCCTGAGCCCAGCACTTTTCCACCTCCTCTGCCCCGTCTTGGCCTCACTGTCACTATCCCGGCAGAGAATTCATGGCCATCTTTACAGTCCATCCTGCCTCTGCCCGCCTCCCTTTGCCACACTCACCTCAAAATCAGTCATCCCCCGAGATCCTGAGGCTGTTCTCAGGGTGGCTGTGACTTGGCCTGGATCTTGCCTGCTGTGTGCTTGGTCTCGGTCTGTCTCCCCTCAAGAACACAAGCTCCTGAGCACAAGCACTCATGTCTCTTGACTCAGCGGTGGTTTCTCCTGCACTGAGAGGTGGAAAAGTCAGAGGGACCCTTGTCATAGTCTCCTCCGAACCCCGCCTCCCGTGTGCACATCCCTAACGAGACCACATGTGAGTGCTGGGTTTGTATAAATGAATGCCTTCATTTAGACAATGTTGACACAGTGAGAGACCCCCAGCGTTGCTGGCAAGGCACGCCTGGGCATGTTGAATGTTGGTATTACATTGGAGACCAGCCACACATCGACAGGAAGGAATGGGATTTCCTTTGTATAAAAGCTAAGACTGAATAGTATGAAAAAACAAACTTGAAAATACTCAACTTGAGATTAATGACATCCCCACCTCCACGGCTGGTCATTTAGCAGTCATGTGGTGCAGTGCTGCACATGCGTTTCATCTTAACCCTCGAATGATTCGACTGTTTCCCTCACCCCCGTTTTACAAAAAGGGGAGCAGGGACTCAGGGGTAGTGACTTGCCCAGGTCACATGGGCAGCACTGGAGCCCCCATCTGTCTGACCCCCTAGGACTTGCTTGTCGCTCAGTGTTGCACTGTCCTTATTCTTGTGTGCTTTACCTTTTCAGAATACACTCAAAAAGACAAATTTTTTAAATGTTTCCATTTTAACGTAAGCCTGGAGGTAGCGACTTGGCCTCTTCTGTTCTCTGTCGTAACGCCATTGTCGTTGGCCTCTTCTGTTCTCTGTTGTAACGCCGGTGCCTAAAACAGAGCCTGCCCTGTGAGAGGCACTCAGCAGGTATTTGTGAATGACGATTTCAGGTGGCAAGATTAGGAAAAACAGATAAAAGCAAAAGGAAACAGTTTGAAAAATGGCCCCTAGGTGGTGACATTTGTTCAAGAGCTTTCTTGTAGCAAGTTTTAGCGCCTGCTGACCTAGGCAGCCGTGGGTCGTCTCCCCTCCAGCTGGCCGGGGGCTGCCAGCGTGGCTCAAACCCGTGGCCCCAGTGCCTCTAGAGGCAGAGCAGCTGGTGATGAGGGGCCCGGAGAAGGAGTGTCAGGAACCAGCCCTGGTCCCTATGCCCCTCCCGGAGGCCTTGCTCAGAGTTGTCCCCACACCATGGAGAGTGAATCAGCGTGTCACCTTTGGACTTGAAGACCTATCCCCAAGTGTGTCCCTTGAGGGGTGGAGAGACAGACGCTCCCCTACTGAAGGGGCACCATGAATGACATCAACTTTTTGGGAGAGCAATCTGGCATAATCTGGTTTTTCCCCTCTAACATTGGCACCTGAGCTAACATCTGTTGCCAGTCTTTCTTTTCTTCTTCTTCTCCTCAAAGCCCCCCAGTACATAGTTGTATATTCTAGTTGTGAGCACCTCTGGTTGTGCTATGTGGGATGCCGCCTCAGCATGGCCTGATGAGCGGTGCCACATCCACACCCAGGATCCAAACTGGTGAAACCCTGGACCGTTGAAGCAGGACAGCAGGAACTTAACCACTTGGCCACGGGGCCGGCCCCTGGCCAAGTCTATCATGATTTTAAATATTCTTTCCCTTGGCCAAACAATCCCACCTGTAGGAATTTATCCCACAGTGACCCACCCAAGAGCTCAAAGGCATACTTACAAGAGGTTTTGCTGATTAATTGTTGGCAGCAGCAAGAAACTGAGGGAGGCTGGTGCAGTGGGAGAGCCCCGGATTCTGGTGGCAGGTACCCCGTCGTGGTCTGCAGCCCTGACTGAGCCCCGGCCTCTCCGTGTCCCTGAAGGGGATGATAACAGTACACACTTCCCTGTGTTTGGAGGGCTGAAGGACTGAAGAGATTTGAAATACTTAGAACAGTGAGTACCTGGCAGAGTCTGATAAAATAAATAAGCGATCAGTCCATTATTAGGGACGTGGATAATTAAATTACGGCCCTGCTCTGTGGGGAGCGCCATGTAGCCTTTAAGAGAGTGGGCTCCGTGGACTGACATGGCACGTGTCCAGGGTACCTTGCTCTATGAAAAGGCAGGTGTGAGAGTAGATTCTGCGGCATAAAAATAAACTGTGGTGTGATCATAGAAGCCTAGAAAAATCCAGAAGATTGGGCCCAGAACAGTTATCTCTGGAAGGGTGGGAGGATGGGAATTTTCTCTTTCCTTATTAAATACTTCCTTCAACAAGTACTAACAGTGCTTGTCGTGGCCTGGGGCCCTCCCCAGAGCCAGGCATCAGTTCAGAGCGCGACAGATGGTTCCATGCCGGGCCAGGGGTCAGGGAGCTGGACAGAACACAAGTGACTGGCGGCTGTCCAGATGCCTGTCTGAAAGGAGATAAGACAGGAGCAGGTCATAATGGACAGTGAGTAGGGTGAGGGCTAAGGTGCCAAGGAGGGCCCTCAGAGGAGCTGATGTTTGAAACTGACCCAAGTGATGATGGAGCCGGACAGGATCCGGGGAGAACATTCCAGACCAGGGGATTGGTGTATGCAAGGAATGGTCGAGAGACCAGTGCCCTGGAGCAGAGTTAGCCAGGCAGAGTGGTGGGGTGAGGGTCTCCCAGACTATGGTGAGGGGCTTAGATTTTTGTCCTGAGGAGAAGATGTGGTGTTCTCCTTTAAAGAAGTACGTCGTGGAAAGTTCCAAACGTAGCCCACACTAGAGGGAAGTGTCTGATGGACCCCCACCTACATCACCAGCTTCAATGACTAGCTGCTCACTTTATGTTCCCCCACTCCCAGCTTCCCAGCACGTCCTCAAGAAACAAGTCAGTGTGTGTCTCTAACAGGGAAGGTCTTGGCTTTTTAAACATACCTGCAGTGCTGTTATCACAGGGAGCAATTTAACAACATTCCGTAATACCCCACTCCCGGTCCTGTTCCGGTTCCCCAGTTGTCTTGATAGTGACTAGGGAGCCAGATAAGGGCCACAGGGGTTGCTTTTGGTTGAAGTCTTGCAAGCCTGTTGAATACCGAATGCCTCCGCCCCCTTTATCTGATTTTGAGAGTAAATTGTGCTTGTTAGAAAGGAGTAAAATATTACAGAAATATGTTACTAATATATACATTGTATACAAATGTTTAACAAAAAGAATCAGCTCACATCCCCTCCCAGCTGAAAACACTTGCCGGAGGAATGATAGTTTTCTGGGTGTGTATGGTACTCAGTACTGCTGAGTTTTAAGCAGGGGGTAATATCATTTCTAAAATTTCTTATTTCTGAAATGTTTTTATTATTTTTTTCTCCACAAGCATTTTACTCTTATAGTCAGGAACAAACAAACAAAAATATATATAAGAAGAAAATAGAGCCCCCTCTGGTCTGCTGGCCCCTGGCACTGGATGGTAGCGTCTGAGTCACTTCTCTGTCCTCTGGGACCAGCAGGCAGCTGTTCCCAGCCTCTGGGGTGGGGACAAGGGAGGAGGGCCGGCTGTCCTGGGGCCCACAGGCCCTTTTTTCCTCTCCATGTGGTTTATCGATTTTCCAGCATATGGAGAGCACTTGCCTCCTCTCTCAGGCTGCTATCACTTCATCTGCTCCGCCTGCCTCCTGGGTACACAAGGACTGTGCAGGGGTGGGGGTGGGGGTGGGGAGAGGCTGGCCCCCTGGGCACACAAGGACTGCGGGGGGAGGCCAGACTCCTGGGCACACGAGGGCTGTAGGGGGAGGCCAGCCCCTGCTTCTCTGGCCCCTCCCTGAGTCCAGGGAGGCTGAGCTTCCCACAGCCGGGTGGACAGAGGACAGGCTGGCCTGACGGGATCCCTCCTCCTTGAGGAAGTTGGGGGGCCCTTTCCCTGCAGTGAGGGGCAGAGCCGGCGGCCGCTCCCTGCTGCTGCTGCGCTCGCAGACAGGCTGCTGGGCCCAAGTGAGCCACCACGACTTTCCTTCTTGGGGCGTTCAGGGTTTCGGAGACGTGTGTTTGAAAACAGGATAGAGAGTGGCAGCTGTCCAATGGTTGCTAATGGAGTCATGTGAAAAAAGGCCCAGTCTTGATTCTTTGTAATTTTGTTTCCAATGTGAAAAATCATTGTTCTTTATGAATAGCAGATTGTATTGAGAAAATTAAGGTAAAGTGGAAACAAATTTAAAAGGTAGTAATCACCTGAATGAAATTCTGTGACATCCAGGACATACTTTAAAATATGCTTCACAGTAATTTATTGGGTTCCGGGTTGGGTAGGGATGAAATGAAATTAGCCACGTGACAGTCGTTGGAGCTGGTGACGGGCTTAAGGGGGTTCTTTATACTGCTCTCCCTACTTGAGTCTGAGTTTGGCGTCTCTGGCATCCCAGCTCACACATCCCACCATGCTGGGCATTCTGGAATCCTTCACCTAGCTGTTCTGTGCCAACACAGGGGCTTCAGAGCCCCTGCTTTAAGCTCTGTGCTGTAAGATGACGCCATTCAGTAACACGCGCCCTTCATTCACCAAGGGATTATCGAGATGCTTCTGAGTCAAAGACTCCCGCTGTCAGAGATGGCTGGACAACGGGTGAGGGGCCTCTGCAGCGAGACTCCCTGGGTCTGAGTCCCAGCTCTGTTATTATGAGCTCTGACGCAGCAGGTTTCTAACCCCCGTGCCCTCAGCTAATTCATGGGGAAATGGTTCCTTCCTCGCATGATTGTTCTGAGGGTGACTTCAGTGAGTTGCAGAGGTCGGTAAGCATGGCTGTTGTCTGACAGCTGATCGATCGCGTTCTAGTGGCTGCACCCTAACTGATTTCACCCTTTCTGTCTGCAGGGCATTTAAGTGCTTTCCAGTGTTTCACTGGCTGGACAGTGCTGTGCATGACTCAGTACAGTCGTGAGGCCACCAGCCTGATGACAGGAGCCCTTCCCCACACCCCAGCCTTGGGGACCTTTTGGCCTTGCCCAGCCTCAGAGCTCCTATAGCCCCAGGGCCTCTCTGAGCTGTCTTTGGCAGTCTCTGCCCCTCGTCCCCAGTCGTCAGCCTGAGAAGACAGGCCCTCGCCCTCAGCAGCCGGCCCTGAGGGCTTCCCCTCACCCAGACTCGGGGAACAGCTGTGAACACGGGCTGCCCCATTGCAGGTCTGCTGGCCCCCTGCCTGGTCTGGCCGGGCCTGCACCTGGGCTGGCGCCTGGGCTCATCTTTGGTGCTCTGGCCCTCATCGGCTCTTCTGCCCCCAGGGAAGGCTACAACAACCCCCCTATCTCAAGTGAGAACCTGATTGGCCTGAGCAGGGCCCGGCGCCCCCACAACGCCATCTTTGTCAACTTCGAGGATGATGAAGTGCCTGTGCAGCCACTGGAGGCTGCCGTCCAGACGTGGAGGAAGGTGTGCACCAACCCCGTGGACCGGAAGGTGGAGGAGGAGCTGAGGAAGGTGAGACCGCCCCTCCAGGGCCACCTTTACACTGAGCACCTCCTATTTACCCAGCTGGGCCCGTCCTCATTGTTTGTGGTTGGCTGGACTTACTGTTTTTTAAACTGGGTCGTTAGCACATGGGAACTTTTCACCTCCAGATATCACATCTAAAAGCCAAGCCGATGTAAGCCCTGCATCCCAAGATTGAAAATACTTAGAATTCTTAGGAGGTCCCTTCGGGGTACTAAACAGTTGGCGCATTGTCCGTATGTAACTTCAGTGTGGAGCTCCAGGATCCAGGAATCTTTCTCCATTCAGTGGCTGCAACAAACCAGATGGAGCCCCGACTGTGTGCCAGGCCTGGTGCTTCCTCTCGTTAGAGTTGGTCTTGTTGGACGTGCCTTGGGAGGAAGAGGCCTTCCGCGTTAACCTCTGGCCTCCAGGTTCTGGGAAGACCCAGCCTGGGGCTCTGTTCCTTGTGTCCCCACAGGCATGGACAGCAGGTTCTCAGTGAGGCCACATTGCTGCTGACTGAGGCCTGGCTCTTCCCTTCTTGACACTGACTGTTCTCTTTGCAGGGGGTTGTTTCTTTTCTTTTTTTTTTATTAAAGTTATGATAGTTAACATCCTTGTGAAATTACAGTTGTGCATCATTATTAGTCATGTTGTAGGTGCACCACTTCACCCCTAGTGCCCTCCCCCCGCCTTCCCCTGGTAACCACCAATCAGTTCTCTTTGTCCATATGTTAACTACCACCTACGAGTGGAGTCATACAGAGTTCGTCTTTCTCTATCTGGCTTATTTCACTCAACATAATACCCTCAAGGTCTATCCATGCTGTTGTGAATGGGACGACTTTGTCCTTTTTTATGGCTGAGTAGTATTCCATTGTATATATATACCATATCTTCTTTATCCAATCATCGGTTGCTGGGCACTTAGGTTGGTTCCATGACTTGGCTATTGTGAACAATGCTGCGATGAACATAGGGGTGCATGGAACTTTTGGAATTGCTGATTTCAGGTTCTTAGGATAGATACCCAGTAGTGGGATGGCTGGGTCATAAGGTATTTCTATTCTTAACTTTTTGAGGAATCTCCATACTGTTTTCCATAGCGGCTGTACCAGTTTGCATTTGCAGGGGGTTGTTTCTTAAAGAGACTGTGTGGACACCTTGTTGTGTTTCGAGCAGTCATAGGGGAAGGGAGGACATGGGAGGGCCACTACGCACAGCTCCTCACTGTCCTCTGGACACAGCCAATCCTGAACCTGGCTCAGGGCCCTTCCGTCCTGGCCCTCCACGCTCCAGCCACACCAGCCTTTTGCAGTCCTTCCCCTTCGGCCTTCATGATTCCAACTCAGGCACCGCCCTCGGTTGGGGCTGCTCAGGGCCCATAGCTCTGGCACGTCCCCCTCTTGGCCCTGCTCCGGCCCCTTTGGTCGTCTGCCTACCCCGCTGCCCTGTGAGCTGCAGAAGGACAGAGACTGTGTCCTTCATGGTCATATCAGGACCCCCAGGCCTTGCAGCCGCACTTGACACATGCTCGGCGTGCGGTCCATGCTTCCGAGGGGAGGGAGGAGTGGGGGAGTGCGTACAGCAGTTCCTAGAGGCTGGTCCTTGCGTGTGCAGCCCCTGCTCTCCACCAGCTCTCTCCCAGAAGGATCTGCTGGGGGTCAGGCCATGCTGGGGAGTCTGGGGGAGGTGGGTGGGAAGCTGCGCGCTCATCTCAGCCTCTGCCTTGACCTCCCCAGCTGTTTGACATCCGTCCCATCTGGTCACGCAATGCCGTCAAGGCCAACATCAGCGTCCACCCTGACAAGCTCAAGGTCTTGCTGCCCTTCATGGCCTATTACATGGTAAGTGTCTGCCCAGCTGCCCACCTTGGTTCCCACCTGGGTCATCCTGATCCTGTGACCTCAGAGCCACAGCAAGAGCAGGCGGCCCTGTCCTGTCACCCCCAAGACGGCTTGTTACAGCCCCAGAAAGGCTCTCCCCAGCACCTCCTCAGTGACACATTTGGCCATATTGGGAAGACTTTAGTATTAAGGAGTAATTACATCCCATTACATTAAGTAAAGGGATTATGCATTTTAACATGACCTCGTATTGAGAAGTTTCTAAGGATCAGGCGCTGGGTTAAGTGCTGTGTGCATATCATCCTTTTCTCCTCCCTGGGGGGTGGTGGCAGGATTCCCTTTTTGCGTCTGAGGAAGAGCCTAGGCTCAGAGAGGTGACTTGACATGCCAAGGTCCTACAGCAGCGAGTGGCAGAGCCACCAGGTGACCCCAGCCTGTCTGACTATGGGGCCCCTGCCCCTAACCACGGTGCTCCTGGCCTCGACTCATTTACCTGGGTTGAGTGGGGTTCAAGGGGGGCTGATCCACTTTGGACTCAGTCCAGGAGGGGATGGAGATGAGGGTGTCATTACTGAGGTTCCCAAAGGTGCTGGGAGGAAGGGATCCTACCTGCCAAGTGTTCCTGCAAGAAGCACTGGGAAGGCCAGCGTAAGAGGTGACCATGACAGTGATGACAGGTGGCTTGGACCCCAGACTTTGGAGAGCTGCCTCTGTCTTTTAGCATTGGCTTTCTAGACATAGGACCTCAGGAGTACCGCTTAGGGCCAGAACATCCCTTTGTTGGGACAGTAATACCATGTACTGCATTGTATTTACAGTAATAACATGCATTATATTATATTTACAGTACTAATAACATGTATTATATTTATAGTAATACCACGTTTTATATTATATTTACAGTTAATACCATGTACTGCATTATATTTACAGTAATACCATTTACTGAGCACCTACTGTTTGCCAGGCACCGTGGTCAGGGCTTCACGGGCATCATCTCATTTAATTTTCACACAGACTACGGGAAGAGGGGCTCATGTCATCCGCATCTGACAGAAGACCAAGGCTGGGAAAGGCCAAGTGACCTGTCCAAGGGGACAGAGCCATGTCCCCAACTCTCGGGGTGTCCTCTGCCCCGCCCCCCCAGGCAGGCCACCTGGGCCTGCATCTCTGAGGGAGCTGGGATTGGCCTTGACCCCACTATGCACTCCTGCCTTTTCTGTCTCCAGATAACAGGCCCCTGGAGGAGCCTGTGGATTCGGTATGGGTACGATCCCCGAAAACACCCGGAGGCCAAGATGTATCAGGTCCTTGACTTCCGAATCCGCTGTGGGATGAAATACGGTAACGATTACTAATCTTCTCTCTCTCTTTCTCTTTTGTAATGAGAATGTATCCACATGGAGAAGATAAAAAACCCTTTCCCTGGTGAGGTCTGTTGGATGCAGAACAGCATAGAAATGAGGGTCCAAGCTCTGGCCCTGGCTCCAGCGTTGACCCTCAAGGACTGAACCCTAGTCATTCATTCATTCGGTTATTGCACAGTCATCTGTGGCCTCTTGTACAGCCAGGCATCTAGTCAGTGGCCAGTCCCTGCACCTACAGTTTGTCACTATACACAAAGTACCTGCATGTGTCCCTGCATGGGCCGTGCCAGATGTGGGGGCTCCCATCACCCCAGTGTGTGGGGCGTGGAGTCCCTTTCTCAGGAGCTGGTCCCAGGGAACCCAGGTGCGCCTGTAGCGCAAAGGCAGCGCTGTTGCCAGGAAGGGCTCTGTGCCCACCACTGCCTGATGCGCCCTCCCTCGTCGGCAGGTTATGCCCACAGCGACATGCCTGTCAAGGCCAAGCGCAGCACCTACAACTACAGCTTCCCCGTCACCATCAAAAAGACACGTAAGTGCCTCGGCGTGCTGCCCATCACATGACGCTGCGGAAGACGGGTATCTGGACAGAGGGATGGGGAGGAGCTTCCTGGGGGGCCGCTCCAGGGTGTGCGAGCCAGTGCTCCCTGGGAGGGCGTGGGGCAGGCAGGAGGGCAGGGGGTGGGAGAACACCCCCTCACCCCGTCTCCTGTATTCCAAAGCACTGCTGTTGTCCCCTTATAGCCAGCCAGGTCGTCACCATGCGTGATCTAAAGCAGGGCCTGGGCCCATCGGGGACCGCCAGCATGCGGAAACTGGCCTCCAACAAGTACAAGCTGAAGGTGGGTGCCCCCTGAGCCCCCAGGGAGAGCAGCTGCCTGCCTGGTTGAGTGAAATGGAGAGTGGAGAGGAGGACCCCCTCGTGCAGGCCCCACTTATAGTCCCCCGTCAGGGCCACTGTCTGTGACACCGGGAGGGGCTTTGACTGAGGCAGCGCTGCCCACCCAGTGCCTTCACACAACTCCCACCTTCCAGGACAGCCTCTGAAAACAGAGTGAGAACTCGGGGCACAGTGGGTATTGAGGACCATCTGGGCAGGTCTCAGAGAGGGAAACTGACACCAACAACTGCGCGTGGTGCCCTTGGTGAGCCTGGCCCTGCTGAGGTACTGGCTGCTGCGGGGATGTTCAGAATCAGGCACGTACATGAGTACGGAGCCAAGCAGACCATCTGGACTCCAGCTGTGGGCCGCGCAGGGGTATCATACGGACGAGAGCTGGGACCCTGTCCTCACAGGCTCACGCTTTCATTAATGCAGTCACCCCACAGTGGCAGCAGTTTCTAAAGGCCTTTATGTGGGCTGCGGTGAGCTGCTCCACAGTCGCAGGGAGGCCAGGCAGGGTGTGTCCCCCGCTCGGCTGCCTCATGTAGGGGGCGGCCGAGTGTAAATGCAGCAGGAGCAGGGGCAGAGGCAGGTGCTGTGAGGGACTCGGCTGTGTTCCAGCGCCATCAGTGTCTTCTCGGTGAGGGGCAGCAGGCGGATCATCGCCCAAGAACTTCCTCCTTCAGGACTCTTGTTTTAGGGCGTTATCCCCCCCTCTAGAACCGTGTGCCCGGGGACGGTAAAGGGAAAACAGACACTCAGTAAACCCAGCTTCATGTCAGCTTGGCGTGCGGGGCCGCAGAAGATGACCAGTTAGCAGAAGTCGGCGAGGAAGAGGCGGGCCGACCCCGCAGGAAGGCAGGGAAGGCAGAGTGCGGCACCGGCTGGTGCGTGCCGCATGCCTTGAGCGCCTGGCCTGCCGCGCAGGCAGCCCATGGTGCCAGGGCCACATGAGGGCAGGGCCGCTTCGTCTGCCCTCCCGGAACCTCCTGGGGAGTCGGAGCTTGTTTTCTCCGCATCTGCTCCCCAGCCTCTGGCCTGTCTGCCCACCTGGGTCCAGGGAGAAGAGACAGGCCTGCCAGGTCCTGGGGACAGCTGACTCCCTGGAGAGGCCCCTTGGGAAGCCCCAGTGTGAGGGTCTCCAACAGTGCCCGCCCCCAGGGGAGAGCTCCTGCTGACCTTCCGACTCTCCCCCCTCCCCAGGACTCGGTCTACATCTTCCGGGAGGGGGCCTTGCCGCCGTACCGACAGATGTTCTACCAGTTATGTGACCTGAGTGTGGAAGAGTACGTACATGGGTGCCGAGACGCCAAGGGGGGGCCGTGGCCTTGGGTCAGTGCTGGGAAACCATCCGGGGACCAAAGTGTTTCTTGCACCTCTTCCATTTCCTGTCAGCCTTAATCTCTCAGCGGGAAGACTTGCCTGGCTAGGGGGGCCAGGGCCTCCCGGAGACTCCTCTGTGTCTGGGCTGGCACAGCCCTCTGGGCAGCTCCAGCATCCACACGGGCTGTGCCTCCCAGCTGCAGTGCTGGGCTGGGCGGAGACACGTCTTGCTCTTGAGTCTTTGCCCCTCCTCCTCCATTGCCCACCTAAGGGCTCATGACATGGTTCCTAATCTTCCTGGAGCCGACCAGAATCCCAGATACCTTTAATCCGGTTGTTCTCGGTGATGTTTAAAAAACAGGGAGGGGTGTTGGGGTGGCAGGAGACGGAAGCACGGTCCACACAGCTCGGAATCTGGAGACAGCTGTGAACTCTTACCGGCAGGGTGGGCACGGGCACGCCACGCTTTTGCAGTTTGGGGTCAGGGCCACATGGTTAAGGACCCCAGCTGGGAGGACAGCTTTCACGGGCATTCTTCGTTACCATGTTCATTCCGCTGGTCGTCCCTCCAAGTGCCGTTTTTCTGAGCCCAACCTCACCTTTGCCAACACCGCTTGCTGGCACCTATTAGTAGGAACCCCACTCTGGAACTTGACATCCCAAACTCCCAGGCTGCAGAAGATCATTCACCGCAATGACGGGGCTGAGGATTCCTGCACAGAAAGGGATGGGTGGTGCCTCCCCAAGACCAGCGACGAACTGAGGAACGCTATGACCCTGATGATCCGGCAAACCATCCGCTCCAAGAGGCCTGGTGAGAGCCCCTCAGGGTGAAGGGAGGCCCCAGATGCCTTGGGCCCCACTCGGGACAGAAGTGTCCCCAAGGAACCCATTTCATGAAGAATTGCCGCCAGCTGGGATCATCTTGTCCCTGTCGCTGGTGAGAGGGAGGCCTTGTGAGCCAGGGCTCAGCCCAGGAGCCAGCATCTCTCGGGCTGCCTGCTGAGGCTGCGCGGGTGGGAGGAGTGGCACTCAGCCCTGGGGATCTAAGGCAGGAGACAGGCCCAGAGCGGAGGGGCTGGAGCAGGGCTGGGGCTGCCATCCAGGGCCACCACTTTATGCCTGACCCCATCCTACATCTTCCAGCCACATGTGAGTGTGTTCTGCCTGTCTTCTTCCACTGGGAGAGCAGGGACAACAGGAACCTGGGTCCTCTCACCCTGCACTGCCTGCCCTTCCCCCAGACCAGGCAGCCCTGGCGACTGGGCATGTGAGGGAGGGGAGTGAGCACTTGCTGGGCTACGGTCCCGTGAGGCTGGGAGAGGATAAGCACCGGGCCCCTCTCGGGGCTCCTCCAGGCTTGGGGAGAGGGAGTCCCAGGACCCGCCATGCCCCACGGAGCTGACGGGAGCAGGGTTCTTGCCTCATTTGGGACACAGCCCCCTCAGAGAACCTAATGGAGGCTGTGGACCCCCTCCCCAGAGAAAGCACTCCCACAAAATGTCGTGCACACTCGCAGGGAGTCCATTGGACCCCTGAAGTGGCCCGAGGTCCCTCTGGGGAAGTGTGGAGACCCAGGCCCCCCCCAGGCATCCATACTTCCCAAAGCAGCTTCTCCAAAGCTTGGGCCCAGACCCCCGTAACTGTAAACAGGCCTCCAGGAGCCTGAGAGCCTGGTCTGGGGGCTGGGCTCCCTGGCACCTCTCTCTAGCTGAGGCCAGCAAAAGCTGGTCTGGGGGCCACCCAGGAGGCCTGCGTTGGGACACACATGACCTTGTTTCTTGGCCCCAGCTCTCTTCTCTAGCCCGACCAAGGCTGACAGTGGTAAAGAGCAGCTGACGTATGAGTCTGGGGAAGATGAAGAGGAGGATGATGAAGAGGAGGAGGAAGAGGACTTCAAGCCATCAGATGGGAGTGAGAACGAGATGGAGACGGAGATTCTGGACTACGTGTGACGCAGCCCCAGCCCCAAGGCTGGGCCTGCCTGACCAGGCAAGACTGGTATCCAGCCTGATGAGGGAGCCAGGACAAGCCAGGGCTCCCCAGTGTTCCCCACAGGAGCCAGAATGGCCCTAGGAGGCCCCTCTGACCCTGGATGTCTGGGGACATCCCCGAAGGTTGTGCCCTGGCTTCATGCAGCCGTGAGCCAGCTCAGTGTCCAGCGGGCTGAGCCGATGCCCGGCACCTCTCTCTGGCTGAGACCAGCAAAGCTGGAGGTGGAGATGGTGCAGCTAGGGGAGGAGCTGGTCTTGGCTTTGGTCTCATGACTGATGGCAGGGATAGCATGAGGAGCCTGGTCTGTGGTCATAGATGGCGGAAGACTGTCCTTGGGTCGGTCTTCCCATCCATTTGGGGTAGCCTGGCAAAGGCCAGGCCCAGCTGGAATTGTTCTTATTAAGTACATTTTCCCAAGGAGTCTTGGTGTCTTAGTCAGGGTGTCGGAGCCAGAGGGGAGTTTCCTTTGCCTTGGGCTCCCACCAGACCATCATTTGTTCCTTCAGTCATTCATTCAGTGACCTCATGCTGGGCGATGCCCGGACAGTTGAGAACAGGCCTGCTGCCCCTCACCAGGCAGGTCGGGTGAGGGCAACTGAAGTAACCTCAGGGCCCTGGTCCCGCAGGGTCCTGCAGCCTTGTGTTTATCCCTTACTGCTCCAGATGGGTGCGTGTCTGTCTGATTTGCAGTGTCTGCCTCATGTGATATCGACAAGTGCATTTGCCCTGACAGAATGTGCTCCAGCCCAGAAAAACATTTTAAAAAAGTATCTGCCTAAGTTCTCTTTGCTATTAAATCAGTTGAGTTAGTTTTCTACTGTGTCAGTTATATCAATTCAGAACTTTGATACTTCCAGCCTAGACTTTTTGGAAGGTCATAGATGCTCCAAGCATCTAATGATGACCATGGAATCTTTCTTCAGAAAAATATGCATACCCACAAATATATGCATCCAATTTCAGGGGCATCCAGGCCCCCATGGTCTGTCCTTGAACTTCCTTATGGGTCCATGGACCAGGATTCAAAACTCCCAGTGTCGACTTTTGGATTAAATTTTCTCCCCAAATTACCAGAGTGCAGCTGATGGGTAACAAGCGCACCGCCCCTGGTTCTGTCTGGCTCTCCCGTCCCAGCCTTCAGTAGTCAGAAGATTGCCTGAGGAAAAGCAGCAGCCAAGGCCACGGCATAGGAGATCCCATGCAGTCCACACCAGGGGCCAGAGGCAGCCCGGGCACACAGGTCAGCCAAGGGCTGGGGTCTCAGGGCTCTCAGGAGACCTATTAAAGAGAGATCAGAGCTGGACAGCAGTTAAAGGGGTAAAAACAGAGTTTTTTTAGGACTATTGCAATAGGGGGTCTGGAACCAGGCTTAATTCCAGATACAGAATGGACATGTGGGACCTTACAGCCGAGGAGCAGGTGGGCTGAGGGATGGAAAGGCAAGAGGGGACGGCAGGGTGAAGGGGATTCTGGCTAAACCGACCTAACAGGATTCTTGCTGAAGACAGGCCAGGGTGATCAGAGATCATCTGGGGGATGGTGGAGGAGGGAGGGCCCCGATCAGATATCCAGGGTGGTCAGATATGGAGCATGGGGGATTCCGGTTAGACCAACCTAGCAGGATTCTTGCTAAAATTGGACCACACAGAGATGCCTAGTTGAAAGAGTTCAGGGGAGCCTGAGTAGAGCTTGGTCAAGGAGAGAAACTGTCAGATGGCAGACACTCGCCAAACCTTTTTTGGCTGAAATTAATGCCCCTAAAGTCAGCTCTCTAAAGCAGGATCAACTAATGGACACATTCGACAAGTGTAGACAGGAAGCCAGCTGGCGACTTTTCTCACTGGGTGGACACTGTCAGTCTCTTCTGGATATTTCTGGGCATGCTCATTCAGTGTTTGTTGACCTACTCTGTGCAGGACCATGTGGGGCCCCTTACTGTTACATGAATCAGTAACCACCCTCATTGTTGAGTGCAGGCCTCCTTTCCCTCACCCCACCTGGCCTCCGCCCCTGCCTTTCCTTCTCCACTGCTATAAATAACCGCAGTGACTATCGTCTCACACAGGGCTTCCCCCTCCCCCACATCCAGAGTTACTTCCTTCAGGACGGGTTCTCGGAATTGGAAGAGCTGGGCAAAAGGTGTGCGCCAACGAGTGCACTTACTCATCCGCAGCAGCACCCCACAGACCCTTTGCTCCGTCCCCATACGCCTAGCCGAAGCCACTCACCCCAGACCGGCCTGCACGGCCCCTTCTTCCCAGTGTCCTAACTCCTCCCTCCCACCCACAGCAGCCCGCCCCTCCCCACCTTTCTCCATCCGCTCTCCGTCACCAGAAATCTGGGCACCAGATGGGGTAGCTGTGTATCTGTAGAGCCACATGGGTCTTGGTGACAGCCACAGGCCTGATGTAAGCAGGGTCTGGATTAGAAGCAGTCTGCCGGACAGCGAAGGGGCTGCCAGGGCCCAGCCTGAGGGGCTGCTGGCCTGGGAGGGCTCTGGCTGCGCCCTGACTCCTGAACCACTCCATCCCTCGAGATGGCCCTGCACGGGAGCCGGAGCATCCTCTGTGAGAGGTGACCTGGGATGCAGCCAGCCAACTCAAAGGCGCACTTTTTAGGCCTTGTCCAGGGGGGTGGTCTTTCACTTTTTTTTTTGTAAAGATTGGCATCTGAGCTAACAACTGTTGCCAATCTTCTTTTTTTTCCTGCTTTTTCTCCCCAAACACCCCCAATACACAGTTGCATATTTTAGTTGTGGGTCCTTCTAGTTGTGGCATGTGGGACACTGTCTCAGCATGGCCAGATGAGCAGTGCCATGTCCGTGCCCAGGATCCGAACCTGCAAAACCCTGGGCCACCGAAGTGGAACGCGCAAACAACCACTCAGCCATGGGGCTGGCCCCGGTCTTTCACTTTTTAATAACCCTCTCTGGTTACCAAAGCAATACACATTCACAGGAAATAGGAGTGGCCTCCTTTGCTATTATCTCATACCTCCCTCTCTCTGCTGGGTTCCCCTCTCTAGGGGCTATGCCCCAGTCTCTGCTCTGCCCATTTCCATGGCCGGGAAGCCCAGCCCTTCCTTTTCCTCAGGGAAACCCTCAAGGCTAGGCTGGAGTCCCCCTTCCCTACCTCCCCTGTGTCCACCCAAGCCTCTTGTCCTCCTATCCCTCCCAGGACTTGTCATGCTGCAAGGAAGGCCTCCCCGACACCCCACAGGCAGGATGGCCTTGTGCTGCTCTGGGTCCCCACAGCCAACTCAAACTGCACACCCAGTGAGCCCTCCGTAACAAGGATCACCCCGTAGCACACAGCCATCTCTCCCAAAAGTCACACGCCCAGTCCCCTGTAAACTCCCTCTGCTGAGCTTGGGGGGCAGGCAGGGCATGGGGACGAAGCATGTGCATTTCTCTGAGGGTGGAACCAAGCCCTTGTAAATAGGCTAGAACGCAGGACATTGTGCACCCAGCCGAGCCCCAGCCCTCGCAGCGCCACCTGCCTCTGCTCCCAGGCAGGCAGTAACCTGCACAGGTGCACTGTGGGCACCAGGGCACCCACGAGCAGCCAGCCCTGGGAAGGATGGACGGTCCCTGCACCTGCACATGTGTCTGTGTGCGTGCGCACCTGTGTGTGACCTTTCCCAGCCTCAGCCCAGCTGGAAACAGCAGATGTTTCTTGGCCCGAGATACACTGCCTGGAGTGTGGCCAGCCTGCAGGAATGGGCAGAGGTAAGAGGGGAGGAAAGGGACCCTCTGCAGGCAGCTGCCAACTTGGGCTCCCGGCTCGCTCCAGCCCCATAAATACCCGGGGCCAGGAGGGAGGGCCGCACAGAGGCAGGCACACACCATGGGACACCTGGAGCTGGCCGTCTTGGGCCTCACCTGCTGCTTGGCAGTAGTGAGCGCTGCAAAGGTAAGTGAGAACCCACTAGAGGGGCAGGGGCCATTGTCTCCTGCCAAACCAGATCTGGCAACGGGACAGCATAGCGGAGGGCAGCCAGTCACGGGCAGAAAGAACCAGCCTGAGAAAGAGAACCTCAGGTTGCCAGATAAAAGACAGCATGCCCAATTCCATTTGAATTTCATGTGAACCAAGAATAATTTTTGGTATGAGTAAGTCCCATGCGATATTTGGGACATACTTATACTAAAAAAAAAAAAAAAAAATCCATGGTGTATCTGAAATTCAAATGTAACTGGGTGTCCTGAATTTTTATTTGCTGAATCTGGCAACCTGATCCACAATCCCCCTGTGATGCGATGCTGTCCCCTTTGCACAGAAGGGGAGATGGGGGCCCAGAGCAGACAAGCAATTTGCTCAACATCACGCAGCCACCAGTGGCTGAACAGGAATCTGGAACCTGGTCTAGTCCACCCTGGAGTCTGGTTCCCATCATAACCTTGTCTCCCGGGAGGGATGTGACAGCCACCGACTTGTTAGGGGCCACGCTAAGCTGCCTGGAGCAGCTGCAAAATGTGCCTTCAACCACGCCCAGCAACCACGGCATGAGGAACGAGGCAGGGAAAGTACTTCCAGGACGGAAACCCCAGCAGCCACCCGCAGACCGCGTGGGGGCCGGCCAGTGCCTGCTCCCTGCAGGGCTCAGATAGAGGACCCCAGCCCCCACCATGCTGTTCTCCAACCTGCCACCTCTCCACCCCTCAGCCACTCCTGCAGGCCCTGCTTTTCATGCCCTGGCTGCCCCTGGGAGCTGCCCCTTGACCCTAGAGGTTCAGGTGCTGTCCTGGCCCCATCTGCCACCGAGAGGAGGTCGCTCTCTTCAGGAGAGTTTTTTTCTGGGTGCTGAGAGGTCCCGGTTTCCTCGACACTGCCATGGAAGCATGTGCCACTTCCATGCTGCCACAATGGCAAGGGTCCCCATGCCCTTGGCCCCCCTGACCTGGGGCCCTCAGGCCAATCTCAGTCACATAGAGACACTTCTGAGAGGCGACTTCCCTGTCCCCCAAGCACTGACCTGACCCTCTGCCCTCTCCCAGCAGCTGGGGAGGCTGGGGAGGAAAAATGCTTGGAGGCCTGGAGCAAGGAGGCTCATCCTGGGTTGAGAGAGGCCAGGCCAGGGCCCGACTCCTGGGCCCTCTGCCCCACCCCCAAGGCACCTGGCAGGTGTTGCTTCTGGCCCCTTCATCTCTCCAGTTCCTTCTCCACTCCCCTATTAGCCTAGACCTTAGAGGGCGGCTGGGATCCCAGCTGGGCCTCGGGGTGCGGGGCTGCCCTGTCGTAGCCCACCTGGAAGCACAGGTGAGAGCCGGGAAGCATCCACCTGTGCTTGCCCCAGACAGATGGGGAGGCAGTGCTGGGAGGGGACAAGAGCCTGGCTCTGAGGTCAGGCAGCCACTTCCTAGTGGGCGACTTCAGGCAGGAAAGACTTGTTCCCTCCAGGGACAAAGGGTAGACGAGTGCCAGCCCCTGGGACTCTCCTGAGGATTGGATGCATGGACCCTTGTGTGGCTAGCTCTGTTCGCGGGTTGGATACACAGCAGCAGTGCTTATGGCCTGGGGTGGGGCTTTCCCAGCAGGGATCCCAGGGCTGTGAGGACTCGGTTCCAGTCCACCGACTCCAGGCCAGCTAGACACCATGGGGGGAGATGAGGGAGGAGGAAGAAGGGCCCACCATTCGGCAGGCTCACAGTGTGCAGGAAGCGTCTGCCGCTGCCGTGAGGGAGCCGCTGTTGACACCCATCTTCCAGAGGGGTGAACCGAGGCTCACAGTCACAGCTGGGTGGCCAGAGCCAGAATCCAAACCTCTACCCCTCCTCTCCTGGCCTCAGAAGGCTTCCCTGAGTGGCACCAGCTTCCTCTGAGATACAGAGAGCAGTACACCCCTCCGGGGAACAGGGGGATAAGCCTCAAGCTGGCTCCTCAAGCAACATGTGCCTGTGGCAGGGATGTGGCCTCGGTCACAGTGAAGATTGGCCCCCTCCTTGAAGCTGTCTCTGGGGAGCCTCTGGGCACCCCGAGCCTGCTCGGGTACCCCCCAGCCCCGTTCGGGCTGACCAGCCTGAGCCTATCCGCCTCTGCCCCCCAGCTGGGCGTGGTGTACACGGAAGGCGGCTTTGTGGAAGGCATCAACAAGCAGCTCGGCCTCTTTGGTGACTATGTCGACATCTTCAAGGGCATCCCCTTCGCCGCCCCGACCAAGGCCCTGGAGAACCCCCAGCCACACCCAGGCTGGGAAGGTAGGTGGGTGTGGGCAGGTGCTGGCCAGGCCTCGCGGCTGGGAGTGCCAAAGGGTGGCCGCCATCCTCACGCCAGCCCTTCTGGCTGCCCGCAGGGACTCTGAAGGCCACGGACTTCAAGAAGCGATGCCTGCAGGCCACTATCACCCAGGACAACACCTACGGGGATGAGGACTGCCTGTACCTCAACATCTGGGTCCCCCAGGGCAAGAAGGAAGGTCTGTGCGCCCTCTCCTGCCCTCCACTCCCCATGCCCTGCAGCCAGAGGCCCAGGCCCTAACCCTTGGTTGTGTCTGGGGATCCAGAGCTGAATGTCCCTGAAATCAGCACAGAGCGGGGAAGGGAGAGAGTAGGAGGGGCATCTGGGGTCACCGTCCTGCTACCCCCCACCCCTGCCTCAGTCTCCAGGGACCTGCCCGTCATGATCTGGATCTACGGAGGTGCCTTCCTCATGGGGGCTGGCCAGGGGGCCAACTTTCTCAGCAACTACCTGTACGACGGGGAGGAGATCGCCACGCGGGGCAATGTCATTGTGGTCACCTTCAACTACCGCGTCGGCCCCCTGGGCTTCCTCAGCACTGGGGATGCCAACCTGCCAGGTCTGTGAGGTGCCTGGGGCACAAGGGTGGGGAAGCAAGTGCATCCAACCCCCTGAGCTCCGAGAGATGCCCTTCAGTGCCCCTTGTCCCCAAACAACTCCTGACGGCCCCTGGAAAGCCCAGAATCCTATTCGCAGAGCCAGGGAGCTAGAGACGAAGCGAGAGACACAGGAGCCCCTTGGCAGCTGCAGCAAAAGTGAAGAGGCTGCCGGGCAACTGCCCTCCAGACAGACACTGACACAGTGACAGACTCATACCCAGAGAGAGTCCCAGGGGAGCAGGGACAGGGTGCCGAGTGATAGACAGAAAGACACTGAGGCGGGGACCCAGGGGGACCCAGAAGCTGCAGACAGACAACAAGAGAGACAGTGGCAGGGAAGGAGAGAGATGAGCAGGCCTGGCCCTCCTGTCGCCCTTCCGGAGCCCGAGCCTCAGCCCCTCCAGCACCCACCCGACCAGCCTCGTGCCACCCCTGGGCTCGTCCAGGGTCCCCATGTAGTCGAGGACACAGTCTTCCCACCCATATGGATTGTGCGTCTTCTGTGGGTCAGGCCCTGATGAAGGCCCCTCCCCGGCCCGCCCCCAGGTAACTATGGCCTTCGGGATCAGCACATGGCCATTGCTTGGGTGAAGAGGAACATTGCAGCCTTTGGGGGGGACCCCAACAACATCACCATCTTTGGGCAATCAGCCGGAGGAGCCAGCGTCTCTCTGCAGGTCTGGGGACCCCTGGAGGGGGGACCTGCCTCCGAGGGTGTTTGGGGGAGCCGATGGGGGCAGGAGAGGCAGGGCTGGAGCTGGCCTGCGGGTTTGTCCTTGGCAGAGCCTAGGTGGGCAGGAGGGGTGAGGCCGTGGTGACAAGACCTCTGTGTGCTGCAGACACTCTCTCCCTACAACAAGGGCCTCATCCGCCGAGCCATCAGCCAGAGTGGCGTGGCACTGAGCCCCTGGGCCATCCAGAAGAACCCCCTCTTCTGGGCCAAGAAGGTAAGGAGGAACCATGGTGGAAGGGGCCTTCCTCCTTCCCACTCTCTGCCCTGGACCCCATGTGCTCTACCCCAAGCACTTGCCTCACCTACTTGCCTCGCCCACCCCCCAGATCGCTGAGAAGGTGGGCTGCCCCGTGGATGATACCTCCAGGATGGCCAAGTGTCTAAAGATCACTGATCCCCGTGCCCTGACGCTGGCCTATAAGATGCCCCTGACAGGCACAGAATGTGAGTGGGGCGCTGGGCGGGGGCGAGGGGGCTCCGGGTCGGGGGAGGGCACACTCCTGGAGAGGAGAGGAAGCCCGGGTCTGAGGCCTGGGCCTGCCACGGCTCGCTGGTGTCCCTAGACAGCTCACCGCCCACCACCACCCTTGCAGGCCTCAGTGGCCCCAACTGCAGGGGGACGAAGGAGCCATTTTTCTTATTCTCCATGGGTCATGACCCCTCTGAGAAGCTCCCCCCTCCCTCCCAGTGCACAAATCCACAGTGATTTGCACACAATTTTCGGGAGCTGCATGGACCTCGGACCCAAAGCCTTTGTACCGGATGACCGTTCATTCTTCCCTCTGCTCATTCACTCAGCAGATATTTACTGAACACCTGCTGTAGCACTTGGCCCTTCCAGCTGTGCTACTCTACCCCAGGAGGGCCATGGGGACCCCATGAGCAAAGCCTACGAGTGTCAGCGTCATCAGCCCCGCAGGCTGGAATTCTCTCTTGCTCATTCTTCTAACACCAAGTGCAGTGGGGCCCCATCATTTGCATCTTTACTGATGTGAATTAAACCATAAGCGCCAGGCAAAGCCAAACCAAAGCAAACAGTATCGCCCCCAGTGCAAACCAACTATTTCCTCAGCTGGAGGACAAAGGGGCCGGGTTGGGCCCTGAAGGCCCGCGCAGCCACCTGCCCCATGCCAGCTATACGGTCCCTTCGGGGCCAGTTCAGGCGTCTAGAAGGCAATGCTGACCTTGAACAATTTCTGGCCAACACACTGGAACCCAGCCCTCGGAGGGGGTGCCTCTTTCTGTAGCCGTCCCCTCAGTTACTCCTAGGTCTTCCTCCTTCCTGATTGAGGCCCAAGGAGAACAGAGGGAGGAAGGGGACTTGGCAGGAGCTGGACAACTTGGCCTCTAGATCAGTGGTTCTCAACCTGGGTGATTTTGCCCCCGGGAAGATGTAGCAGAGTCTGGAGACAGTTTTTTTTTTTTGAGGAAGATTAGCCCTGAGCTAACATCTGCTGCCAATCCTCCTCTTTTTACTGAGGAAGACTGGCCCTGAGCTAACATCCGTGCCCATCTTTCTCTACTTTATATGTGGGACGCTTCCACAGCATGGCTTGCCAAGCGGCACCATGTCTGCACCCAGGATCCGAACCAGCGAACCCGGGGCCACTGAAGTGGAATGTGTGCATTTAACCTCTGCGCCACCGGGCCAGCCCCTGGAGAGAGTTTTGATTGTCACAACTGGGGTGGAGGGAGCTGTTGGCATCTAGCGGGTCAAGGCCAGGGATGCTGGCAAGCACCCTACACACACAGGATGGCCCCCACAACACAGAATTAACCTGCCACATGTCAGTAGTGCCCAGGCTGAGAAACCTGGTCTCATCAAAGGAGGCAGGAGATGGAGGCAACTCCCGCTCAGGGACCGGGGGAGGAGCTGGTGGGCGCTGGCCGGCCTGAGAGCCTGCTGCTCTCCCACCCAGACCCCGTGCTGCACTATCTGGGCTTCCTCCCTGTCGTTGATGGAGACTTCATCCCCGACGACCCCATGAATCTGTACGCCAACGCCGCCGACATCGACTACCTAGCAGGCACCAACGACATGGACGGCCACATGTTTGCCAGCCTCGACATGCCAGCCATCAACAAGAACAAACAGGACATCACAGCGTAAGCAGGAAGCGTGGGCCCGGGGCGGAGCCCAAGGGCAGCTGGAGAGGCATCGGTAGACTGAGGGATGCAGCACTGTGTTGGGGGGCTGTCTGCGGCCCTCTGCTGGATGGGGGTGCGGAGACCCTGCGGTTGGCACTGGTGGAGAGTTCAGTGCCGGCTTGGTCCCTGCAGGGAGGAGTTCTACAAGCTGGTCAGCGGGCTCACCATGACCAAGGGGCTCAGAGGTGCCAACGCCACCTTTGACTTATACACCGAGCCCTGGGCCCTTGACTCATCCCAGGAGACCAAGAAGAAGACCGTGGTGGACTTTGAGACCGACGTCCTCTTTCTGATGCCCACGGAGACGGCCCTGGTCCAGCACAGGGCCAACGCCAAGTGAGGAGGGCAGGGCAGGGGAGGCCCACCTGGGATCGCCGGTGGGTGGCTCACAGGTGTCTGGGAGGCCTGGGAAAGCTGTACTCGGGTCGTCACTGCGCCTGCACCATCTGCCTTGCTCAGGCCTGACAAGGCTTTAAAGGGCTCCTCCTCCCCTCCTAGACTCATGGGGCTTTACAAAACCCTCCCATGCTTCTCTGCCCAGCCCAGCCCAGCCCTGCGGACTCTCCCTCACCCCACAGTCCTTCTCACTGCAAAGTTCTTGAGTCTACCTTTCATCCCTTGTGCTGTGTAGGAGAGAACGCTGGATGATGGTCTATGTTGTAGGTTTTGACTTCGCCAACTTTGAAAATAACAAGCCTGTGGCCACATTAAAAACCTCCATATAATAATAGCCAATTAAAATAAAAAATAAATTAGGAATGCTTAAAAAAATAGGAAGATAAAATTATTCCCGGAAGTCTAAGATGACAGTTTTGCAGCAACTAAGCAATAGATTTAGCTCTGAGCTTCCTGTCAGTCAAGGCAAAAAGGGAAACATCTGGGGGCATATACCTTGTCCAATCAAATGAGGAATACAAATTCACTTGCAGAGAAAAAAAAATTCTTGACACTGAATTACAAGAGGAAGATGCTTCAAACCATTTTGTGGAGGTGAACTACAAATACAATTAAAATCCTAGAACCCATGAATCCATAAATTTGGCCCACAGCTTTCCTGTCCCCAGGTGTAAGAATCTCAGTTTCTTCACGAGGCTTGTGGCAGTCCCCGGACCCTTCCCCGCTCCCCCATGGCCTCCCTCTGGGGCCCATCTGGGACCTGGGTGGCCCCGGTGAGCACCTGCCAACCTGGGCGATCTCCCCCCATCCTCAGGAGTGCCAAGACCTATGCCTACCTGTTCTCCCTGCCCTCTCGGATGCCCGTCTACCCGAGCTGGGTGGGGGCCGACCACGCGGACGACATCCAGTACGTGTTCGGGAAGCCCTTCGCCACACCCCTGGGCTACCGGTCTCAGCACCGGACTGTCTCCAAAGCCATGATCGCCTACTGGACGAACTTCGCCAGAACCGGGTAAGGCGGGGGTGAGGTTGAGCCCAGAGCCTCTGGCCACCTTGGCCTGCAGGCCTGGGTTCCAGTCCCCTCGCTCACCACCACTTAGCTCCCAGAGCCTCGGAACCCACTCTTTACATGAGGATAAGAGCTACTGGTGGGTCCAAGACAAGCACGTCTTGGGGTTCCACGTGCCCAGCCAGTGCCAGGGACACAGACAGGTGCTCTGAGGGGTCGGGTTGGCACAGAGGACAGAGGACTGCCCAGGCAAGCGGGTCCCAGCCAAGCCGGGGGCGCAGGGCTCCAGTGTCCTGTGAGCCTCCAGCCCCCACCCAGCCTTTTCTCACCTTTCAGGGACCCCAACACGGGCCACTCGGCCGTGCCCACGCCCTGGGATCCCTACACCCTGGAAAACAGCAGCTACCTGGAGATCAACAAGAAGATGGACAGCAGCTCGATGAAGCAGAGCCTGAGGACCAACTATTTGCGCTACTGGACCCTGACCTACGACGCGCTGCCCACCACGATCGGTGAGGGGGCCGCCCTGGTGCCCCCCACAGACGACTCTGAGGCCGCCCCTGCACCCCCCTCGGGTGACTCTGAGGCTGGTCCCACGCCCCCCTCGGGTGACTCTGAGGGGGCTTGGATGCCCGCAGTCATTGGCTTCTAATGTCCTTGGTCCTTGCCAAGAGGCCACAGGGTGGGACCCCAGGGGCCCCCCTCCCCTCCTGAGCTCTTCCTGAATAAAGCCTCGTCTCTCTGGCATCTTTCTTTGCTCCCAAGATCCAGCTGGAGGAAGGAGGGCCCTCAGTTACCATGACAGCAGCAGGGGCTGGGCCCAACACTTTTCCCCCATGTGACAGTACTATCCTCGTTTTTTTATTTTTTCTTTCCTCTTTTGAGGAGTATTAGCCCTGAGCTAATATCCCATCTTCCTCTACTTTATATGTGGGACGCCTGCCACAGCATGGCTTGACAAGCGGTACATATGTCCACACCCGGGATCCGAACTGGCGAACCCCGGGCCCCCAAAGCAGAACATGCGAACTTAACCACTGCACCACCGGGCTGGCCCCTACTATCTTCATTTTAAAGAGAAGGAAACAGGTTCAGAGTCTGTCAGAGCCAGGACTGGGATTCAGGCGAGGGCCCCTCCACACCAGCCTGCTGGCTCCCAGAGGCTGGGCTATGTCCCAAAGGGTGGGCAGGGCCAGAGGTGGCACAGCCGAGAGGGAAGCTGGGCTCTGCAGATGGTGGCCTCCTCCGGACCGGTGGAGCCCAGCCACACCCAGGTCCTCCAGGGTGTGGCGAGTGACCTGTGTGTTCTAACGGGGGTCAGGGAATCAGCCTGGGAAGAGAAACAGATTCCGCCTCCAGCTGGATCCAAGTCAGAGAGAGAATAAAGCATCATACTGCAGGGTCCAAAGCAGAGGGCGCAGGAGGGCTGGGCATTGGGGGCTTGCTGGGTGGTGCCCAAGGGCTCTGGCAGAGCTGGCTGTGGGGAGGCAGAGGTCAGAGTCAAGGCCATCTCCACCTCTGGAAGTCTAGACCCAGGCACCACACCGAGGGCTTAATCAGCCTGACCCCACGGGGGCCACATGAGGTGGGCATGTGAACATCTCCATTTTAGACAGTTATGGATATTTAGAGGGAAGCAAGGCCTTGAGAGGGGGTCATGTGCCCCAGGTCATCGGAGTAAGGATTCAA
Organism: Equus quagga; assembly: GCF_021613505.1. Lineage (NCBI taxonomy): Eukaryota > Metazoa > Chordata > Mammalia > Perissodactyla > Equidae > Equus > Equus quagga. The sequence goes on from NC_060267.1 coordinate 93,063,711, forward strand.
ACCAGACTCCAAAGCCAGTGCTCACAACAGTCCTTAGTTACTGTGGCGCAGGGGTGAGACCTCAGACAGAGGAGATTCCGGAGTCCTGGTGTGTGCATGGGGCAGCAACACCAGAGGACCAGCCAGCCACTCTTTCCCTCTCCAGCCATAGATGGAGCACTGAGGTCTGGGGGCCAAGTCCTGCTGCCCCACACAGCAGAGCTGGACGGGGCAAACCCGTCCCCTTGAGGAGCAGGGCACCCCTGGACTGGCCTGTGACCCCGGTGGCTGCTCTGGGCTTCCTGGCTTGGTCAAGGGCTCTAGGTGTGAAGAGGGGATCTCCCGTCCAAAGACTAAGAGAGACAGACCCTTGCTGCAGGGCAGGCCTGTCCCGACTGCCCCTGCTCTTGGCCAGTGGAAGCCCAAAGATGCAACATGTCCCTCCTCTGCCACATTAGTAAGCACACGACTTCTCTAAGTGTTTCCACCTGCTCGGTCTACTCTCAGGAACCTCCTCAAATTGCAGGAGAAACCCCTCTGACCCCAGTGCCTCCCCCTGGCCCTGGGACACGGCACTTCCCTCACAGCTGCGCCTGCCTGTCCTTCAGGAAATCACGCCATGGATGGCTAGGCTGTGTCAGGGATCCAGGTGTATGCTCCCTCCCTGGGCTGCACGGAGGGCTCCCTGGCAGAGGCGAGGCCTGCTGTGTGTCTGGTGACACCTACTGCTGTCAGGACAACTCAGGGTTGCCCCGCAATTCATCTGGCTCTTGCGTTTACAGGCTGTATTCGGGGAATGAAGCTGAAAATACTCACCAAGCTGCAGGCTGCAGGCTGTCAGGGTCCTGGGGGCTCCCCACTGGGTCAGGTGTTAGCCCTTTCATTCCGAACATGGTGAGGCTCCATTACTGCTTTTTATGGATTTGGTTGATTTTTTTATAGTGTTCCATTTTTATTCCCTTCTTTTCTTTCCTGGAATCTCTAAAAAAACTATTTTCTATGGGTTGCCTCTGAGAATACAATTGACAGCTTAAATTTATAACAACCTAGTTTGAATAATACCAACTTTGTTTCAGTAGTATATACTCAGCTCCCACACAGCTCCATCCCTCTCCTTTATGCTTATTCTCATGGATTATCTCCTATACATTCTGTTCCCATTAAGATACATATGTACTTATTGTTTTATGAATTTGCCTTTTAAATCATACAGGAAAAAAAAAGAGTTGTTACAAACCAAAAGTGCAATACAGGTACATACTACCTACCTATCAGTTACCTCTACTGGTTTCCGTATTTTTCCATATGGTTTCAAGTTACTGTCTAGTATTTTTTGATTTAGTCTGAAGGATCCCCTTTAGCATTTCTTGCAGGCAGGTCTACTCAACAAACTTCCTTAACTTTGTTTATCTGGGGATGTTTTAATTTCTCTTCATCCTTAAAGGATAGCTTCCTGGATATAGAGTTCTTTTTGTTTCAGCACTGGAAGTAGAAATATGTCATCCCACTGCCTTCTGGTTGCCATGGTTTCTGACCAGAAATCAGCTGTTCATCTTATCGGGGACCCCATATGTGACGAATTGCTTCTTTCTTGCCACTTTCAAGATCTTCTCTTTGCCTTCAACAATCTGATTATAATGTGTCTCGGTGTGGCTCTCTTTGAGTTCATCCTGCTTGGAGTTCATTGAGCTTCCAAATATGTAGATTTATGTCTTTCATCAAATTTGGGGCGTTTTCAGCATTTTTCTTCAAATAATTTCTGTGCTCCTTTCTCTCTTCTTCTCCTGGGCCCCTCATTATGCATATGTTGTTACATCTAATGAAGTCCCCCAAAGTCCCTCAGGGTCTGTTCATGTTTATTCATTTTTTTTTCCCTTTCTGCTCCCCAGGCAGAACAATTTCAATTGCCTTATCTTCAAGTTCACTGATTTTCTTCTGCCTGCTCAGCTCTGCCACTGAACCCCTCCAATGCGAGTTTCACTTCAGTCATTACACTTTTCAGCTCTAGAATTTCTATTTGGCTTCTTTTTATAACTTCTCTCTCTTTATTAAATTCCCTATTTTTTCTTGCCTCATTCTCTTGATTCTTCCTTTTTGTCCAGGGCTTCCTTTAGCTCACTGAGCATATTTAAGACAGTTGATGTAATGTCTTTGACTAGTAATTTCAATGTTTTGGCTTTCTCAGGAACAGCTTCTGTCAAATTCTTTTTTTCCCCTGTGAACAGGCCCTATTTTCCTGTTTCTTTGCATGCTTTGTGATTTGTTGAGAACTGGATATTGAGTGTTATAATGTGGTAACTCTGGAAATCAGATTCTCCCCCTCCCCAGGACTGTCTTTGTGCACGAGGGCTGCAGTCTTCCGTTTCTGTGGTGACCTTTCCAAGGTATTTTTGTAAAGCCTGTATTCCTTGTTACGTACAGTCGCTGAAGCTTCTGTCCCACTGCCTCGGTGGTTCAGTGTGTGAGCTGGCAGAGATGTCCTTAATTGTTGAAATTCATCAGCAAGGCCCTTCATCAAGCACTGGTTGTTGTCTCTGATGAGGGTCCGGAGTCCCCAAATTATTGATTCTCACAGTTTTTTTCCCCTAGCTTAATTGTTGTTTCCATGGAGACAGACCCCTGAAACTTCTTACTCTACCATTTTCTGCCACAAATGTTTATTTTTAAAGATACCCAAGTTTCAGAGGCTGTTACTCTGCCCTGTGAAGGCAGTTTCAATCTCTAATACCAGAGGGTTTTTTTTTTTTTTTAAGATTTCATTTTTTTTCCTTTTTCTCCCCAAAGCCCCCCCCGGTACATAGTTGTATATTCTTCATTGTGGGTCCTTCTAGTTGTGGCATGTGGGGCACTGCCTCAGCATGGCTTGATGAGCAGTGCCATGTCCGTGCCCAGGATTCGAACCAACGAAACACTGGGCCACCTGCAGCGGAGCACGCGAACTAAACCACTCGGCCACGGGGCCACTCCTCTAATACCTGAGGTTTTGAGGGGCTGTCTCAGCTCGTCGCGCAGATGAATGATACTGAGGTGAATGTCTGCTCTGTGAAAGGTGGATGCATGTGTTTGTTTACATAAGCCAGAGAAGGGTGGCTGGCCCTTCTCGCTTCTCCTGCATAAACTAAACCAATAACCCTGCAAGATTTCCTATTTGAACACAGAATGTGAGAGTCTGCATCTCATTTAAATTAGCACAGGAAATGAAAGAACAGAACCACAATTTCCAGGCTATAGTAGAAACAGGATTTTAATATAATATTCAAGTCTAGCATTTGCTATTTACAACAAATAAATATTGCCCCTCCCCAACTGGTAAACTTTTTTTTTTTTCCTTTTATACAAATAGTCAATCGCCCTCCCCCCCCCCAAACCCCCCTTTCGCACTAACCCCCGTCTCGTGTGGTCTCGTAAAGCCCAGGATGCAGCAGTGAATGGCACTTCAAGTGTCACGAGATTCAACATCAGTGGGACTCGGCTGAGACCATCCTCACTCACCGGGTGAAGAGTGGTCTGTGAAGAGGGTCTCTCTCTCCTCTCCCGGGAGGGCTGGGTAGGGGGTGGGTGAGACCCCCTCACTCTCAGTTGGCCCTGATGATGGAATCTTTGGTGCAGCCTGAGAAAGGCTAGGGTGGTGGGAGGAGGGGCCGCAACCCCTGTGAAGCGCACAGGCTGGTGCCCGCGGGCACGAGGAGAGAACTGCAGTGGTCAGACCTGGTGGATGGGTGGGTGCCCTGGGATGCCCATGGCACAGGTGGCAGTGACCCACACCTGGGAAGGTGTGAGAGAGGTGTACAGACGGCAGCGCCCGGCAGGGCTCTGTGTCCATTGGCAGCGCTCCTTGGCAAGTCAGCTAGTCCTCTGGTTCCAGAGAGCAGAAGGCACCTAAGGCAGCGAGTGGTCCACAGGAGGCCAGGTCAGCCTGTCGACTGGCAGGCGTCAATCCCGGCAGCAGGAGAGGTTCAGGGTGAAGCTGGAGTCTGGGGGTGGCCTGGGCTGGCAGGTTGGGCAGACGATGCCCACGTGGCCTGGGCCACTGTAGTCCGTAAGTGCTGAGTTGCATGGCTAGCCAAACCCTGAAAGGGTAGTCCTGTGGCTGGCCAGCGCTAGGGACCAATTAGAAGATGCCCTTGGCAATCTTGAGTCCCTTCTGCTTCATGCGAGGCAGGGTTGAGCTGGCTCCATGCCTGACCTTTGCCCCCTTGGTGAAGGTCCGTTTCTTTAGGACAAAGTCATAGTTGGCAGTAGAGTTCATAGCGTAAAACACATTGGCGTTTTCAGGGATCTTCAGTTCTAGTGGGGGAGGTGCAGAGGGAGGGTCAGTGGTGCTTATGGGGGCCCCACAGGAAGCCCCACCCCTTGAGGGCAGGCCTGAGCCAGAGACCTGAGACCCCCAACTCGACTGCAGGACCATCAAGGACCCCTCTTAATGACACTTGCCTACCTGAGGACAGACTCTTTGAGGCACTGATGAAACGTAATGACCCTTGTTTAGAAAGGACTTTGACTCTAGAAGTCCCCACCTGTCTGGAGGTTATCCAAAGGGTCTTCCAACTCGTTCCCCCTGCTGCCTTCACTAATCAGGGTCTTAAGCTGGAACAGTCTTTCTAGAATCCAGATCACCTCCCCTGAATCCTGCCTTACTCAGGACAAAGGCTCTGAGGCCCAGTGAAGGGCAGGCCTTCCCCAGGCCTCCTGCACTGGGTTCCAGAGGGGACCCCACACTCCAGGGTACCAGGCGCCCAGCAGATACTTGCTCTTGGCTCCTCCCATTTCCCACTCATCTGCTCTGGCCTCGAGCCTGCTGTACACAGGAAGCAGAGTGGTGGTCATGTTCACAGCTAACCTCATGGCACATGTGCACATGGTCCGTTTCCAGGGATGAGAAAACAGGCACAGAGGACTTCAGGAACCTGTTCGAGCCTCTGAGCCCTGGCTGTCTGGCTCTGAGTCTGTGCTTTTCTTCTTGATTCTTGCCCTTTCCCAGTTTTTAGAATATAGTGGTCTCCCCTTTTCCACAGTGGATATGTTCTAACACCCCCAGTGGATGCCTAACACTACGGATAGTATCTAACTCTGTATATGCTAGGTTTTCTCCTATACGTATGTACCTACGATAAAGTTTAATTTATAAATTAGGCACAGGAAGAGATTAACAACAATAACTAACGCAGTCGTGCACCACATAAGGACGTTTCAGTGAACGACGGACCGCATACATGATGGTGGTCCTGTAAGATTAGCACCATAGAGCCTAGGTGTGTAGCGGGCTACACCATGTAGGTTTGCGTGAGTGCACTCTGCGATGCTTGCAGTGACAAAATCACTAACACAGTTCTCAGAACATATTCCTGTCAACTCCTGTCGTTAAGCAATGCATGACTGTAATGAAATAGAACAATTATAATAATATACTATAATAAAAGTTACCATAGATCTTAGCAACCTCAGCATATGACATTTTTCCTTTTCTTATTATGTTAAGAACTTACGCCGTTTCACTTAAAGGAAACAGTCTACAGCTTCTCTTTGGCATGTCTGAATTGCTGGCCTTGCAACTCTTGCACTTTGGAGTCATTATTAAGTAAAATGAGGGTTCCTTCAATGCAAGCACCGCGACACCACAACAGTCGGTCTGATAACCCAGAGGGCTACTGAGTGACTAATGGGCAGGGGCCGTCTACAGCGTGGACCCACTGGACAAAGGGAGGATTCCCGTCCCAAGACGGATGAAGCGGGACAGTGCGAGAGTTCATCAAGCTACCCAGAATGGCGTGCAATTTAAAACTTAAGAACTGTTAGTTTCTGGAATTTTCCATTTAATATTTTCAGACTGCAGCTGACCTTGGCTAACTGCAACTGGGGAAAGTAAAACCATGGACAAGGGGGGACTACTGTATGGACCTTCTGTTTCGCTTGTCGTGTCTGCTATAGTCTGAATGTCTGTGTTCCCCGCAAGTCATATGCTGAAGTCCTAACCCCCAACGTGATGGTACTTGGAGGTGGGGCCTTCGGGAGGTGACTAGGTCGTGAGGGTGGAGCCCCACAAACAGGATTAGTGCCCTTATGAAAGAGACCGTAGAGAGCTCCCTTCTCCTCCCACCACGTGAGAGCACAGGGAGAGACCCGCAGTCTGCAATTCGGCAGAGGGTCCTCCCCAGAACCTGACCATGCAGGCACCCTGATCTTAACTTCCAGCCCCAGAACTATGAGAAATAAATTTCTGTTGTTTATAAGCACACAGTCGGTGGCATTTTGTTATGGCAGCCCAAACAGACTCAAACAGTATCGCATGTGTGAAGATTTTAACATATTTGATGCTGAGGTCCATGGCAGTCACAATTCTTTCTCAAGCACACATTTCCCATCTCAGGCAGAAAGTGACCCTCCGAATGGCCTGTGGGCTTGGCCATCTGGATGCCTTGCCCCAGGAGAAACACTTTTCTCTTTATTTCTCAGCGATGCTAGCTTTGAACGAGGTCTCGCACTGCCTGTTCACGTCCAGGGAAGGGCACGTGACAGGAGCCCAGCAGCTGCCAGGGACTGGTGCATGCAGAAGGCCTACTCCCACCCTGGTGGCATGTTTTCTGGGACTGCAGGCTGTGGGCCTGGAGCTGAGACACGGTGCTATCCCCCTATTTCCGTGGCCCGCCTGCCTAGCCCCTGACTTACTTCGATCGTCTGAAATAATCTGCACCAGCTCATAGTCCTCTGGCTCATCCTCATCCAGGTTGTGTTTGTCCATGGCCTTGCGGATTACGGCCGGAGCTTTATCTTGGCTGGTCACCTGGATTGGGGTGGGGGACAGGCCATCAGGGCAAGGGTCCTGGAGTAGCTCCCCCAGAGTACAGCAGCCAGGGACCCTCGGAGCCATCTAACCTCTGAGCACAAGGGCTCACAGTCTCTGGCTGGGTTCTGGGTCCATGGGGGCCTTACCACCTTCTCCTGCCCCCGGGGAGTCCTCTGCGCAGTGAGGAGGGGTCTTTTCAAATTGCTCCTACTCCTCCTTCCCCTACACGCCTGCCACCTCCTCCCATGCCACCTAGGAGAACTGCCGCCCCTGGGGGCTGCTCCCCCTTGACCCTGCCCCTCCAGGACAACAGTCTCAATGAGCCCAGAGAGCAGATGGCATTTGGTCCCAGCCCTGGAGATAAGAGAGGAGCCAGCCAGCCGGATGCCCAGTGGCTGCCTAAGAGCCAGGCCTGCGCTGAGCTGGAGGCTGCAGGGGTGGTCAACACAGGCTGACCCCTGCTGCCTCCCCCCAGAGGGCTGGAGTACAGGCAGGCCTTAGACACAGGGTCATACAGGGGACGACTTCATGACAATCATGCTAGCTCCTGCCAGCGAGAGCAGCGCAGCACAGGCGGGTGTGTTACGGGGCACCTGACGCAGTGTGGGTGGATGGCGGTGGGGACGTGCAAGTGGCTCACTGGCAGCCCGAGTTCTGGAGGACGAGCAGAGTCCCAGACAGCTTCCATTGGCTTGATCTCTGTCTTCAAATTATAGCCAATGTCTGACCCTGGTAGCCACCTCCATGGCCGCCAGCCTGCTGCAGCCACTTTCTCCCCGCCTCGCTGCAACAGCAGCCTCCTAACCAGCTCCCTGCACCTCCCAGCATCAGCCCATGGCCCCCGAGAAGTCAAAAGTCACTGCTGTCCCTCCTCTGCTCCAACCTCCAGTGGCCCCTGTCTCTCTCCAACAAGATCCAGGCCCCCGGCACTTTCCTGACCTCAACTTTTACCCTGACCCTCGCTCCTGCACCTCGGGCCCCCTGCTGGTCTCCTAACCCCCAGGCACACTCCCGCCTCGGGCTCTGCACACCACTCCCTGCGCCCTCAGGGGCCTCATCAGTGAGGCCCTCCCTGGCCTCCATCTAAACCCCTCCGTCTACCGCCCTCAGCGCTGACTGATGCCCTGGCTTCTTCGTTTCTGTGTCTGGTATCTGCCCGTCCTTCCTGACCCACTAGAAGGCCAGCTCCAGGAGGGCAGGGACAGGCCACGGTGCTCAGTACGTATTTGCTGCCTGGCAGAGGAGGGGACGCAGGGGCCGGCCTGTGGGGCTCACCAGGATGCTCTTGTACATGTTGCCGTTGTCCACGTCCAGGCTGACACGGATGATGCAGCAGTCGCCCACCTGCTGGTTGTAGAGGGGCAGCGAGGAGCTGTAGCTGCAGACCCCGGAGACGGAGCGCTTGTGGGTACGGGTGGAGGCCACGGGGGTGGTGGAGGCTGACGAGGAGGAGGTGCTGCTGGAGGCTGAGCTGATGCCGGAGGTCTCGGGGGACGACTGGGAGGCTGACTCCCAGAACTGTGGGGATGGCACCATCAGCAGAAGCCCCGGGCCCTGCAGGGTGCCCAGGCCGGTGTCCAGCTCTGGGAGATTCCAGGGGCTCTGTTCAGGAGCTGGGGCTTCTCAGCCCCTTTGTGGGTGCGGAGTGGGGAACACTGGCCCTGGGAAGGGAGGGGCTAGAAGGAAGGGGTGGGGCAGTCACCTTCTTTTCCTGGCCATCGGGGGACTCTGGGACAAAGCTCATGTTGATCTCCTCCACATCGGAGCTGGAGGAGCCAGCTGAGTGGACGCTGAGTGCATCAGCGATGTCCCCGCTGCTGAGGTAGGGGCCACACCTGAGCTGGTCACAGGACTTGGAGTGGGAGCTGCCGCTCGTACTGAGCTCTGTGCTGGGGGCCTGGCGGCTGCATGGAAAAGCCAAGTTACTTAGAGGGCCTCCCCTGGAACACACCCCACCCCTTGCCCCCTGCACTCTGCTCCAGGCATCATGCCAAGCGCTCGGTCCGTCACCAGCACCCCATCGGCTCCCATGGGCTGATATATTATTTAGAACCACTCTATCCACAGGAGGAAACCGAGGCCCAGAGAGGTGAGGTGACTCACCCCATTACAGGGCTGGTCAGCAGGGAAGCTGGGATCCCAGGGCCCAGCTGTCTGACTCCCAGAGCCCACGCCCAGCCAGAAACTCCCGAGCCCCAAGGGAGCTGCCCTGCCCGCCTGGACTCACTCGCTCCAGCGCTTAACAATGGCAGTGTTCTTCTTGGCCTTGAGCGTGTTGCTGGCTGATTCAGAGGGGGGCTCCAGCTCACAGGACAGGTTGTAGCTACAGGACAGAGTGGAGCCATGAGGCTACCAGGAGCCACACTCAGCTGATCCTCCCAGTGCCAGGCGCCCAGCTGTCACCAGGCAACCAGGTCCCATGCTGACCAAGGACCCAAACCACAGGCTCTCTGGAGCTGGCCCCCAGGGACAGCTTGCCCATGCTGTGCCCACCTCCTGCCCGGCCTCACCTCTCAGCCTCGCTGAGCCACTCCATGGCCCGGAACCAGGCCCCAAAGTGCTCCTCAGGCGCAATGCTGTAATTGTTGCAGGCCGACTGGAGCAGCTTGATCTGGGCGATCACTTCGAATTCCTGGGGCCAGAGGGGAGGACAGGAAAGTGATGACTGGGCGGGGTTAGGGTTTTCACTCACAAGTTCCCTTCTCTGCTCCTGCTCAGGCCCCACTCTGTTCTCAGAGCTGGGTTCAGACAGCCTCTCCCCAGGAAGCTGTCCTTGATTCTAACCGCCTGTCCCCCACACTCCAGTGGGAGAGGTCCTCCCCTTCTCTGTACCCAAGTCTCCTCATACATGTCAGAGGAAGGGAGCTGGAGCTAAGGCTGTTCTCCCAGGCGGGTCTCTGAAGCCCGCCCCCCAGGGCTGCGGCTGCTCACCTTCCTCCTCTTCTCGAAGTTGATCAGTCTCCCCTGGAAGACAGACAGTCAACATCCATCAGAAAGTGTCCCCTTGCCCATCACCACCCCTCCTGCCCTCTCGGGCTGCACTACAGAGAGCACACACCAGGGGGCAGGGCACGCACATGCCAGGATCTGGGGTGGGTTCTGGGCGCTGAGGGGTGGGCGGGTAGAGGCTCAGGGACGTTCCCACCCAAGCCTCTGAGGACAGAGGGGGAAACTGAGGCCTCAGGCAAGAAGGCCCAGCTGGGCCACCATGTGCCCAACCTTGGAGGGCCTGTCCTCTCTCTGTCCATGGCCATAGCCTAAAGGAGGGGCTGTGTCCAGCTCAGCTACACCCTCCTGCAGCTCTGAGCCCCAGCAGCTGGGTACCGAGCTGTTCGCTCATTGGTAGAAGGGCTGGTGCCCTGGCACACAGGGCTGGCCGGGTGGGCGGGGGTCTCAGGAGACGAGGTGAGCCTGGGCTGAGCTCAGGGCTCCGTGAGGGGCGCTCTGCTCTCTGGCTTCAGGCCCTGCCCCGCCCCCGCCCCTAGGCTCACTCACATACAGACAGTCCTTCATCGCAGTGTCCAGCATCACCAGGTCTGTGAGGAACGTGCCCAGGTAGGGAACCGTGCCCTGGATGACACCCTGTGACATCGGGGTGGGGGCTGTGAGCAGTGCCCAAGGCCCCTTTCCTGAGAGCCCCTCAGCCTCAGCCCCCATCCCGAGCCTCCCACTTGGAGCAGCCTGGGGATCTTTAGCTGTTTCTCCCAAATCCCCCTCCTAGTGTCCATGGACCCCAAACCCTCTAGTCACCTTCCAGGCCTGCTATTTGGCAAATGCCCAAGGGCCTATGGTCCCTGGCTCCTCACTCCCAAATTCCCCTGAGCCTGGCTCTTCCGGGCCTTGCTTTGGTGTCTGTAACTAGTTCCCCCAAGACACCAGCTGATCGGGCATGGCCCTCACAGGGCCCAGGGGAGGCCAGGTCTAACAAGGCCTGTCAGCCACCGGCAGCAGGAGAGGAGGCCTCAGGGGCAGGCCCCTCCTCTGCAGATTGGGAGGCCAGCCCCCTCCTCTCCCGACTCCCAGGCGGGCCTCCTTCTCTCCCAGCCTCGAGCACACTCACCGTCTCTTTCGGCCGTTTCTGGGCTCTCTTGGGGTTCATCTCCAGCGTGGCAAACTTGGAGGTCCCCTCCTGCCAAGGTTGAGGACGGGGTCAGTGAAGCCACCTCCTTGCACTTCACCCTCCAGCAGACCTGACCTCGGAGCTCGGTCACTGGGGCAAATGCTCCTGCCAGCACCAGCGCGCTCTGATTCTGGATCTGAACCCCTCCCGCTCCCGGGACAGCACAGCTGGAGCTGCACTTGCCTCTTGGGGTCTCCGAGGACTCAGTGTCACACGCCTGTCACTGTGGCTTTCTGCCCTTGCCCTCTCCAAGGTGGGGCCTTGCACAAGACTCACCCACATTCCTTTTCTCCCTTGAACCCCACTATCTCCCTGTGAGGTCAGCACCCTGGGGTCATCATTCCCCCATTTTCCAGATGAGGAAACTGAGGCCCAGAGAGGGGCAGCGACTTACCCAGGGCCCCACAGGGACTCAGAGGACAGCAGGCTCCTCCCTCCAGGCTGGAGGCCCTGCCCCTGACGCCTTCACTCCCCACTCCCACCACTGACCAGGGTCCCATCCTCAGGGCCTCTGGGTGTGTGCCAGGCTGAGCCGTGAAGAGAGGGATGGGGACTCTTGGGGGGCCTGTTGAGCAGCTCCTGTCTGCTCCAGCACCCAGTGGGGAGTCTGCTCCCCAGGCTGGGCCCGAGGCCATGGCAAAGCCTTTAGTTCCCACAGAGCCCTGCAGGATGCTCCCCTACACGGTGCTCCGCCTCCACCCACTCAGGAGGGTGTCCCAGGTGCCACCTCTGTCTGACAGGGTGAGCTGAGGCTGCCAGGGGCACTGGGTAGTGACATTTTGCATCTTCTTTTCTATGGAAGCTTCTGAGATCAGGTCAAAAAGGACCCATCACGAATTCATTAGTTCCCGGACACTTATCACAGCACTCTGGGTTATCCATCGTGGCTAACACGAGGCATGGCTAACACGAGGCGAGAATCCAACAGGACCCACTGGGACTTACTCACAGCATCTGCCCCAGGAGCAGAGTGAGGAGTCCCATGGGTACCTAGACCTGCCTCCCCGGTCCGGTCATTTGGACCCAACACCAGGCAGCCCCTTTGGGATCTGGCCCCTGGGCATCTCCTGCAATACCCGGTCCCTGGGCGGGCAGGTGTCTGCCCCTTGGAAGTACAGTGCAGACAGAAGGAGCAGCAGGGGCCTGGCTTCCTGGGGACAGGCTGGGCTGGTTTGGGGAGGGAAGGGACCCCCACACCTGACCCCATCCACCCACCAGCCTGGAAGAAGCTAAGTGCCAGTGGAAAGGACCAGTGAGGGAGCAGAGACCTGCAAATTCTGCCTGCTCACCCACCTCTCCTGGAGCCAGCCGCCCCCACGACATCCCATTGCAGGGCCTCCTGTCCCTAAAAATGCCCTCCACCTGCCCGTGGAGCAAACAGACCCCTCTCTCCCTGGAGTCCAGACAAGACAGGACTGGAATTTTTCAAAGAAACTTGACAAGATGCTAACACCGCCCCCTGTCCCCTCTTCCATTTACCTTGATGAGCAGCTCTCTGCTCAGTGAGTAGTTGTTCTCATCTGAGAAAATCTCTGACAGCTTCTGAAAGATTCGGAAGCTGTCCCTGGGGGAGGAAGGAGAAAGTAGGGAATTGGGGGTTGGGGGAGTGGTGAGTATTTATTTTAGAACCTAAAGACCCAAACTTCCTGGAAGAGTGGTGACCAAACAGGGTTCTGCTGGGCCCGGGGAGGGGTGCTCTCGTGTTGGTCACCTGGGCCCCATTCCCATTTCTACTGAGCAGCTCTGTTCTGACCACTTTTGATTTCAACTGGACAGAGTTGTGTGGCTGTGAAGTAAACATGAAAATCTCCAAGGTGACTCAGTCCAGTGCCTGACAGATAAGGAAACTGAGTCCTGAGGCAGACCTGCCGGCCTAAGGCCAATGGACACTTAGAGATCCCGCCTACCAGGGGTCTGTGCCCCTAGGACTGCTGCCTCCTGACAGGTCTCAGGCTCACTGAGGGGGCAATGCCTGGCCCCGGGGGAGGTGCCTGGTCCACTCGGGAGCTCCTGCAGAGAGAGGCCTGCCCACCTGGAAACTTCTTCCCACGTCTTCTTCAGTCGGTGGATGGAGTTGCTCTGCAGAGCAGAGAGGATGGCGTAGAGTGATGAGAAGTTCTTGAGGACTCGGCACTCCTGGCGAGAAGAGAACGTGGGTTGGGAGGTGCGGCTGGAGCTACCCCCTGCTCCGGCTTCAGTCCCCCTCAGCTGGACTACCCCCCCCGGACGGGACAGATGCCCAGGGAGCCCAGGAGGGCACACTTGGGACCCGATGAGTAACACGCCTAGGGAGGAGGATCTGGGCTCACCCCAAGGAAAAAGCATGAGGAGGAAGTGAGCACCCAGACAGTGGATGTGGGAGTCAAGGCCAGTGTGCCCTGGGAAGGAAGAGCCTGGGGTCTGTGCAGGGGCCTGGACCACAAACCACACCCTGAGGCACATAAAGGCAAAAAAGGGATTCCTGGGCCCTCTGAGGCATACCCTGGCCACCTCAATCCAGTGCTCTACCACCCTGGCCCTGTCACGGGCCGTCACACTCCGGTCCCCGAGGCAGGTGGTGATGACGCAGTTGGCAACATTGTTGAACTGGGTGACGGTGGCACGGACGGTGGGAGCCAGGTGCTCCTTGCCCTTCTTGTCCCGCTGGGACCAGATGGAGCCCAGGCAGTGGTAGGGCACCACCTTCTTGAACAGCTCCTGGGGAGCAGAGGGAGTGTCACCCGGCTCTGTCACACCCCAGCTCAGCTCCAGTCTCCCCCAGTCCCAGGCAGGGTCCCTGGTCAAAGCTGGAGCTCAGGAAGCTGAGGATGTGGCTGGAGCGTTGTGGGGGTCCCTGGCTTTGTTCTTGTCCTCTGAGGGCACCCAGCACGGGATGACCCAGGATGGAATACTGGCAAGAGTGCAGCATTCCCACCAGCAAAACCCTCACTACATACACCGGAAGAGGCTCACACTGGCACGTCCCAGGCAGCATTTTCCACCCTCCATCGTGCCTCCGGGCTGACCCCTGTCCAGGTTCATATTTACCGTGGGGGCTACAACTAGGGGCTTTGTCTGCTGTCTGCCATGGCCTCTAGCACACGTCAGGCGCCTAGGAAGTGCTGAGGCTAGAGGACCTCTGAGGCAGATGGAGGCAACCCATGAAGCCAGCCGCACCCCAGTGAGCTCCCCACCCTCACCAAATGGGCCAGGCCCCGCCCAGCTTCCCCTGTTCTAGCTCACTGCATCTCCACAGCCCCTCTGTGCTGCCACACAGATGGGGGGGTCTCATCTCCACAGCCCGGAGGGGAATCAAGGCCTCGGGGTGCAGAAACTTCCCTGGGTCACAGGGTTTGTAATAAAGAAACTGGGACTGGGACTGGAACTGGGACATCAGCTCTGGCCCACGGAAGGGCAGGTGTGGGCAGCGGAGGCCAGAAGGAAGGTGCACCCTGCCCCACTCTGCTGAGAAGAGTCGCTCACCGCGTCCATCAGTGTAAACTGCTCCGCTACCAGGTCAGGTGGGAACGTCAAGAGGTGAGGCTTCTCCTCACTCAGCCCGTTCTCTGCAGCCACAGACGAAGGCCAGGAAGGCTCTGGTGCTGGTGTTGGCTCTAGCTCTAGAGTTTGTGACAGAGCTGCCTCCAGCTCTGGAGCTGGTACTGGCTCTGGCTCTAGCTCTGGAGCTGGTACTGGCTCTGGCTCTAGCTCTGAAGCTGGCGTTGGCTCTGGCTCTGGAGCTGGTTCTGGCTCTAGCTCTGGAGCTGGTGCTGGCTCTGGCTCTGGAGCTGACACTGGACAAGGCACTAGAGCTAGTGTTGGCGCTGGCTCTAGATCGGGAGTTGGTCTCAGAGCTGGCACTGGAGCTGGTGACAGAGCTACAAGAGGAAAAAAGTTCAGCAACATGCCTGCCTTTCCAAGCAGAAAACATGCCACTGCCTTCTAGAGAAGCCCCAGCCCAGGAACCCACAACAAGATGTCTTCTTTGACTGCAGTCGAACAGATGGGTGGTCGGAGGCCAGACTTTGCTCCTGGCCAACACCAGTCTCTGGGGACTCCTCACTGCGCGTCCAGCACTGATGCCTCCCCACATGCTTACATGCACCCACCCTGCTCTCCTCACCCTCCAACTCGGCCTCAATGAGCTCTGCGTGCTCCAACTGAGCCAGGAGATGGTGGGCACGGCGCTCCAGGTCAGAGCCGGGCATGTTGAGCTGCACATAGGCCACCAGTTGCTTGAGGCAGGGAAAGTCCGGGGGCTGACAGAAGTCCTCTGAGTACTGGTCCAGCCAGGTGCCCAGGATGGAGGAGATGGCACTGGAGGTAGGTGGGTGGGCAGGAGAGTTGGAGGCCTGGCCTCTTCTTCCATGCAGTCTTCCCTTGGTACCTCTATGGGGTTGGGGCTGGGCTCCTGGGCCCGCCCCTGCCCATCCAGAAGCCAGTGCACCCCAGCCCACCCCCACGTGACGGTCCAGCAGGGGCAGGCCTGGTCAGCAGGCTGGGCCTGCGAAGTCTCCATAGGAGGGAGCCCTCCATCAACTCTGGGACCACCTCTCCCTTCCTCGGGGAACCCGACGCACTCCTGCCTGTCCCCCGGCGCCTCCCCACTGGAATGTCAACTCCACGAGGACAGGGAGGGCGGTGCCTGCTCTGTTCATCGCACTGGCGGGCGCACAGTAAGTGCTGCATGCACATGTGAGGGAGGAGGGACCAGGCGGAGTGTGTCCTGCTGCCCAGCCTTCACGGGGCCCTCGTGGCACCTCAGACTGCTGCTCATACACCGCTGTGCTGTCTTACTCTCTGTGAGGCCTGTGTGGGTCTCGTCTCCACCCCGACACTATCCTCGGGAATGGGGACACAGCCGGCCCAGCCCCACATGCAGCTGGCCTCGCAGGACTGAGGCACCAGGCTGATGTGTGAGCAGGTGGCTCCCCACACCTCCTTCCTGGGTCCTTGGATCAGGGGGTGCCGAGCAGGGCTGGGATGGGCTGTGGTGGGGTTGGATTCTCTCAGGGGCCAGCTCTGAGCCCCCAGCCTCCTCTCTGCTCCCCAGGGGGCCCGGGACCCCACCTGTAGCTCTCTGACTCCTTTCCTCCTACAGGAGAAGCCCCCAGACCTCAGCCCTCTAGCAGGAATCACGAGATGTGTGGGAGCCAGGGGACTGCCCGGCCCTCCCGCGCCCCCAGCCACAGCCCCTCAGATCCCATTAGACCCGAAGCCCACTCACTTTCTCAGTTGGTCCTGGGGTCCACCGTCCTCGTCGGAGTAAGGGAGGATGCATCCATATCTAGAGGAGGCCGTGAGGGCGTCACATCTACCGTACCTGATATGATGTCTAGTGTTACCGGCCGACTCCCCGACTAGAACGGAAGCCCGGGAGGACACGGACTTTGTCTGCTTTTTTTAGTGAATTATGCTAAGTGTCTAGCAAAGTGCCTGCACACAGTAGGTGCTTCATATATATTCGCTGAATGAATGAAGCCCAACCAGCACCTTGCTGACGTCTGAGTGGGCCTGGGCCCCAGGCAGCCCCCAGGGCTCCCTGCTCTGCCTGCCCCCAGGCTGGGACCCCCCCAGGGAATTGGAAGGCTCCTTCAGAAATGGGAAAGCAGCTGTGCCCAAGGCCACAGGGTGCTGAGGCTTGAGGCAGACAGCTTCACGGGGGAGAGGAAAGTCCTAAATCAGGACAACCACAGCCTTCGACAGCCCTTCCCACAGGGCCAGGCCTGAGCAAACTGAGGCTCAGAGAGGTGAAGGGACGTTCCCAAGACACACAGCCAGGAGGTGGGCCGGGAGCCACGGTGCTGTGCAGGGGTGGGGCGCCCACCTTTTGAACAGCAGGTCCAGGACCTGCTGGGTGGTGGTGAAGGCTCGGTATGTGCACAGGAAGATGGTGACGTAGGAGAGGTCGCTGCCCTGGAAGGCAGGCACCAGGTGCTCCACCAGCTTCTCCAGCGTGCCTGCCTTCACAGTCCGCACCTTGCAGGTCTCATACAGGTTCAGGGCCGACTCATTCTCACACTGTGGGGAAGACGAGGGAGGGCCATCCGGTCAGGGGCAGCACCATGGCCCACAGGAGGGCAGTGGGGGACTGGAGGTTAGATGAGCTGCTAAGAGCTCAGTGACTTTTGGCCAGAGATGGGACATGAGTGCCCCCAGCAGACACAGGTTTTAGGCTTTACAAGCAGAATCTGAGGGGGAGGAACGGTGACAAAGACTAACACCTTCAGGTCATTTTGTTAGCTGAGTAATGACAGCCCCTCCCTGTATGGAGAGCATTACCCCTGTGAGCCTGGGCAACACATCCCCGTTCTGGAGGTGAGGAAAGAGAGGCTACTCCAGGGTGGAAGAGAGAGGTATATGGGGACACACAGCACTGGGGGAATGGCTGAGGAAAGGAAGCACGCCAAGGTCCCTCAACAGGGACAGGCTGAATCACTGCATGACCAACCTCCCTGCTGGAACGCGACCACTGGAGTCAGGCCCCACTCGGACCTGGAGGGGTCACAGGGCTGTGCTCCGTGAGAGGGCAGATGGCAGAGAATTGTACATAGTAGCCTGCGCCCCTGTCCTTTTTGGGTAAAAATGGTCCTACTAAGCATGGCGATGGAAGGCTTGGGGAAGGTGTGGAAGGACTCCAGGCTGACGGCCACATGGGGCTGCTGGGGGCAATATTTAAAACAAAAAACATTGGGACAAAATGCAAAAATACTTCTGGCCTAACGTGAAGTGAAAACAGCATAGAAGTGTCTTTTGATGTTCACACAAATATGTGAAAAGTGACTCTGCAGCTGGCCAAGCCCAGGGCTGGACAGTTGCGGGGGGGGGGGGGGGGCGGGTGCCCAGATTCCTTTGGGAGCAGGACTGTGGGCTCTCAAGCAGGAAAGCCCTGGAGGGAGGCCAGCAGAAGTGCCAGGGTGGCACTGGGGTTCCCGGGGTCCCGGTGTGGAGGCCCCTGCACCTGCACTCACCCCGAGCCAGCGCTGGCCCTTGTTGGTGCCATGGTGCACCTGCACCTTGCGCAGGGAGATGGAGTAGATGACCCCGTTGACCAGCTCCTCACCAATCTCCTGCGTAGAGCTCTGCAAAGACAATGCCCAGCCGCCGGGCGGGGACGTCAGGGGCCTGCCTGGCTGCTGCTGCAGGGGGATGCCCCATGTGACCTTCTGTTCCCCAGATGAGGGTGCTCAGACAGACCTCCAGTCCAGAATGACACGGATGGCAGCTTGAGGGCTCGGGATTAACATGGGACAGGTTGGCACTGCCCCCAGCACTCCCCTTCCCCCGCTGCCAGCCACAAGCTGGATCTGAACATGAGGAGCCCACCAGGCTCCGACCCCTCAACAACCCACTCCTGCCCAGGGTGACCCCCCCGCCAGGCGAATTTACTTGGCCATTTCACAGATGAGGACACGGAGGCTGAGAGAAGAGCAACTTGTCCAAAGTCATGCCACGGAGGATAGATGGCAGACCCAAGATCCCAAGGCACAGGGCCCAAGGCCCGTGACCCACCTCAGCCTGACCCCTCCTCTGCTCAGCCTGTCCACCCCACCGCTGATGCAGCAGGAATCAGCATCGGGCTGGTGCAGGTGTGGGGCATCCCTGTGGCCGCAGCCGAGGCCACTTCCTTCCCTTTCTGCTCATTCATGCCCTTGTGCCGTCTTGGGCAACAGAGGAGTTCCCAGTTCCCTGTGTGTCATCACGTGCGTGGGGACAGGGTGAGAAAGATGACAGTGCTGGCATCCGGGCTGATGGCGGGGGTTCCACAGAACCCCAAAACCATGGGACTTTGTCATCTGGCAGAAAGGAAAGGCCTTTGTTTTAGGAAGCAGCGACCCCTCCCACTGGGCAGGCTGGGGTCATCAAGGCCTGGCCAAGGCCGCTTAGCCATGTTGCCCTGGGCTTCACAGCCCCCTCTCCCACCTGCCCCTGTTCAGGGAAAAGGTGCAATGGGGCCTGCAATGGGGAGGGGGGCCGAGAGTAAAAATATCAACCTCTGAGTGCTAAGGGAGGAGCTGGGAGATGCTGGCCGGCACACGGCCATCGATCACACGGTCAATGCCAGCTGCTGGGACCACGGGTCACTGCCCTGAGCCAGGCTGAGCATGGAACTCAGAGAAGGCCCAGAGCAAGTGCTGACTCAGCCTGGGCCCCACGATAGCCGTAAAGCCCTCAGCCCAAGCTGGGCCTCCTGTGGGCTGTCCTTCCAGACGTCAGCACCCCCGGGGTCAGAGACCGGGGTCCTGGGCCTCTCACCTCCTGCCCACCCTCAAGGGCTCTGGGAGGCCCAGGAGCCATCCTCTGGAAGTCCATTTCCTCTGACCCGAGGTCGCCCTCCTACTCTGGGCATCGTACCAACGGGAAAGCCGCTGCAATCACACTGGGCTTCCTGACCCTTTGCCTCCTCTGAAGGGAAAGCCAGCCGCTTCTTGGAAGTTAGGAGCGAAGCCACAGGCAGAAGCCCCCGAGTGGAACCTCCCACACCCACACAGCCCACACAGCCACACTTGGGGAGGTCCAGCCCTTCCATCGAGGAGGGGAAATTCCTCCTCCTGAAGCAGAAAAACGGAAACAGATGCTCGCTTTCCTTCCCCCGCCTCACGTGCCCCTTCCCCACTCAGAAGAGCCCTCGGAGGAGAGGGGCTTCAGAGGCTACAGTGAGGTCGGGGCCGGCTGTCCACCTGCCGGACCAGATGGTTCTGCCACTGTCCACCCTGGCATCTCCTCAGGAGTCCGAGACTGCCTCCTGCAAAGGCTGCCGGCCTGGCGGGAAGGGCCTGTCCTTCTCCTGGGGATTTCAGCCACACCTGGCCCAGCTGGGAGCCAGACAGTGTCCTGAGGGTCCAAGTTGCTGGCAACCGTTTGGCGGTCCCATGCAGGATGCATCTGCCAGAGGGTGCTGGACTTGAACCCCTCAGGAGCCTGCACAGCACCTGGCTCCCACTGGGGCTCCATCAAGGCCTGCTGGATGGAAGTGCTCCCCAGCCAGGCCAACCCGCGAGAGGGGCTGGGGCAGGGCGGCCTTGCCACCCCCAGGAGGTAGCATAGCACATAGCAGCTCTGCAGTGAGCCATGGGCCTCACTGGCAGCGAGCAGCTGGCCGGCCCTGCCTGGGTGTCATGTGATCTCCCAGCCCTTCCCCCACCCCCCAGGGGCCCCCTTCTGCCAGCCGGGCAGGGGGTAGGGCAGGACGCTGAGAGCCACACATGCTGCAATGGGGGGCGGGGGGGTCACTGCCCTGTCGCACAGATGGGGAGCTGCTCCAGCCCTGCAGAGCTAACCCTGTACTCTCCAGTTCCTCCGCTCAGGAACAATAAAACAAGACCGTGAGAGCTACGCTGAGCACAGGACAATTTACACTGTGTGCCAAGAGCCCACTGAGAAGCAGGCTCTCAAGTGAGAGGTCCTGGGTCCCAGGCAGAAAGTGGCAGAGTGGGACATCTGTTCCCTGCTCCCTCCCCCTGCAAGGGACAGAGAAGGAAAGGGGCCAATAGCCCTGGCATTGCCCCTAGGACGCTCTGGGGTAGAAAGGGCAGGGCCCTGGTGCCCGAAAGTGACCCTGGGCCACCCTGTTAGCAGGGTGGACAGCGTCTGGACCCCCAGGGATGCTCTGGGAGGGGCTAGGGAGCTCCTGGGGGAGGTGTGCGCAGGGCAGAACTGAGCTGGCTGTCAGGGGAGAGAATGCCACGTGGACAGCTGTGTCCCCAGGGAACAGATCCCCTTGTCCTGCCTGAAGCAGGCACCTACTCATGTCCCCAGGGCTACACCGCCTGGCCTCCCACCACCTGAGTCAAGAGGAATGAGGATAGTGTGATGTCCCCACGGTGAGCAGAGGCCGGCACGATAGGCCTCCAGGGTGCCTCTCGCCTCGCAGTTCCTTGGGCCCTCACCTCCTGTGCCCCCTCAAGGGCTCTAAGAGGCCCAGGAGCTGTCCTCTGGAAGTCCACAGGCTGGGGCCCCAGGGACGAGGAGGGGAAACGGCCTGGGTGGCCTCTGTTAGTGTGTCACCTGATCAGCCTTCTGGTGACCGGCCAGCAGGCTGCTGTGTCCCCAACTGGCTGTAGGCCAAGTCTCAAGTCCCTCAAGGCAGAATAACGGGGTTGATTACCCCCATTATTTGGGGACAGACCTGAGGGGACCTACTGGGCCTTCCCACCTCTCCCAGAAGGTGCCTGTGCCTGCACCTATGGGGATGGCACCTTCTCGCATCCTGATCCCCAATCTGCTCTGGCTCCCCCCAGATGCTTTCCCAAGGAAGCTCCAACCAGGCCCACAGATGTCTCTGGCCACAGACCGGCTCCTCCTAAGGAGACCTGACCGAGGGCTGAGATGGACGGAGGGCCTGCACTGAGGTCTCCTCCTATCTCTTCCCCGGCCTGCACGTGGAGGAGTTCGGCCCCACTTGGGCAGGGCAGGGAGTGGCTCTGATTGCAGCGCCCCCATATGCATGAGATCACCCCTTGGCGACCTCGCCACACCCTGCTCAGCTGCTGGCCAGGTCCACTGAGTCACAAAGGTCACCCCGAGGCCCTCATTCGGCCACCCAACAGCCTCCTGGCAGCTCTGAGCACACGGGGACCCTCCCTAGGGCCCAGCAGACCCCACAGCCCCAACTCTCACGGAGGGCTCTGACTCCCAGCTCTGCCAAGCTGCTCGGCCATTGTCGTCAGTGAGCTCGTCTATGAAACGGGGCAAGAGCAGCAGCCCCCAACAGGCAACAGCAGGGTCACGAGAGAACGAAGGCAGCGCGCCTGCTCTGCACCCAGCACATGAAAGCGCTCGGGAAAGGGGACCGATGCCGCTGTTGCTGGTGGGGAACACTCGCCCCGCCCCCAGCCCCCATGAGCTGGCTGCTGGGGAACACCAGGCTGTGGGAAAGGCCACCCGGGAACCCTGGGAGACCAGCCAGGGTCCCGGGAACCTGGAGGAGGGCCCAGCACAGGGGGGCAGGTCACCCGAAAGCTCTGCAGGTGGGAGCCAGCCTGGCAGCTTTCTGATTTTCTACGTCTTTGCTCAAATACAGAACCCAAAACTGAGACAGATCAGAGAGGGTTGCTGAGCCTCTCAGGGCTCCCAGTGTGAACACTGTCACACGCCCATTTTGCAGAGTGGAGACAGGCTAGGGGACAGGGTCAAGTAGAGGGTGTCCAGGCTGAGAAGAGAACCCAGAACTTCTCAAGTCCAAGTCCTTGTTCTCTTAGACAATAGGCCCAACAAGGCAGCGAGAATGAAAATGCCAAGCCGGCTCGACCCTCCTGGGGTGCAGCAGGGTCCTGCCCTCAGGCCTGCATCTTGAGCCCAGAGGCATGGACAGGACCCCCGCCAGGATGCAAGGCTGGCCTTGGATGGGGTGGGCCACACTCCTGGTCCCACAGAGGCAGCCTCAGCCAGGGACCACACAAGGTGCCTGGTTGCCCTGGTTCGGTGATCCCAGAAACTGGAGTTTGGCGACCAGCCTGTGCTGAGCCCCCAAAGGCTGACCCACCTCCCCAAGAATCCTCCCCATCAGCTTGAGCCCAGCTACCCGTCAGCATTTAAAGAGAAGGAAAAGCGTGCCTCAGGTGGGGCTGGGAGACACACCCATCCTCCTGATTGTCAGACCAGCAGACCAGCAGGGGCCAGGCCTGCAAGGGGTTGTTGCTGAGTGACGGCTGAGGAGGAGGATGGCCTGGTTCTGAGAGGGTGCAGGGAGGGGCTGGCTGAAGGTCCACCCTCAACACCCACACCACTGACCACAGCGTCCAGCACGTGGGCACTTCCTGGGTGTCAGGCCCTTCGCATACTCCTCACATTTAATCCTCCCAACACCTCACTTGATGGATGAGGAGAGAGCCAGGCAGGAACTCGCCCGGGTCAGGAGCCAGGATGTGGCAACTGGGGCAGGGACTTGAACCCGACCCAGGCCTCACCCCACCAGTGGCTGCCATGATCACGGCCTCAGAACAGAGTCCAGCCCCTGGTCACACAGATGTGGGAGAGACTAGAGACAGGAAGGACTTCCTCAGCTTGCACAGCCAGTTGTTGGGGGTGGTGGGGCCCAGCTCCCTTGCATCTGCACCTCTCCACTGAGAGGGGATTTGTTGGGGCTCCTGGCACAGGATGGCCAGGGCACCCATGGGCCCTAAAATCAGCTATGAGAATCAGGCCTGAGAAGCACCTTGCTGACTGGGCCGGGTAGCATATTCCCGGAGCCCAGGCTGTGGGCACTCCCCGGGCACCCCGTCAGAAAACACACTCATGGCAGCTACCACCTGTCTGGCTCTGACACTGTACCAGGCACTGTGGGGACCACCTGTCAGGTTGCCTGTCTCACTCAGGCCTCACCAGAACCCAAAGGGGAGGATCTGGTTCAAGTCCATTTTATAGATAAAGAAACCGAGGCTCAGGGAATAGGAGCAGAGCTAGTACTGCAAGGAACCAAGCTGGCATCCCAGCGCAGCTCCCTTCGCTCCAGAGCCCAAGCTCTCAGCCAGAGAGCACCCTACCCCTGGGTACAAAAAGACAACACTGCGCCTCCAGGTCTGACTACAGAGCCGCCTGCGCCTGTGCAAACATCCAACAGTCCCTGGGGAGGAGAGGAGATGCCACAGCAGTATGCAAGCTCGAGAGCTTCCTGAAAGCAGGCCGGCACGTGGGGGCCCTGCCTGCTCACTGAGCAACGTTGAGGCTCTCATCGACTCGCTCCCCAGCCACGGGCCCGCCGGTGGATGGAGAATCGGGTCTGCTCACAGCTCTGCTTCTCCTGCACAAGGCTGCAGGCTTCAACTCCTGTCTCCTCGGAACGAGTGGGGAGAGTCACTTTACTGGAGCTGTGGGTCTGGGAACACGGCGTCTCTGGGCCTGCAAGGCTGGAGGCCCGAGCTGGGGACAGGGTGGCCACAGCACAGTGCCATGCCGTGGGAGCTGTCTGGGCGGCCGGCCAGCAGCCTCTGGGAGTCAGTCCCCAACCACCTGGGTGCAGCCTCCTGAAACCACCCCCATGGGCTCGCTAAGAGGCTGCCGAGGGCCAGCGCTCAATCTACTACAACCCCTTCTTAGTGGCAACAAAGACAGGACCTGGAAACTCAACGTCCAGGTTGAAGATCGGACCCCAGCCCTGCCTGTGAGCAGTCTAACATCTCCCAGGCTGAACTCCCACCGCACGCACCCAGTCCTGCTCCAGGGCTGTCCTTGAGCCTCCAGCAAAACAGCTCAGCACGCTCAAGCGTCTCCCACGTAGAGGAGGGACAAGGACCCAGTACCAGCCAGACTGGTCTCCTTCCTTCTCTTCTCCTGAGGCCCCGAGGAGTAAAGAGGGGAATCTGAGGGTCCGTGGAGGCCTAGCAGATGGCAGTAAGTCAGTCCCCTCCTAAACTTGACAGGCCCTGCAGCTCCTGGAGGCTGCCCCCTTGGAGAGTGAGCTGGGAAGCCCCTCTTGAAGATTACAGTAGAAAGACAGACAGTCACATGCATATGCGTGCCGCACAGGCCACGCCTCTTGAGCCTCCAGGGTCAAAGGCTAATGAGCATTGGCGGTTAAACTGGAGCCCTGCACACAGTATGATCACCAGACCAGACAGCGGGAAGGAGGTGGGGAGGCTGGCAGGAGACTCTCCCCTGGGTACCTCCACCCAAAGAACAGAGAAGCCCTCCTCATTCCGTTCCGCCCAGACTGCGCTCAGGCCTTGCAGTCACACAGCCTGGGTCAGAATCCCACCTCGGTCACTTACTAGCTTGGTGAGTTTGTATGATCTGATTAACCTCGAGTGCCTCAGTTGTTTGTTAAACTGGCTATTGACAGTCTTGACCGAAAAAGGACATAATGCATGCAAATTACTTAGCACAGGGCTCCCCACCAAGTGCTGGCTCATATTAGCTATTATTTTAAACCTTTGGGGTCCAGCTGTGGGCTTGCTTCTTCCTGGAAGCTCTCCCCAGTGTCCTTTGCCTTCCTCCGATCTATAAGCATCCCTACCCCTCACTGGACCACGGGGCCTCTGGGCTGCCTGGGCCTGGTTCTGTTCCCCTTATGGCTCTACCATCCTCCCACGCACTTCTAATTGCCTCCACAGAGAACATTGCCCTATCCTTCTCTGATCCCTGCAGGCTCTCGCACACAGCAGGCGCCCAATTGAGAACAGAACCCATGTTCAAATCCTGGCTGCGTCCTTCTCGCTGTGTGTACTTTTAGATCAGGGACTTCACTTTTCTGAGTTCCATTCTCTTATATAGTGGGGTTGGCACCTACCCTGGAGAGCTGGTCAAAGGCAGCTGGAATGAGGGGGTGGCATCTGCAGTCAGTAGGTACTACAGACTTGGGAACTCCCTCTGCCTGGCCAAGGCATGGGCCAGGTGACCTCCAGAAAGCACAGAGCTGCACAGGCCAATCGCATGGTAGCTTGGCTTAGAATCAAGATGACAAGCGGACACTCAGATGTGCGAGGACATCTGGCAGCCCAGAGAGGGAAGGACTGGGTGGAGGTCTGGTAGGGAAATGGGTACAGGGGAAGGAAGGCAGAAACTGTCTGGTGGTTTCCAGAGGACAGGGACCACAA
>NC_060267.1:93094106-93185828 GCF_021613505.1 Equus quagga
CACCCAGGCAGAATGGAGACAGAGGAGGCGCAGTGGGGGCGGCAAGGGGGATGAGATAATGACAACGGACCATGGAGACCAGGCGTCACCAGGGCTGGGGCCTGCAGACATTCAAGAAAGAGTAAGGGATCAAGAGTGACAAACTGGGGCCAGCCCGGTGGCGCAGCAGTTAAGTTAACACGTTCCGATTTGGCAGCCTGGGGTTCGCCAGTTCAGATCCCGGGTGCGGACATGGTACAGCTTGGCAAGCCATGCTGTGGCAGGCGTCCCACATATCAAGTAGAGGAAGATGGGCATGAATGTTAGCTCAGGGCCAGTCTTCCTCAGCAAAAAGAGAAGGATTGGCAGCAGATGTTAGCTCAGGGCTAATCTTCCTCAAACAAAACAAAACAAAAACCAAACAAACAAAAAAGAGTGACAAACTGCCAGCCGCAGCACCTGGCCACTGGCCTGGTCAGCTGGGGCCACTGGTGGCTTGAGTGCTCAAGGTCTCAGGTCAGGGTGGAAGTGAGGCTACTAAGGGCTGGGGAGGAAGCAGGGCCAGGGAGCCTCAGCTACTCTTTCTAGAAGCGAGTGAGGAAGGAAGAGGAAGCCTGGAGGTTAACAGCAGTCAAGAGAGTGTTCATGCCATGGATGAATGAATGGGCCCATCCTTTACACCTAACCGGCTGCTGGGGCCTGCCTGGCCTCAGCTCTCAGCCTCACTGAGGCTAGTGATCGACTGCTGCAGCGCTGGCAATGCCACCAACCTCCCTGGAACCGGTCTCACACCATTGGGCCTCAGTTTCTCTATCTATAAAATGAGAGGGCAGGACCAGACTACACATTCCACAAGCATATCCTGCATACCCGCTGTGTGCCAAATCTCAGATATTCATGGACAGTGGGCCCCCAACTAGCCCCACCCACGGGTGCGCCCACCTGCGCTGCTTGAGCACCCGCCTGGTGGTTTTCCATCTGGGTACGAGGCCTTGACAAAGACAGGCGGAAAACAATTTGGCGCTTTCTATCACTGCCGTTAAAAACGCTCATGCCCTTTGACTCGATAATCCCACTCTTAGGAATTCCCTCTAAGGAAGCAATCAGAGGTGTGGACATCAATTTCTGTACAAGATGTTTATGGAAACCTTGATTACAATTCTGCCAAACCGAATCAACTCAAATGCCCTGTGCTGAGTAACCGCCAGGCCCCTCGGTGCCATGGAGCAGCACAGGAGAACCAGGATGCAGGGAAATGCTCTGCTGGAGCCGTGAAGTGACAAAGCCTGCAGAATATGCTTTCAGAACCAGACACTACACACGTGCATGTGACTAGAGGGACCCACTTTGCAAAAGTAATGGTGGGTATTTCTGGGTGGTGCTGTATGTTTTTTCTTTTTACTTCTTGGAATTTTGTAATTTTTCTAAAATGTTTTAATAATCACGGCCATGTAATAAATGCTGTTTTTTTGTTCTTCTTTTAAAGCAAGATGGGTAGATTTGGTTTGGGGTGGAAATTCCTGGGAGGCTGGTTAGGAAGCTTCTATGCTCTGTCCCCCAGGGAGGGTGAGGCCGAGGCTGGTGGGGCACATTTACAGGAAGGAGGTCCTCAAAAGCAACAAAGGGATGACCGGGACACTGGACATGCCCTCTGGCTAGAAGCTTCTCCTCCCACTCCTGCTTCTGGGGCCAAACCCTCAGCCTCCGGGAATTCAGAACTTGCTAAATCCTGCACCTGCCTGCAGCTCACTTTATCTCTTCTCTGCTCTCCTTATCTCTTTCTCCCAGGGAGGGGCCTGGGAAGCAAGCTCAGGCCCATTTTACAGCCTGGAAAGGGGTTTATGCAGGCCAGGTGACTAGTGAGTGAAGAGGAGTGCACCCCATGTCACCACCTCTCTGACCTTGAAGGTCCAGGGTGCCGGTGTCGGGAGGGCTCAGGTAGGCTGGAGAGGTGAGACGTCAGGAGTTCCAGCACAGGCTAGGCTGCCTGCCATCCCACTACCTGACCTCCTGTGCATGGAGGGGTGGGGTGGTATATCCTTTCCTTAACCAGACCCTCTGGTTAATGTCTGTCTGGTTTTTCAAAGTCTCGCCCCCTGCCTGTTCGCCCCCTACTTTGGGGCTCCCCTCCAGAGCCCTGGCAAACCTGCTCACTGCTCCAGCTGCACACCCCCCAGTTCCCAGGCTGTAGCAGAGAGGACAGGTTTGGGCACTGAAATGCCTGGGTTTGAGGCCCAATTCCACCCCTCTCTTACTGTGTGACCTCCTCCTCCCCAGACAAATTCCCTCCCCTCCCAGGCAGTTTTCTCCTGTGTCATGTGGGCATAACTAACGGGCCAGCACAGGTGAGGCACCTCGCACAGCGCCCAGTGTCCCCAGCTCAGGCAGGCGGAGACTCTGCCCCACTGTTGGTGACAGGGGCTGCAATTCAGGCAGTGCCTCCTGAGGGCAAGGCCCTCTCACACAGCTCCCCTCAAAATCCTCCCCCAAAGCTGTGGGGTAGATCCCTTACCAAGGCCAGGGCCAGCCTCAAAGAGAAGGGACCAGGACAGTACGTGCCGCCTGCGACCGGGAACACAGAGCCACTCAAGAAGTGTTCTTGTCAAAAACTAAACCAGAACCCCACTAGGCCTCTGCAGATGACTCCATTTGGGGGTTACAGGGGCCAGAGGAACGTGTTGAACACACCATGAGGATGCAATCTGCAAATTCCAGACTCTGGGAATCTCTAAGGACGAACCACCCAGTTTCCTCAACAAATACATTTCAGGGAAAAAAAATAAAGGGGAAATCATGGAAAGATAAGAGACGTGCATTTTGGATTGTGATTCCAACGGGGCAACTTCTAAAAAAAAAAACCTCAGAGACGACTGGAATTATTTGAACACTACTGAATATTTGGATATTCGACAGCATTTTTTTTGAGTGATCATGGGATTTTGATTATTAGAGTAACATATTGATATTTATGGATGGAAATGACGTGCTTTGGATTTGTGTAAACATCGTCCACTGAAGGAGCGGGGCAGGATGTCGGGGGCCAGAGAAGAAACAACAGTGGCCCTGCACGGGTGATCACTAAAGCTGCGGCACCTTTATGTCATTTTCTCCCTTTTGTGTCTATTTGGAATTTTCCATAATAGAACTTAGAAAAAGGACACAGTTTGAGACTGATCTTCCAATGCCACTGAGGCTCCCAGCAGCCATGGGGGAGGCGGGGGTGACAATCTTCAGACCCCGGGCCATGGCAGTGACACCTGGTCGGCTTCACCATTTCCTGTGTCCCAGGGGCACTCACGGCATCCTTACAACAAAAGAGGCTGGGGGCTTCACTTTGGGGGCTGAAGCAGCGGGCAGCTGGGCAACTAAGTCACACAGCTCAGATGGGGCAGTCAGAGGAGGCTGGGGATTAGAAGTAGCCTAGTGACCTTGGGCAAGTCTAAGATCAAGGCCATGCTAACCCTTGCCCCTGGAGGGTCTGCTGGGAGGGGCAGAGAGCACAAAGCACTGTAGGAAGTGTGGGTTACTACGAACTGGTGTTCCAGAGTCAGGATGCTTCTTGCACAGGGAGCTTAAAAGACAGCTTTCAAGCTGACAGCCAGGGACAAGAACCAAGCCAAATCCAGCCCACATGTATGTTTTGTTTGGCTTCCAAAGTGTTTTTCAATGTTTGAGCCAACAGTAAAAGGTCAGGTCATTTCATATAAAAATCCACATTTCTGGCTTCTCCTGTAACTCTGGACAACCTGGCCACACCGGGTCTGCGTTCCTGTGCAATAGGAGGCTGGGTGGGAGCTGACTGGCAGCTGTCCTCTTCAGCCAGGGCACGTGCTCGTGGGTTTGCCACAGACTCCAGTGGGCCTTCTGTCCCTCCCTGGCTTAGAGGCCCCTGGGAAGCCACCTCTGGATGAAGGGAAAGGTGTGCTCAGGCCAAACCTCTGGAGCCCCCTTGCCTTCTCGCTTTCATCCTAACACAGATCCCCTTGATTCGCAGCAGCCAGAGGGGCCTTGACCCTTCAAAGCCTCTCGCGCTGCCCTCAGGCAAAAGATCAACTGCTTGGTGTGGCCTCAGATGCAACAACACAGGGGTCCTCTCTCACAATGATCCGCTGCAGTCCCCAGAGCCTGGAGCCAGCCCCTCTTCTGCCCGGCCTGCTCCCTACCTTCTACCCACCCCTTTGCCCGGTACAGGAGAGCCGATTCCCAGGGTCCCAGGGAAAGGGGTTTGGGCCTGCGGTGCAGTTCTGGGGAGGTCTGCCAGGCACGCAGCAGCTCCGAAATGAGAACTGGGCTTGAGGCAACATCTGGGCGACCACAGGCCTTGACCAGCTCCTCTTCCAACCTGAGCCTGGCCAAAACCACAGAGGGAACTGGTGGCCTAGTGAGGAACAGAAGCCAGATATCCAGGCTCCACCCAGGCCTTGGTGGAAAACCTTTCACCTCTTGCTGGGCAGGTGGAGGTCACCCTGTCTGTTTGGTCTTTTGTGGTCTATATTTAGAGCCTGGGGAGGATACGGGGAGGGTGTGGCCTGGCCAGGCTCCTTGGTCATTTCCTGACACTGATGTCACCATTCCTGGCCTGCCTGGGTCCTGGGGTTGCCCTCTGCGGGCGGGTGAGCACACACCTTGGCAGGTGACGCACCTGGACCAGCATGGGAGCTCCTGGAACAGTGGCTGGGCCTGGCTTAGCCCCGCCTCCTCTGCCACTGGCTTCCTGGGAACGTCCAGGGGCCTCTTCCTCCTCTGGAGAAGGGAGGCTCCCCACAGGCTGGAGGCCAAGCTCAGAGATGGTCAAGAGTCGGGAAATGAAGCACCTAAACCTCCAGGAGACCATACTGGGTGGAGGGATTTGACATCATCACCACCCCAAATCTCCAAGCTCACAGGGCGTTGCTGTCCCTAGGCAACCAGAACAAGACACATCGAGGCCTGGAGCCCCGGAAACGGCCCAGGACTAGGATGGTGAGTTTCGGTTCAGCCCTGAGCTCACCATGGGCCACACTGTCCTTCCCCAGAAAGGGGCGCTCATGGCCCCTACCTCTAACTCTCGGCATGTTGAGGGGACACTCAGAGGAGAGTACGCGCAGTCCAGGGTCACCGTAATAAACGCCGTCCAGAATGGGAACCGAGGGCCACTCTGACAACCATCCCCCACTCCCGGAGTGCTCAGTGCCTGGCACCCCAGGGGTCACTGACACCCCCAAAGGCCACCAATCCAACCTGTGATGGCCCAAGGTGGAGGGCAGGAGAGGAGAGAGGAAGAGAAGCAGAAGGGACACAAACAGATGGAAACGGAGGCAGAGACTCTGCAAACCAACTGAGCCTGAAACACGAATACCAGAGAGGGGAACAGAGGCAGAGATGGAAACAGAGGCAGAGATGGAGGGTCCCCTCCCACACAGAGCCCACGCTGGCCGAGCGCTGGGCACACGTGGCCGAGGAGGGGGCCTACAGGTGTGGGAACCTCTCTCTCAAGATCTGGAGCCTAGGGTTGTGCTCAAGTCTCTGCTCTGCATCTTTATAGCCTCAGTTTCAACCCCTCTGAGCCTCAGTTTCTCCATCAGTAAGATGGGGACGATAATAATACCATCACCTGGCTCTCAGGGTTCTAGGAGAGAACCTGAGATGATACAGGAAAGCCCTCGGTAACCTGAGAAACACCAGAGCAGCAGGAGCAGCTAGGACAACCCACAGCCACCTGGCCCTGACTCTCCCGGGCGGGAAACACAGACAGGCTGGCAGGGGTGGGCATCCTAGGGCACCTCTGGCAGCGCCCCCCACCCCCTGCCTCCTCCCTCACACCCGGAATGGGAGATAGAGACTCCCCAGCTTCCAGCCAAACTCCTTCAACCAGTTCTGACGGCAGGAGAGGAAGTCGAGGAAGCCACCTCCCCAGTGGCTTCGGCCCAGCTGTGACCCACCCAGCCTCTCGGCAGAGGCGCCGGTTGCCTTGGAAACTCACCTCGGTGGCTGGTGCCGGTGCTGGTGCCGGTGCCGGCAGAGGTGCTGGCCAGGGTGTGGGGCTTCGGAGAGTGGCACGGCGCGTGATGGCTGACCGCCTGGCAGTCACCACGGAGACACAGGCAAAGAACACCCACCCCCTCTTGGCCCTGGGCACTGCCGGCCTGGTCTTCTGGGCCATGGCGGACGGGAGCCACGCGGGGGTGGGCTCTGTGGAGGCCCTCTGCCAGTCTGCCCGTCTGCCTGTCTGTCTGCCTGCCCCAGTAGAGTTGAGCACCCAAGTGTGTAGGCCTGGTGTCACCACATGGCTGTCATACCTGCTCCCGTGACGGGTAGGGCCTGGAATTCCCGCTCGTACCAGGCCATAGGCCAGCCAAAGACATGTGAATGGGGCTCTGTCCTGAACTGGGCCAGGAGCTCCAGCTCAGCCCTGCTCTCCTGGGGAGGGCCCAGCTGTCTCCTCCAACACCAGAGGCCCCGTCCCCATTCCACCTGCCATCGGGGAAATTACCACCCAGAGCCAGAAAGGGAGCAGGTACAAGTCACCGAGATCCAAACAGGTCTTGGCCAGCGGGGCCACCAGGCGGGTGTGAGCCCAGCCAGGTGCAATGTGGGGAGCAGAGGAGACCCTGCTCGCTCGAAGCCACTGCCTCATTCCTGAAGCCTTCTCTGCCCCTACGTCCTCAGAGCTCCTCCACCCCCAGCACCTAGACACGGGATTTCAGTTTAAACTGTGAGGACCAACCTAGGGCTGCTAACTGTTTATTTTGCCAAGTAGGACAGTAAAAAAAAATAACACCACCGCCGCCACCACCATGACCATCATTCCAGAAAAGATACCACTAAAAAGTAACTAGACAGGCATACCACTGGAAAAAGGGCAGGTGTTAAATATTTGGCCTTAGGGAAAACTCAGGACCTTGTCTCAGTCTTTCTCATTTCACTGCAAACCAGACATTGACAGTCACGGAACAAGTCCAACACACCCATTTGACAAATGGAAAAACTGAGGCCCAGGGGGAGCAGGGACTTGCCCAAAATCTCACAGGGAGAATCCAGGACTCGTGTCTGTGCAGCTCTGCAGAGCCCACAGACACTCCTTCCACCAGCGTTCAGAGCCCAGATCCCAAAACCCAGAGATGCCAGCGTGATGCAGAGGCCAAGAGGCTGGGCGGATTCCTTACCCTCCTAGGACCCTGGTGGGCAGCGGGCTGGGCGAGCGGGACCACAGAGGCCAGGAGGAGACGGGGGCCGTCAGGAGCTCCGAAGCCTGCCCACAGGCACATCGGGTCCCGGGGCCCTGACAGGGTGGCCGGGGCGCAGCATGACACGGAGCGCCACCAGCACTCGCTCTGCCTCTCTGAGCCTTTCACATCCTCTTCCGGTGGCTTTGTGGGGCCCAGGGGATCAGGCTCAGAAGGCAGCTCAGGCCCAGGAGCTGAGACCTGCTTCCTGGCGCTGCCTCCCTGTGGGGCTTTCAGGTTCCTCTTCTCACTGGACCTCAGTGTCCTGATCCACCATGGAGGGAAGGGGGTGTACAGAGGTTTTCAAACTCAAATTCCTCCGGATGCCCGGCCTCACCTGGAGCTCTCCACCTTGAACTCCCACCGCCAGGCTCCAGGCAGGAGAATCTCTTTCAGGGAAGAAAGGATTCCATGGACACAAGTTAGGAACCCCGGAGGTGGGAGCTCTCTTAGGGATGTGGGCAGGCTTCCAGGGGTAGAGGGGCCAAGTGAGCGAGTATCAGAAGAATGGAGCTGGGGTTGGAGGGGTTCCAGGTGGACCCCAAAGCTAGCTGCCTTCCTGCCTCCCTGGGCCCACCCTTGCGCCTGCAGCCAGAGCACGTCTGCCCCGCACTAAAATCCCTCCAGCAGCTTCTGTCCCACCGGCAAGAGAATCCAAAGTTCTCCCTGCGCCCTCACCCAGCCCCCAGGACCCTCTGACTCACTCAGCCCTGACCACCTCCCTGTGGTCACCTCGGCTCAGGCACCCCCTGCTCGTCCTCCCCAGCCATCTCCGCCCTCCTGTGCATGGTGACACTTAACTATGACCCTCGAGAAACAGCAGAGGCAACCAGGCTCTGAATCAGCCAGCTCTTGGACTCTAGGCCAGTAACTTAGCATCCCTGGGCCCGAGTTTCCTGATCTGTAAAATGGGCACAAGGGCACTGGAAGAGTGAACAAGAGCTCAGCACTGGCCTGGCTCGTGGTTAGCCCTCGGGGGACCTGTACTCCATCATCTCCCATGGTCACGTGCCTGCCCCAGTGCGTGGCACTCAATAAACACTGCCCGAATGTTGGCGGGTATTGTCCATATGCCAGGAGTACTGCAGCTGGGCTCCATCCGCAAGAGCAAGCTCGGGATGGCAGTCTGAGGTCTGTCGGTGCTCAGCATGCAGCCCTGAAACCGGGTCCCAGTGGATAACTTGGAAACGTTAGTTATCTTACAGCAGCAAACACACTGCAGGCTGTAAGACACCCCGGCCAGGGTCGAGAGGGCACCAGGCTCAGGTCCACTCCTCCCTGAGGCTAGGCTGCCACAGCAGGCCCCCCCACCCCAGCTCAATCTCGTGCAGACTCTGGGAAGACCTGGGTGAGGCAGGGGTCAGCAGAACCCCGAGGAGAGAGACAGTCCTGCGTGCCTGGGCTGCCCCCAGCCTTGGCCTCTCACCCTCGTGTGGCCAGCTGCCTGCCTTGTACTGTACCAGTGAGCTCTCCGAAACTTTGGGATAAAGTGGGGGAGTGGGGAGGGCCTTCCCTGAGCCGCGGCCTCCTCAGCGCAAGGTGGGCCTGGGCCCTGCACTGTGGAAGGGATCAGGTGGTGGCGAGTGGATGGGAGAGTGATTCCACTGTGTGAGCATGTGTGGGGTGAGGGAGAGCTTCACGAGGCCCTTGGAGGAAGTGGGAGGGGTTGCAGGAACCAATAGGTACTCAGGCTGCCAGGTTAGGCGTCTGCGGGTTAACACCTTCGACTAGCATTTACCAAGCACTTCCCAGGTACGGGCCGGTGCAAGGCACCACATGGCCCTTCCATAGCTCCTGAGCACCAAACAGGCTCCCTGTGCTCTTCTCCAACGACGACCCGCCTCCCAGCCTGTTACCCCCACACTTCCCTGGCCCCAGCCTCCAGCACAGGTCGGCCTGGCCTCAGGGCCCAGTCTCGGGCCACTCCTTTCAGAGCCAGGCCATGCCCAAGCAGGGCTGCCCCAGGGCAGTGGGCACTGAGTTCTCGGGAAGGCTGAGGGCCTGAGTCACAGCCAGGCGGCAGGACAGGACCAGCTGCAGGCAAGAAATGCGGGAGCCCCAGGAGGCGGGGCAAGGGAGGGAAGAGGAAGGGAGGGGAGGGGAGGGGAGGGGAGGGGCGCACCCACCCCTCCTCCTACCCGCCTGGGGAGAGCAGAGGCGCCTTTGTTCCCTGCCAGCCTGGTGTCACCACATGGTGCACCACATCACTGTCACCGCCTGGAACGAAGACCGGCCACAGAGAGCCAAGGCTCTGGGGACAGTTAGGGGCGCTCCACCTGCACCCCCAACACTTCACCACATCCGGGGCTGGGCCTACTGAGGACTGGAGGGTGCACAGCCATCTCCCCTGCACCTACTGTGCATGGAGCTGTGTGAACCCTGCACCGGGGAACATACCCCGGCCCTGAGATGCTCCCACCGTCCCCCTCGCTTGTCCCAGGACACCGAGGTCATGCGACCTGCCAACGGTCCCACAGTGCTCTGCCCACCATGCCTGGTGGCCCTCGGACAATGCCCCTGGCCAGCCACACACAAGCCCAGACACAGCGAAACCCCACTCACGGACACGTCTGTATGCACAGGCGTGTGCCAATGCTCCCCTCAGCCCAGGCTCAAACCCTTTGGTGGGGAGAGGGATTCTGGGGTTGGGGGGGGGGCACGTGCTGCATCGCATATTGGGGGAGGTCCTCTCATCCTTTCCAGGCTCCTGGGGGCAGGCCCTGGTGGGTGCGAAGCACACTGTTTACAAACACCGTGTGGCTGTCTGTCGCTAGGAGCTGTGACTCAGAGCCAGAGTGGTGACTCTTCTCAGAGCTGTTTACTCAGCACGACATCCTGTCCAGGAAGCAGAAAGGAGAGGCCAAGGCCAGGCTTTCGCTCCTTTTTCCTGCAGCCTCCTGACCTGACTTGGGGTCCTGCTGAGGGGGCCGGAGGTGGCAGCTCAGCTCAGCTCCTCTCCCCTCTGTTTCTGGGAACCTGAGGCCCATCATCAAGTCACTCAACACAC
Source organism: Equus quagga (assembly GCF_021613505.1). Taxonomy (NCBI): domain Eukaryota; kingdom Metazoa; phylum Chordata; class Mammalia; order Perissodactyla; family Equidae; genus Equus; species Equus quagga. Next base: position 93,104,298 of record NC_060267.1, read on the forward strand.
AACCACCACCAGCCCAGCTCTGCTGGGTGAGGAGGACGCCACAGCTGTGCACGCGAGTGCTCAAGCCCGTGGACCCGGGAAAAGCACTCAGATCCAGGGTGCAGCTACATCTGGCATCCTTCCCTCTTCAGCTCAGGCTGAGACTCCCAGGGACCAGGGCACTGCAAACGTCCACCACCCCGTGGCCCAAAGGCAAACGCCCACAGTTAGAAGCCTTGGAGGCAGGAGCAGCTCCTGACGCCCCCTCGGCCCTGCCTTTGGCGCTCCTCAGTGGAGACAAAGCACTTTTCCACCCAACATCTGTGAAACAGATGAAGCCATGGTAATTATCTCTGTTGTAAAACTGAGAAAATCAAGACCCAGAGAGGGTAAACAACTTGTCTGAGGCTGCCCAGCGGGTCAGTGCCAAGGCCGGTGTCTGGTCCCTAAGGCAGCTGCTTTCCTCCACTCTGAGGTTTAAAGATCACAAGTGGATTTGTTGCCGGCAGCATAGGCAGACTTTGGGCTGCTGGGTCCCTGTCAGCAGGGAGGGTGGTCTGTCCCCACTGTGAGGCCCAGCTTGGGATTCTGACTTCCATTTCCCTGTTTGCCCTCCCCCCCAACGCAGTGCCTAAGCCAGAGTTAACGAGCTCCCAATATTTCTACCATTCACTGACAGTAGAAATGTGCCAGTGTGGGTATCACTTAACTGTCATGGTGTGTAAGGCAGGTTTGCAGGTAAGCTTGAGGACAGAAGCTCAGAGATGGCACCAAACTCACCCAAAGCCACACAGCAGTCTGGCTTTGAGGCTGGTCCTCCCAGCTGCTTCCAGCTTTTTACAAGAGCCGAGGGTGAGTCTATCCTCCCGGTGCCCTTTCATGAGCAGGGGGCCTCGCTTTCCAGCAGGGCCAACAGGGCAGTGACTTGTGGAAGGTCACACACCCGAATGGGGAGGCCCCATCTCCTGCTCCAGGCTGGGGAGACCTGGGGACCCCCGGGAACGGCGGAGCCACAGGAAGGCCCTGCTGGGGGAGCTGGGAGGGAGAAAGGCAAAGAGGGACTGTGCTTATTTTGGCAGCTGAGGCTCGGCCCTGCCCCGGGCAGAACAGCAACCCAGCGGTCAGCTGCTCTGGCTGCTGATTCACCCACCGCAGGGCTCCCCTGCTCTGGCTGCCCGTCCACCAGGCCCTTTTACCAGCCCACTGAGTCACACAGGTTGCCAAGAAGCTGAGGATCCGAGAATCTGGGCCCTGCCCCAGCTGCTCTGGCTGGCTCTGTGCCCAGCAGGATTCAGCACTGCCAAGGGCACCAGCAGCTTCCCTCCCGCAGCGGCAGAGGGCAGCTCCCTGCCCCCTCGGGCCCACCCCCACGTCCAGCTGGGCAAGAAGCCCACTGTGCAATTGTAAGGCTGGAGCAGCAGCTATGAGCTGGGGCTCTGAGTAGACAGAGTCCAGGTTCAAACTCCCAGCCTGTCACTTAGTGGCTGGGCAAAGTTGGCAAATTACCTCCCCATCTGAGCCTCATCCTGGCCCACGCAGGGTGACGACCTCTGCCTCCAAAAGCTGGCATGGGTGACATGACATACTGGATGGGAGCAGGGAGGACTAGGCCTGGCATGGGCCACGTGTTCAGCAAACCTCACCCCAAGTAGCCCAGGACACTCTGCGGGGAAGAACCGGTAGCTGTCCTTTTAAATTCCTAAGTTGGGACCAACTGATTCTTTTGTAAAATGCAATAGAAATGTTGCAACAATGTCAAATTGCCGTACAAGTCTCCAAACAGTTTCAGTGTTTCTTAAGTCCCTGAGGACGGTAACAGAGTGGGGAGCCAGCACCTTCCACAGACCACAGTGGCCCCGGCGCACAACCACTGCATTCACGCTCAGCCCACTCAGATTTACTAACACCTACAGGCTGCTCAAGTGCGGTGCTACACCAGAGAACAAAACAGATCAAAATCACCCTCAGGTAATGGGGTATAAGAAGTAAAACCCTTGTTTGAAGATGAGAAGACTACAGAAGAAAAAAAACAGAATAGGGTAAGCGGGTGGGGTGCTGTGACTTTAAATGGGGAGGCGAGCCAAGAAAGTAACACCTGGATAACAATGCATCTACAGTGGGATAGTTTCATGGGCTCTAAGCTCCCTGAGGGCAGCAGCCACATCTGTCCTGTTCACCCCTCATACCCAGTGCCTGGAATGATGCCCCGCCCCCAGTGAGTTCTCAGAACTGCTAATGAGCAGACGGATGACTGATGACTGCGCCAGTTGCCTATGCGCGCACACACCATCACGGGAGCGGGAAGAGCACTGGGGTTCTCAGCTCTGACGCAGTTCTTCCTTCTTTTCAAAATTGGAAGGGGTGTGAACTCCTTGAGAGCAGGGACTCTGTTCCCTGATGTATGGATGTCTAGAATGGTCCCTGGCACACAGTGGGCTCACAACAAGTACCTGGATGAACAAGTGGACTCAGTGGTCCACGTCAAAGTTTCTGGACTCGAAAACATTCACAGTTCAGGGCCAAAGAGTTCCCTGTGGGGAGAGTACCAGGAAAGCTTCCTGGAGGAGGCGGCAAGGCTAGAGAGAAGCCTGGGAGACGGCACGGAAGAAGGGCACAGGAAGGATAATGCCCACCTGCCCACCGGCCTCTATGTCCACCTGCCATTCAAGTGCCCTCCAGAGAGCGGGCGCAGGGGCAGAGCAGGAGGCAGCCAGACTTTCTGGGAAACAGGAGCCCTTTTCCTTGGAAGCAGGGCCGGGAGGTTGCCAGCCTGCCTCAGGGTGTCAGGGGCGGGTGGGGGTGGGGGGCAGCCAGTTCAGCTCTGGTTCACCCTGGCGGTCTTTGCTCCTTCCTAAATGCCTGGCCCAATATAATCTGAATCAATACTACAGCCTATAGTCTACCAATCAGTCTTATCAAATCTCGGGGATTGGTTCTCTGCTGATCGGGTAAGTGGAGGGTGCTCTGGCGTGCTCTGGCCTGAGCTAAGAAGCTCCTCCCCAAAGCGCAGCCAGGGCCTGCTGAGGCTGGGGAAGGGAGCAGGGCCCACAGTCAGGCCCCTGTGCCCGGCACAGCCCGGTCATTCGGGGCTTCAGGGCCAGGGGAGTCAGGACAAACAGGCCCTTGTGGTGAGGAGGCTGCCCGCCGTGCCAGGGACACTGCGTGCCCGGTGCCGCCACCCGCCTGCGGAGCCCAGAGCCTGGAAAGCAGGGCTGCCCTTTCAGAGGGGGACCTCCTGAGCTGCCCTGGCCTCTGGGGAGGACCTGGGGCTCCCGCTGGCTGCCAGGAGGTGGTGGGGCTGGCGCCTGCTGCCCTCTTTCCCACAGTCCTCCAGGAGGGAAGTCCCCCCAAGGGGCGGGCAATGCCTTGGGTCTCCAGCATCCGGGGGCTGAGTGCCGGTTTCAGAGACACCACCTTTGTCCTACCCTCCTGCTCTGCACTGTCCCTCTGCCAACCCCTGGACTTTGCTCCTTCCTTGGTTTCCTTACAAAAGGCAAAGTTCCAGGGCTTCTCCTCTCTGCCTCCACCTGCTCACACCTGGGACGCATGGCAAGGCACCAGGTGGCCTCCCCTGCCCAGGGACCTTCCAAGAGTGGTATAGCTCCATGCCACCGTCATGTAACAGAGCGACTGTGTGTGCCAGGCTCTGTGCTAAGCACTTCAGAGCCACCACGGCCCTGTGAGGCGGGCAGCACACTTATCAACCCATGTAACAGATGAGAACCCTGACACTCAGAAGTTGAGGGGCTGGGCCACAGACACTCAGGCCTCCTCACGGTCAAGGCTTGGGTCTGGTGTTTGGAAAAAGCAAGATACAAACAGACACATGCACACACACACATGCACGTGATCTCATGACACATGCTGTCCCTTACCCACACACAGCAATCGCGTGTCTCCACTTGCAGCCACATGCATCCTTTCACACATGTGCTGGCTCAGCCACCCAGTACCAGGCTTGTCATGCACACTGGTGGCGCAAATGATGGATATGGTCACATATTCACTCAAATGTGCACACGGTCACCCAAAGGCAGGGAGACACTCCTGACACGCACACTCCCACATGGAGGTGCAGGACTGCACACACAACTCCAGAAGCTGCAATGCAAGTCTGCTGACGATGGCTAGCCAGTGTGCCCGGATCCAGCAAGCACGCTCCCTTGGGGCCCCCATGGCAGCTCCTGGCATGGCTGGCAAGAGGGGAAGGAAGCCCGAGCTCTGTGCAGGGAGATCCTGGCCTCAGCGGCCAGGAAGGAAACCTCTCTTGAAACCCTAAAGACCTGCAAGTGTCTGCTGTGAGGAGGCAGGTGGTGGCACTGCCCCTGTCCACCTCCTGCCCCCAAAGCCCAGAGCTGTTACCTCCCTGGCCACCCAGGCCTCAGGCCAGAGGAACTGCTTATGCCTGAACTTCAACTCTGAGCAACTAGAGGGGCAAAGGGCACCATCAGGCAAGTTCCTGGTCAGCACATCCGTAGGGCGGTCAAGGGCCCGCGACCCTAGCCTCAGGGAGGAAGGAGATCCAGGTGGGGCTCATGTACGGCCCGGGCAACTGACTCTACTTCTCTGGGCCCAGTTTCCCCACCTGGAAGAAACGTGCAGATTCAACTCAGGGGCTGCCCCCTGCTCCCCAAGGGCAGTTAACACCACCTGTCTTCACAGCTGGTGGGCCACACAGCCGCCTGCCTTCCTTGGAGGGGAGCAGACACTTTCCTGTCCCTGTGGAGGACCTGCCTGTGCCTGTGCCCGGTGCCTCAGGAACATTTCACGCGCCGTGACATCCGTAAGTCCACAGATGAGGGGACCACGGCAGCCAGGAGTTGAGGAACTACCTGTCTGGGGTGCTCAAGTCCGCGCCAGGCTCCCACTGCCCACAGCTCCCTCCACCTTGACCTCTCACATGCCCAGAGGCCAGGGCCCCTCGTGACAGAGGTGGATGGAGATAACCAGGGCTGGGCTGTCCCCCTCCCTCTGGCCACAGCCCAGACAGATAGGGGTTGGGTGGAGCAAGAATCCCGTAGGAAGAGATTCAGTTCAGATGGCTGTGGCCCGCAAGGGCTTAAATACTGCCCCCCTCCCCCTCCCAGTCATGAGCCTGACAGTTACAGAGAAAGGGCCTCTGGGGACAAAGGCCAGCGACAGGATGGAGTCCCAAGGAGGGCAGGGCAGGAGGTGGGGAGGTTCCTGGACTCACTGGCCAATGGTCCTTTCCTCTCAACTGGCCAGGACCACCCCGCCCCCCCACCTCAGCTCTACCCGGTGGTGGGCACACCTGGACGCTCAGGTGGTGTCCAGAGAAGAAGCCCTGTTTCTTCCCCAAGAGAACCAATTCTGGATCCCAGCCCAGAGATGGGGAGGGCTCCGGGTACCCTCCAGCCCCGGAGTGGCCCCTGTCCCCTCTTATCCTGGGAGAAAAGGGGGAGCTGAGCAGCCTCAATTCGCTTAAGTATGCACCCACCGCGCCAGGAGCAGGGCTGGCTTGGGCAGCGCTCCTGCATCCTCCTTCCCTCCACACCAGTGGCCTCCTGCCCCCCTCCCCCGCAGGCTCGGCGGCCCACCAGCATGAAGCACCCGGCCGGCCGCACCCCTGAGCCCCCCGCCACCGCTGCCTGGCCTGGTCCATTGTCTGCAGCGCCCTCGGCCCGCCCTCCTCCTGCCACATGGCGCCTGGATGGGGGCTGCCGGGCAGAGCCTCTGCCACACCTAACCATGGCCCGGCACAGGGCACAGGACGCCACTGGGCCACCCCAGCTCCGGAGGTGGGCACCCCCCTCCCCAGTGGCAGGTGGGGCCGGGGAGGTTCCTAGGGTTGAGGTTATGGCCCAAGGTCACATGGTGAGAGAATGGTCAAGGTCAGATTAGAAGCCAGGATCCCTGAGGGCACTCAGAAACCCTAGGGCGGAGGGTCACCCACAGCCCCACTCCTCACTGCCCTCCCCAGAGGGAACACCCGAGGGCCACTGGGTGGGCCTCACAACCTTCCGGCTCCAAAGTCCCAAATCCCATGGCCTGGCAGTCTGGCCCCGCCCCCTCTCTCCATTCCACTGCATGGCCCTTGCCGGTGGCCGGGGGCTCTGCACCTCGCTCCTTCCAGCTGCAGACAGCCCGCATTTATGTCCTCATCGCCGCTGGGCACAGGGTCAGTACCCACGAACTAAAGCAACCCCCAGAAAGCCCACTGGGCCCGATTTCCTTCATCCCTGCAGCAAGCCTCAGGTGGGTATTCTCCTCACAGCCGGGGAACAGCCAGGCTCGGAGGGACTGAACGCCCGTTCTAGGACATCCCGTAATAAGCATTGAGCTGGGACACAGACACAGGTGTCCATCTCCAAAGCCAGTGTCCTTAACCGTGAGGCTGCCTGCCTCCCCGTGAGCACCGGGATGGAAGCAGGCAGGCAGAGGAGGAAGCAGCGGCTAGCCTGGTCCTGGCCTCTCGGCCTCCCGCCCTAGTCCCCAGTAGGTGGCATCATTTACAGGACAGTGTTTATGCCCTGAATGACGGACATGCAGGCACAGGGGTACAAGGGGCCACAGATGGGGAAACTGAGGCCAGTGAGAAGGAACATGCCAAGGTCACAAAGCCAATCTCTCTCAAAGCTGCCCCAGAACTGCAGTTCCCTATTCCAGGGGCTCTACACCCCCTCCCCCCAGCCATACCCTCCCGTGCCATCCTGCCTCAGGCCCAGGTCGCTCATGGCTGCAGAGCGGCAGAGCACAGGGCACTATGCCCGGTCCCCCACTCTGGCTGGCACCTGGCCCCATCCACTCAGCCTTCTGACCCTACATTTTCTGACATTCTGCCACTCAACTGTCACTCAGGTATCCAGGAAATAGCCTCTGTTGCTAGGGGGCTGGCCTGATGCCAGGTGGCTGGCTGGCAGGGTGGGGCGATGGGGAGCGGGGAGCAGTCTGAGGTTTCCCTCTGGAAGGATCCAGGGGGCGGGGGTGGATCAGCCATAAGGAGTACCTAAGGTCCACACACAGGTCATCAGAAAGCCCCCAGCCCTCAACCTTCCTGCAGGCAAGTATCTGGGGTCCTGTAGTTGCCAAGCAATTGCTCCGGGTGGCCATGGGAACTCTCCATTCTTCTGGAGCTTGTCATTTTTAGGGGGATGCCCTCTCCTCTGCACCTCCTCACCCTGGCTTGCCTGTCCTGGGAGGAGACATTGAAGTTCCGTAAGCTCACTTCCCCACCCCACAGAGACCCACCCAGCCATGACCCTAGGAGAAGATGCTTTGAGGTTCAAAACTCCAGAAGCCTGAGAAAATGCAGAGCCCAGAGCCCAAGGCCTTTATTAGAGCGGGGAGAGGCGGATAGGGGCTCATTAGCTCTGTTTATGTCTCCTCTCACTCTGTTAACCACTGCCGCAGGGCCTGCCCAGCCCTGACCGTTGGAGCTCACTGTAATTGGAAGGAATTTGGTCCCAGCACCCACGCCCGGCCCCTCCCAGGCTTGTCTGCACACAGGGACTGGCCCCCACCAGTCCCGCCACTCCCTAGCTGTGGGAGTCCCTTTGCCTCCCAGTGCCTCCGTTTCCCCACCAGTAAGTGAGGATGGCAGCAGTACCTATCTAGCACATGCCATGAGACACTGCAGCCCAAGGTCAGGCACAGACAAGGTGCTACGGGCTGGCTGTCACTGCCAGGCACCTCCACAGCACAGGACAGAGGTGCCGGAGTGGCCCGGGAGCTTACTCCACAGAGCACAGCCCCATGGCTAGTGGGCCGCTGATGGCAGTGTGGCCACTGAATCCAGGCCCCCGGGCTCCAGCCCAATGCCTTCTTCAGAGGATCTATGGCTTGTCCCATACCCCTGTTCCTCCATTCCTACTCTACCGTCTTGTCCCCTCTGAGGGGAGTCAAGGCCCTCCGCACGGGCTGAGCGCTCAGCACAAAGGCCCTCGATAAATATGTGCTGCGTGAATCAATCAGTGACTGGCTGTCAAGGGCTAATGGTCTCGGCCTTGTGGGATTCAGAAGTGTCCAGGGACCACAGTAAGAAGTGGTCAGCGCCATGCTGGGCACTTTGCTCCATCTCGCTGTTGCCCATGGGAGCCCACTCTCGGGCAAGGAGCCCAGGGCGCCTGCTCCTCTGCCCCAGATGGCCCTCCTGCTTTGTACAAGAAGACAGGGCAGAACTCCACCAGGCGAGCGTTGGGGAGCTCAAGCAGCACTGACCCCTTTGGGCAGGGTCTCTGGGGAAGGGACCCCTCAAGTCTTGACCTGCCTGGACAGCCCACCCACGCCCACCCGGGACTCATGGTGCCTCGCCCATCCTGCAGTAACAGGAGAGCTATCTGGAAACCACAAGTGTAATCATAGCTGCAGGGCCCCTGGAAATGGTGAAGGGGCAGCTCAGCTTGCAGATGAAGGAGGAAACACAAACTCTGACCACTGCGGTCCTGGGCCAGGCCCGGCCCGGCACCCTGGCCTCCCACCCAAGCTGCCACCCAGTCGTTACTCCACGGCCCCGCCTCGTTTGATTTCCTCCACAGCGCGTGTCACCCCTGAAATGACTGTGCTCCTGGTCTGTTTACAGTTGAGTGTCGTCTCCTCGCAACTGGAAGGTGAGACCTTTGTCTACCCTGGGGCTGCTCAAAGCAGCACTGGGGTGGCCACAAGGAGGTCACAGTGCCACCTGCTGGCACTGCACCAGGATGCACCAAGCCAGGGAAGAGCCTGGCTCCACTCACACCCCACAACCGCGAGCTGGGTGCCCAGTCCCCAAGACCTCCTCAGACCCCAACTGCTCCCCTGTCCCTGTGGGCACCTGGGTGCCTGGCCTTCAGGGGGAGAGTCTGTTGTGGGTTGAACTGTGTCCCCGGAAAGACATGTTGAAGTGCTAAGGCCTGGCACCTGTGAATGAGACCTTACTTGGAAATATTGTCTTTGCAGATGGAATCAAGTTAAGACGAGATCATACTGGATTAGGATAGACCCCAATTCAATGAATGGTGTCCTTTTTTTTTTTTTTTTGAGGAAGATTAGCCCTGAGCTAACATCTGCCGCCAATCCTCCTCTTTTTGCTGAGGAAGACTGGCCCTGAGCTAACATCTGTGCCTATCTTCCTCTATTTTATATGTGGGATGCCTGCCACAGCATGGCTTGCCAAGCGGTGCCATGTCCGCACCTGGGATCCGAACCAGTGAACCCCAGGCCACTGAATCGGAACGTGTGAACTTAACCGCTGCGCCACTGGGCTGGCCCCCAAATGGTGTCCTTTTAAGAAGAGGGAAAACTGGACATGGACACAAAGAAAAGGCCACATGAAGACAGAAGCAGAGTCTAGAGTGACACATCTACAAGACAAGAGATGCTAATGATTGCTGGCAACCACCAGAAGCCGGAAGAGGCAAGGAAGGATCCCTTCCTAGAGCCTTAAGGGAGAGCATGGGGAGCCGACACCTTGATTTGGACTTCTAGCCTCTAGAACGGGGAGAGAATAAATTTCTGTTGTTTTCAGCCTCTGTTTGTAGTACTTTGTTTGTTTGTTTTCAAAGATTTAATTTTTTTCCTTTTTCTCCCCAAAGCCCCCCAGTACATAATTGTATATTCTTCGTTGTGGGTCCTTCTAGTTGTGGCATGTGGGACGCTGCCTCAGCGTGGTTTGATGAGCAGTGCCATGTCCGCGCCCAGGATTCGAACCAACGAATTACTGGGCCGCCTGCAGCGGAGCGCGCGAACTTAACCACTTGGCCACGGGGCCAGCCCTGTAGTACTTTGTTATGGCAGACATGGGAAACCAATACAACACCCCCACTACACCGACCCCCACCTCTGCCACCCTGGCCAAGTGCAGCCAAGCCTGTGTTTCAGGAAGAGCTCCAGGAACCTGATGATGAAGTAGGCGGTGACCTGGGGCAGGGAAGATGGAGTGCAGGTGAGTGCTCACTAGACAACCAGCCTCGATCGTCATCCTCATCTTCAGCATCATGCCTCCCTTCCTCGAATCAACCCTGACCACAGGACACCTCCTTCCAGCATATTTGTCTGGATCCACCCATGGCCCAGACAAATCTTGCCAATAACACATGAATGATCTCAGAGACAGACCCCACCCGAGTCGAGCCTCAGATGAGACAGTAGCCCCAGCTTCCTGGGAGACCTTGAGGCCGAGGCTCCCAGTTGAGCCAAGCTTGGATCCTGGTACAGAAGCTGCGAGATGGTCAATGTTTGTTCTTGTAAGCACTAAGTTAGGGTAATGCTGTCACACAGCATAGACAACAAGTTCCTCCTTCCAGGCTGGGTCTGGCCCTGCCCTCCTCCCTCCTCCCATCTCTCCTCTCCAGCCACACTGGCTCCTTTCTCACCTCCCCTCTGGCCAAGTTCTCTCCTGCCTCAAGTCTCTGTACTTTTGAGCTCCTCCCTTGCCCCCACCCCCAGCACACCACCCACAGATGGATGCAGGGCTGGGTCCTCTTGTCCTTCTGGTGCCAACAAATGTCCCCACAGAGGCCTTTTGGATCCACCTAGGGGTTCCCGGCCCTCCCTCCAGCACCTGCTCCATTTCCCTGGAGTCCCTGCTCTTCTCTTTCATGTGGATTTGCTTTCACGCTTTGTCCCTTCCTCCTCCGGGCTGTGAGCTCCTGGAGAGCAGGGACCATGTGGGTGCTGTCCACCTCCAGGCCCAACACGGCCCTGCTCAGGGTGAGTACTGGGGGCAAAGTAGCTGCAAGAATAAAAAGAGGATCTCAGAGCACCCACCTTGGCCCTCCCACCTCTGAGCAGCTCACAATGTGGACAAGGATGCCCACGATAGAAGGTGCCTGTGGGGTTGGGGGGGGGGAGCCCACATTGACCCGTGGGTGTCCCTTCCCTGATCAGGTTGCTCCATGAGCACAGCGGGCAGAGCCCGCCCCCTGGTGGTCAGCCCCAGCACTGCAGCCCCGGACTGGAAACCAGAAAACAAAACACACACCTTTGTTTGGGTGTAGTCTAGGCACTGGATCCACCAGGGCCCAGGAGGCAAAGGGGCAGGACCTACAGGCTCCAGGGGCCACGTGCGGGACCTCGGAAGCCTCCCTTGTCCCCTCTTTCCCTCCACTGAGCCTGGCGTGTCCAGTTCACTCATGAGGCCTCCTCAGCCCAGCCAGGGCAATGACTCCGCCCCACTTCCGAATGAGGACCCCGAGGCTCCAAGGACGGCCTTGTCCCTGGTCCCTGGACAAGTGGCCCAGTGCTCTGCCACGTTCTGCACTACCCAGGTCCCAAGCCCCCAAGCCTCTAGGCTGGCTGCCCTCTGCTCAGAAGGACCTCAAGGGAGTAGAAAGCATTTTCCAAGGACTTGGAGCACATGGGTCATGGGTGGAGAACTAAGGTCAACTGACTCTTCTATGAGTCTGTGGGACTCTTGGGGCCACCCCGTCTATACACCCCAATTTATAGAGGAATAGGCTGAGGCCTTGTCTCCTGAAGCCCCCTCCACATTAGGGAGGCGGAGTGTCCTCCCAGTTCCAGGTGCCCAGAGTGATAGATGCAGGACCCCAGGAACCGTCCTCTCCAGGCTGCCCTTGGGATGGTCCCTGGCCAGCAGCCCCCTGGCAACCCTGGGGATGCGCTGGCCACAAGTCTGACATCTCTCTCCCTCCCCATTCTACGGACCTGGCGTGTGTGTAGGGGCCGGCAGACCCCTGCCTCATGGCAGAGCTGCCTCCGACCTCTTTCTTCTTTTCCGTCACCTCCCAAGTGTGCACTCCTCCTCTGACACCACTCCCCGGTCCCTACCTGTGAAGTCAATGTGCGTGTATGTACCTGTGGGCGCGTGGGGATGCCCAGAGGAAACGGCCCCACATGAGAGGGGGTGGACAAGGAGCCCCCAGGATGTTAGGGGCTCTCATTCCCAAAAGAAACCCAACAGGAGGGTTGAGTCCTGGCCTAGGAGGCTGGAACCCTCCAATCTCCCCTGGACTCTGCCACCCCGTGGCCCGGAGCCAGTCCCTGCCTGTCTCTTGGCCTCAGTCTCCCAATTGTACCAGGAGGGGTTGGACGCGGAACTGCGTAAGCGCGCGCTCAGCGTGGACGCGGCGCCGTGCTCCCTCCCCGCCGGATGGGGTGTGGGCGGGGGGGCATGTGGCGGGGAGGGCGGCAGGGCCGGGCCGGGCGGGGCACTCACCTGGCAATCTACCATCATCCTCAGCCCTGGCAGCGCATCGCCGGCCCCAGGGCGGGGCCCGGGGCTCGTAGAGGCCGCTCGCCTCGGCCCGCGCGCGGCGCAGCGGGGCGCTCGGCTGCGGGGCTCATGGCGCGGCCTCCCGTCCCCGCCGGGCCCGGGGCTCCGCGGCCACCGCCGCCGCCCGCGCCGCTCCCATTGTCCTCGCTGCGCCGCGCCACCGGCCGCTCGGGCCCCGCTGCTCGGTTCCGCCGGGCTCTGGGCTCCGGCCGGGTGGGCGGGGACAGCCGCGGCCCCGCCCCCTCCCTGCCCCGGCCCGCCCGCAGGTGTGAGGGGCGGGCCCCGCCGCGCGAGCTCCCCGGGGTCGCGCTCGGGGGCGCGCACGGGCCTCCCTCCCGCAGGCGGACGTGGGTGGGCCCCGCTGGGGCAGCCGGGCCTTGTGTCCACAGCCGGGCGCGCACACGGGGCCTGCGCGGGCCCGCGGACAGCGCGTGCACGTGAACCCCGCCCTGCCGCGCGCGCACAGCTCACCGAGGGCTCAGCGCGGGGCTGGTCCCCGTGTCCCCCGCCCCCACCGCCTGCTCCGTGCCTCCTACGCCTCCTAGGATCTCGGGCCACCTGAAACCCGACCAGGCGGGGGCTGCTGGGCGCTGGGCCGGGTGGTTGTGGAGGCCTGGGGACGCGGGAGTCACTGAATATACAACCCCATCCTTCTGTCCCGGTCCTCATATGCCACCTGCAGGGGCAGCTTGGTGGATATCTGGGGACAGGGGGACCGGGAGGTGGCAGTGGACACCGAGTGTAGGCAAGGAGGTTAGGCCGCCCCTTCCGCCTCCTCCATTACACCCCCCTTCCCCTTCTTCTTGCAGGACCGCAGGACACGAGGTCCAGCCTATCCTTGACTGCAGCCCTAGCTGGTGTGGAGGGGCTGGAGGGAGCCCAGGGAAGTGGGCCCACCACCGGGAGGGGCGGGGGTAGGGGGGTGGAGTTACTGTTAGGGAGCCCCTGGGCACTGAGTGATTTCACCCCATTTTATAGATGAGCAGTGGCCCCAGCACTCAGGGTCACTCTGCTATAAGTGACCAGGTCCAGCCAAACCCGGCGCTGACCATCGGAGGCCTGCCACGTGTTGGTGCTCCCCCAGCCAGGCCACGGCCTCAGTCCAGCTCTTTGGGCCCCTTCATCTCCAGCTTTAATCCCAGCACACCCTCCCGAGGGCGGAGTCACTGACCCCATTCTCAGTGGAGGAAACTGAGGCTTGAAGAAGTCACCACATGAGCTGGCCTGTCCCAGGGCCGTGGCGTGGCCCAGCTGGGGTTGCAACCTAGGTCAATCTGACCCCAAAGGCTGTGCTTGCACAGGAGCCCAAGGAGGTGCCTCTGAGCCCAGCCTTGGAGGTGAGTCCACGGAGGTTGGGGGGCGACAGGGAGGGACACTGCAGGCAGGGGGCTCTGAGAGGGACAAGGGCTTGGCGGGCTCCCTGAGGGAGGAAGGCTCTAGGGAGGCTGGAGTGGGGTGAGGGGTGCACAGGGGAGGGCATCTGGCCCGGGTCACACAGGACTCTGAGTGTCGGGCAAAGAGTCAGGAGTCACTGCAGGTTGGGGGCAGCAGGGGCCACGGTGCAGGAGGTTTGATCAGAGCCCCAGCATCTCAGAGTTGGAGGGAGCTTAGTGGGCACGTGATCCACCCCACCCAAGCACGCATCCGTGAGCCCCAGCCAGGCATGAGGCCTGTCTCAGTTTCCTCCTGTGCACGGTGGGGGCTGTGGAGGTCGTCTGCCTCCTCCCAGAGCTGGGCATGCTGTCTGGGGGGCCCAAAGATGGCTCTTCTCAAGGTAGTTGCCCAAGAAGAGTCAGTGTCCAGAAGTCTTCCAGCTTAATCTCATTTAATCCTCATCCCAGGGCCTTACAGAGGTGGCGTGACCTGCCCAACATCCCACAGCTGCTGGGACAGACGGAAACCTGTGTTCTTTCAGCTGCCTCACATTCACACAGCCATTCAACAAACATTCCTGGAGTGCCTCCTGGGCTTCAGGTACCAGGGAAACCTGGTCAGCCACCGTAGGTGTCCTTTGGAGTCTACCCACTGGGGAAAGGGGTAGGGGTTGGCAGAACATTGTAAATGATGACACAGCGTGAGGAGGATTTATGGGAACACCGAACAGCACCTGCTCTGAAGGGGGGCACAAATCAAGGCAGTCTTCCTAGTGGAGGTGGTGTCAGGAGTGAGTCCCCAGGAATTGGCCAGGTGATGGGACCGGGAGGCCTGACTGGTGGGCTGTGTGAGCAGAGGTGTGCTGGGCCAGGCCATACAGCTGAGTGACCATTTTGGATGGTAATGCTGGGGAGGAGCCTGTTGGCCATGAAGGGACAGGAAGCTTCAGTTCCAGGGGTCTCCATTGCAGGGGGTGCTGCGGATATTTGTAATTTTGTCTATTTCTTAAAGAAGTACTTCTACAATTTAAAAAAGCTCAGAGTTCCCAAACTGATCTGCCCTGGCAAGATTGGTGCCCAGAGCTCAGATCAGGCCCTGGCAGCCAGGCTGAGGGCTGCTGGGGCTGCCTCTGGGCACTCCTGCCCCCTCTGCTAGGTCGGGCCGGTTCCCCTCCCCTCTGCCCGCCCCAGGCCCCTTGCTTCTTCCCACCCTGGAGCAGCTCTGCAGCTCTGGCCCCAGGCCCTCAGCTCCTCGGGGAAGTAGCCTGGATCCTGGTTTGGTTTCAGGAGTTGGGGCCTGTCACCCACTCAACTCATGTCTGAGGACCATGCCCTGGGATGGGGACCAGGGTCAGTCAAAGTCCCTTGTGGGGGCTTAGGTCCAGGAGATGCTGGGCCCAGAGCTGGGCTGGGAGTGGGGTGGGGGCTCCCTTCTCCCCTGCAAGGCTGGTGGTGCCCAGGCCTGGGGGCTACCTGCTCCTGAGCCTTCCCTGGTCTTCACATCCAGGGGCCTCTTCTTTGGCACAGCCCTGCTTCATAGCCCCTCCCTGCCCTGGGAAGGTGCTCCCTGCTGGGGACACACGGGCCATGGATCCACCTGCGCCTCAGTCCAGGAAGCACCCCAGGGCCTCTCCCTGACAGGGCTTCTCCCTGACTCGTGCGCTGCGGCCCAGGCTGTCTCCTCACTTGGTCACGGTCTGTCTGCACTCTTGTGATCTGTCCCTGCTCACGGGCCAAACCACAGGTTGCAGGAAGAGTGGCCTCAGGGCTGAACCCTAGCTTTGCCAGGAGTGGCCAGGTGCCCATCCCGATATGGCCACAGAGTGCATTCTCCTTTCCACAGCAAAGATGCTGCTGCCCCCAGGGGAGTGGACACGAGGCCACCCAGCCCTGAATCTACACCCCCCCTCCCGCCCCCCGCAGACAGACAGAACCAGTGTGGGGCTCTCAAGTCCCTCTGGGGCCACGCTGGTGAGGCTGCCCTCGCAGGTCCTCTGATCCTGAGTCTGCGCCACACCCACCAGTGTCCTCACAGGCTGAGGCGGACCCGACACAGGAGGGCTAGTAGACGTATCTTTTATGCACTGAGGGACTAAGAACCCACAGGGTATCCCGCTGATGGGCTCTGCTCCCCTCGACTCGGTCGGGAACGTGGCACGTCTGACAGCACGCTCCCACGGCACCCACTCTCCAGAACGAAATCCTGTCTGTCACAGCAGCCGGCTTTAGCCCAGGTTTTCTGAAAAGCTGTCTCCTCCCTCCCCCACCGCCACAAGTTGATTGTATTTGAAATCCAGGCTGCCTGTACCCCAGCGGCTGGCAGCACACACACTCAGAGGTGCAGGGGAGAACACCTTGGTTAGGGCCTAGCACATGTAACCTTTATTAAAAACTGGCCCGACCCCCTTACAAAGGAGGCGGCTAGTGCCCGAGAGTGTGGTCCGCCAGTGGGTGCAGGCTGGACCTGAAACCAGAGAGAGCCTAGAGCTGGTCCATGTCAAAGGCTCGCTCCGGGGCCCTGAGTGAGGAACTGGCTCCATGTGGCTGGGGGACATCACGGTACCCGGGAGCCCCTCAGCCAGACAGAAGGGGTCTGGGACACCTTTCACACCAGGATGTCAGAAGTGTAGCTTTAAGGGCAATCGGCAACAAGAGGGGCAGGGGTGGGACGCAGGCCCTGAGCAGAGCCGGGACTCCAGATCCTGCCCCGAAGGCACGTCTGTGGGGGAAGGCCTACCCTCTTTGAGCTCTGGTCTCCCTTCCTCGTGTCCGACCATTCTGGGGCCATGCTGCTGTGTGACCTCTGGGTTCTCCTCCAGTAGGCCCAGCCCTTTACAGTTTACAAGGGCCTTGCCACATCCATTTTCTGGCTGGATTCTCCTGGCAGACTGAGAGGTAAGCAGGACAGGGCTGGGCTCAGCTAAGGCTTGAGGAGTGAGGCACTGGTACAAGGCGGCTCCATTGGGGCAAGGTGGGTGCTCCGCTGGGGTGAGGTGGGTGCTCCTCTGGGGCGGGCTGGGTGCTCTTCTGGGGCAAGCTGGGTGCTCCTGTGGGGTGGGCTGGCTCCAGGGCTTGGGGTCGCCCTCCAGGGCAGCCCTGGCTCTGCTGTCAGCTCCTCAGCCAGCTGGTGTCTTTGTCCAGTGTAGAAAAGCGGATCAGCTTCAGGCTGGGTGGCTGGCGCTTCCTGTCGTCCCAGAGGTACTCTGGGGATAGAACTTTGGAGGGCTTATGTGAGATGAAGCGGCGGTTCAGGTGGCTCTCCTCCTGCCAGGCTGCCATGATGCCATTGGCCTTGTCTGCCAGGATGGCCATGTGGCAGCCCCTGGTAAACTCGTACACGTTGGCTACCCGCCCCCCAAAGACCGCCCCTCCATAATAGAAGTCCCCCTCACCGTCTGCCACGAAGGCAGTAGAAACATGCCTGCGCTCGTAGGGGAACTGCTGGCGGGGTACAGCATAGTAGCCCGGGTGAATGGCAGCCACTAGGTCTCCCAAGGTCTCAGGGCCCCACGGGTTCCGGAACACCATGTCCACATCGACGCAGAAGAGGTAGTCCACCTCCTGGTGCGCCCTCTTGGCAATGTGCTGGCTGATGATCTCCATCCGGCGCGTGGAGATCTCCTCCCAGCGGGAGTGCCTCTGGATGGGGATGATGCCGAGGCGGCGGCCAGGGCCCAGCGGGACCTGGGGAATGGCCGTGGGGTCGTCGGTGAAGACATAGTAGCATACCCGGTAACCGTGCATGAAGAACCGCTCGGCCGACTCCAGGAAGTGCTGGACGAAGTGGGTGTACCTGGTGGCAATAACCACAACATCCACCACAGCCCTGGCAGGGCCACTGCCTGGGTTCCCACCATGCGCTGGCGATGCAGGGCCAGGCTGGGGCCCCCCCTCTCAGCTCCCCACCTCAAGCAGTCACTCAGGTCTGACCCTCAGGGTCCTCCTCTCAAATTTCCACAATCACAGTACCAACCTCTTAAGACTGTCGTTAAGAATGATGCTTCAGGATGACTCTTCCATTCACAAACCAAGCTAACTTTATTGAGAACTTACTGAGTGCTGGGCAGTGTTCTTATCTCCTTTGAGCCTCAAAAACTCGCTACAGGGCAGGCACCGTAATCCCCATTTTATAGGCAAAGACACTGAGACCCAGAGAGAGAAAAGGAAGCAAGCAGCAGCCCAGTGGCTGCATCAAAGCTGTGGGGGTCCCGGAGGCGCAGAGCCGAGGAAACTATGTGGCCCCACGCCCCAGGCCACAGCCGATTGGACCAGGGGCTCATCTGACCCCAGGGGGGCCATCCAGCATCTGGCCAGCACTTTTTGCCTTGGGGCCCCATCATGGTCCCTCTCTCAGAAGTCCCAGAAAGGGACCTAGAGGCAAGCAGCCAGGTGGTGGCTCCTAAAGCAAAGGCCAGGTGGGGTGAGGGAGGAGAGAGGAAAACAGGAGGGATCCAGAGAGTGGGCAGACAGAGCCGGTAGAGGAGAGGGTCCGGAGGGCGGGGCCAGCTCTGTCTGGGTCTCTTGATGTGCCTGTGGCCTGCCCATGGACCCCCATTTATATAAGGTGATCTGGGGGGTCCATCCCTTCACGCCTGCCTGGACTGTTCAGGGGGAGCAGCGAGGGATGAGGGGCACCTGGCAAAGGTTCCTGCTTTTCCTTCACCTGGGCTGCCTGCCTCCCTTCCCTGCCAGGGCCAGACCCCCTTCCTCCAGGAAGACCCCCTCCCACTCCACTCTCTCCCTTCCTACCCGCGCAGCACCTGGGTCAGGGCCTCCGTCGTCGGGCAGGCTCCCATCTCTCCCAGACTGCACGCTCCTGTGGCTCAGAGAGAACCCTCCCTCGCCCAGCCAGCCATGACTCACTTCCCCACGGCGAACACCGTGAGCCCGATGGTCAGGTTCAGCGGCTGGTAGATGTGCTGCAGAAGCTCGGCGTTGAAGGTTCCCTCGGACACGATGGGCGCCAGCCAGGGCGTCAGCGTCAGCAGCTCTGTGGGCCTGGCAGCATGGGAGGCCGTGGGGGTTGAGACGCTCCCCTTGTGAAAGCCTGGGTCTCATCCTGGCCCTGCCTCCCACACTGTGTGACCCTGGGCAGCTTTGTCCCAGTCTCTGGGCCTCAGTATTCTCGTGGAAAGTGGAGATGATAACAGCTGCCTCCCAGCGCAGTTGGGAGGGCCAGGAGTTAAAGCACATCAAGTGTCTAGAAGAACCTGGCATTTCAGCTGCCTGCTGTGCCTAGTAAATGGGAGCGCCAGTATCATCATAACACGGGACTGAGCACCTGCTATGCAGCAGGTGCAATGCTGTGCATCTCACAAACACCGTCTCATCTGGTCCCCCCACCTCCTGTGAGGTGGGTACTATCATTAATCCACCTGTACAGAAAAAGCTCAGAGTAACAGGGTAACCCGCCCAAGGTCACACAGCTACTGACAGAGCCTGGGTCCCTGACTCCCAGTGTGTCTTTCCACCATCCCAGACTACCTGGACCCCAAGGCCTGAGACCTCCACCACCCCAACTAATGAATCAGAGCTGTCCCCCTCACCTACCACCCAGGTCTCTCCATTCTGCACCCAGGCCCTGACCGACACCTACCTCTGCTCCAGCAGCTTGGGCTGGGGGTACCGTGACCTGCAACCAGAAGGGCCAGTGGTGAGGGGAGGCAGCTCCCAGCCCCAGGACCACAAAAGGGAAAATGACAGTTTACTTACTGTGCCACAGGCTGGAACAGCTTCTCCCCCTTGTACTGCAGCTTCATGTTGCTGGTAGTGGAGGAGAAAGAGCCGTTAGTGCTGGGCGGGGGGCAGAGACACTCAGCACGTGAAGGATGAAGCTGAGCTTAATCAAAGAGCCCCGCGGGGCAGGTACCACCCAGGTTCCATGCAGACTCCCGGGAGCCGTCCTGACCACCGCTCTGCCCTCTGCGGGGCTGGGCTCCTACAGAAGCGGTCTGTCCAGGTGCACCGAGCGGCAGGGCAGCGATTCCAACCTGGTGGTCTTTGTGTTCAAAGCTGATGCCTTTTCAACCATGTCACTCTGTAGGAGCCAGGCATGGGGCGGAAGGTTTGAGAAGCTGCAAAGGCCCAGTGAGCCCAGTTCTGCCACCTTCTTGCAAGATTCCAAGCCTGGGAACCTTGGGGGAGTTACTTAAGCTGAGTCCACGGTGATGGTCAGTGTAGTGCCTGGTTACTCAAACAGCAATCAAGGCACTGCCCTGAAGGTATCCTGGAGATGGGATCAGCGTCTATACCAGCTGACTTTATGTAAAGATTATCCCGGATAATCTAGGTGGGCCTGATCCAGTCAGAGGAAAGGCCTTAAGACCAGAACTGAGCTACCCATGAAGAAGAAATCTTCAGTCTGCCGGTGGACGGACTGCCCATGGGTTCCCGCCTGCATTTCCCGCCGGCCTGCCCTTCCGATCTCAGCCCAACCTAGCCACCCCACAACTGTGTAAGCCAATTCCTTGTACTCTCTCTCTCCCCCTCTTCCTCCTTCCTCCCTCCCTCCTACCAGTTCTGTTTCTTTAGTGCAACCTGGCTGATACACCCACTTCTTCTCATCTGTGAAATGGGTAACGACCCTCAACCCTGAGAGCTGCTGTGAGAATTAGCGAGGGACGCGAGCCTGCGGTTCTCAGCGCGGCGCAGCACGGAGCAAGCGCTCAGTAAGACCAGGCAGCCTGGCCCTCGCTCGGCAGGCAGCGCGTGTGGCCAGCCTTCCTGAGCTTCAAGCAACGTCAGCGGGCTGGAGAAGGAAGAAGCGGGTCCCTGAGAAAGGAGGCTGCAGGCTGCACGGGGGCCTCTGGCTCTGCCACCATCTACCTGGCCGAGACCTGAGGCCAGACATTTGACTCATGGGACACTGGTTCCCTCAGCCCAAAAACGGGGACAATAAAACCTTCTGCTTAGAGTCCTTCCCCAGAGGGTGGAAGTGAGGTCCAGAGAAGGGAAAGGTCTGCCCAAGGCCCCCAGCGAGCGGGGTGAGAGCCAGCTCCAGAAGAGGCCTGAAGTCAGCTCTGTAAGGCTCAGACCGCCAGAGGACTCAGTGCCTGCCATGCACCAGGGACTTTCAATATGCCGATCCTGGGGCATGGCTTCAGCCTCCTTCAGTTTTCCCACCTTTTTTATTTTTTAAGTCAGAACTGGGGTGAGTTTATTATGAGCCAGAGTGAGGATTATAACCTAGGAAGGCCTCAGAAGGCGTTCCCTTTTCCCATGTTTTTTAGTCTATGCTTTTTTTTGTGGTAAAATATACACAACAAAGATTTACCATTTTAACTTTTTTTTTTCTTTTGAGGAAGATTAGCCCTGAGCTAACATCTGCTGCCAATCCTCCTCTTTTTTGCTGAGGAAGACTGGCCCTGAGCTAACATCTGAGCCCATCTTCCTCTACTTTATATGTGGGATGCCTACCACAGCATGGCTTGCCAAGCGGTGCCATGTCCGCACCCAGGATCCCAACCGGCAAACCGCCGAAGCGGAACGTGCACACTTAACCACTGTGCCACTGGGCCGGCCCCTTAACTGTTTTTAAATGTACAGTTGAGCAGCATTAAGTATATTGCATTGTTGTGCAACCATCACCACCATCCATCTCCAGAACTTTCTCATCTTCCCAAACTGAAATTCTCTCCCCATTGAACACTCTCTCCCTTTCCCCTCCCCCAGCCCGAAAGCCATTATTCTACGTCTATCTATGAATTCGACTATTCTAGAGACCTCAGATAAGTGGAATCCTACGATGTTTGTCCTTCTGTGATTAGTCTGTACTCTTGAATCAACAATTTTTTTTTTTAAAGATTTTATTTTTTCCTTTTTCTCCCCAAAGCCCCCCAGTACACAGTTGTATATTCTTCGTTGTGAATATACACTTCGTTGTGGGTCCTTCTAGTTGTGGCATATGGGACGCTGCCTCAGCGTGGTCTGATGAGCAGCGCCATGTCCGCGCCCAGGATTCGAACCAACGAAACACTGGGCCGCCTGCAGCGGAGCGCGCGAACTTAACCACTCGGCCACGGGGGCCAGCCCCTTGAATCAACAATTTTTTGAAGTCAATCCATCAAATCGGCACTCTGCCCTAGTTTCACGTAAACCAGCACATTCAGGTCCCTGCTCAGAAAGTGATGGGACTCTGAGAAGGGGGTCAGAAGTGGGAAAGGGCCCCAGGACACTGGCACCAGCCAGCCCAGTGCTCCACTTCCCTGGCAGTTGGCTCCTCCCCTCTCCCTACAAGCCCAGACAAGATCCAGCTGCATTCAAGAGTTAGCTGTAAGAACACTGAACCACAGACGAGCCAGGACCAGAACAAGGAGCTTCACGTTTCCAAACCGCAGAAGGAAACAAAACTAAAAGAAGAAATCCAAATGAAAAAAGGGGAAGTTGTGACCATCAAAAGCAAACAAAAACCTCCAATTTCAATCTATTAAAAAAATAACTCGGGGCTGGCCCCGTGGCATAGTGGTTAAGTTCAGTGCTCTCTGCTTCAGCAGTCCGGGTTCATGGGCTTGGATTCCAAGCACAGACCTGCACCACTCGTCAGCCATGCTGAGGCAGCGACCCACAAATAAAGTAGAGGAAGATTGGTACAGATGTTAGTTCAGGGCTAATCTTCCTGAGCAAAAAAAAAAAAAAAACCCAAGCAAAAAAACTCCACCTCAGTAGAACCAAGGCAGACAAACTAGAAAGAAAAATAATGTAGCAAATGCACTGGGTCAAGGGTGATGACTGAGAACCGCAAACAGGCCAAAGAAAGGTCACCGAAGAGGAAATTCAACTAATGAGAAGGCGTGGGGGAAATGAAGGCCTCAGGAGGAATCAAAGAAATGAAATTTAAACCAAAGAGATAGCACCTCCCATCTCTGGAATCAGCAAGGTGGTGTGGTCTTTGTTTCTCATAATACCCGGTCCTTCCAGCGCTGGCCCAGATGCAATGCAGCTGCCCAGCTGGGAGTGGTGAGTGTGTGGATCTGAGCGTGTGATGTGTCACCGTCCCTCTGAACAGCAACCTGGTGAGATGGATGGAAAACCCACCATATCCTCTGGCCCAGGAAGGGAACGTATCAAAAGAAAGGATCTTTAAGATGGAAAAAGCTTTCTATCCAAAGCTGCTCCTTACAAACTATGTTTCCGACACTGAGAAATTAGAAACAACTTAAATGCTCCACCCTTGCTGGTGGGAAAGGGGGAGGGGTCCAAGAATTATGACCCAACCCCTGAGGGGGGTAAAATGATGGTGACCACCCAGAGTATGAATCCACACCGAAAAATAAAGCCAACTCTGGGAAAACAGGATACAAATCGCAAAAACATTACGATCACAACTATTTCCAATAGCAAGCAGCCTTTCTGCTTTTAGAACCAAGTAAGTGCACAGTCTGTTCAATTAGAAAATGCAGCCACCACCAAGCCGACAATGAACTCTGGAATCAGCATAACTCAGACCAGTGGGACCCTTGGGAGCTTTTTTCTTTCTTGTTTTACAGCTTCCTAATTTCCTATATTCTGTGTTTATAATAAAAAAACATGCCTTGTTCATTATAGTCTATGATCCTGATTTAAACGTTCTGTTGTTAGTGCTGTCAAGTCAGTTCTGACTCCTCCACCCGCTGTGGACAGCAGAATGGAACCCTGCCCGGTCTTTTTGCTCCATCATCTTACCTGCGGGCATTCTATCAGGCAGTGCTCTGCTGCTGTTCACAGGGTTTGCATGGCCAATTTCTTCAGAAGTGAGTGGCCAGGTCCTTCTTCCTAGTTTGTCTTAGTCTGGAAGTTCTGCTGAAACCTGTCCACCAAGGGTGACCCTGCTGGTATTTGAAATACTGGTGGCATAGCTTTCAGCATCACAGCAACCTGCAGCCACCACAGGATGACAATGGACGGATGGGTGGTATGATTTCCTGACTGGGAAATGACCCTGGGCCGTGGTGGTGAGAGTGCGGAATCTTAACCACTAGACCAAGAGGGCTGGCAAACTTTGCTTTAGCTGTCATGAAAAACAAAAGACCATGGGGCCAAATGCCCCCTCAAGACCATCGCAACCCATTGTTTCACTCTTAACTGTCAAAAGTCAGATTCGTTATGTGGGGAAGACTGGTCACATGTTAATTTGTTCTTTGAATCCACATAGAACACAAAATTGGGGCTGGTCCGGAGGTGCAGTGGTTAAGTTCACATGTTCCACTTCGGCGGCCCCGGGTTCACTGGTTGGGATCCCAGGTGTGGACATGGCACCACTTGGCAAGCCATGCTGTGGTAGACGTCCCACATAGAAAGTAGAGGAAGATGGGCTCAGATGTTAGCTCAGGGCCAGTCTTCCTCAGCAAAAAGAGGAGGATTGGCAGCAGATGTTAGCTCAGGGCTACTCTTCCTCAAAAACAAAAAACCACACACAAAATCGAGCAAAAATGTCACGTCCTAAAAGCAGTGTTCCTGAGTGCCTCCTCCAGGCTGGTGCCACAGCAGGTCACTGACAGGCATCAACGCACTCCCTGCTGCAGGCCGGGGCACCTCGACCATCCCATTTGACAGATGCAGCAAGGGAGCCTCGGAGCCACACAACATGCTCAGGGTCAGACTGCAGAGGGGGTGCTGCAAGGACAACCGAGGAGTGAAACAGGCAAAATTTACTCCACATTTGTGGCAGCCCATAAATTACTCACTTATGCACACTGATCAGAATCACGAGCTTACGACCTCAGAACCTGCAAAGTGACGTTAAAAGCTCTCCCATCTCCCACACTCCGGGCAGCCCACAGAGCTCCCGGTTCTGCCAGCCCCATACTTACAAGATCTCTGGGCAGGGGAGGTAATAGGGGACGTAGGAGACGGGCAGCCAGTCCTCGACATACACCCTGGGAAGGAAAAACACCTGTTGACTCACCTCTGCCCCAGAGGCCGAAAACTCACCTGGTTCGGGTTAATGGGAGTGAAGGCAACCGGGGGTCCCTCATCACTCCTTGGGGTACAAAGTCTCCTGGCCTTCCAGCATGCCGTCATTATTCACCCATAGAGCCATTCACTCCTGGGGCAGGAACGTTCTCGACCCAGGCCCTGAACACAAGGGGGTGGCAGTGAGGGGCAGCCCCGGGAGCTCCGCAGAAGGAACACACGGTGAATCTGGGAGCATGAACAGGAGTTCCTCATCAACATGGCTAGGAAAATGGTCAAGGCAGAGAAAAGACCAAGTGCAGAGGCCAGTACAAGGCAAAGTTCAGAAGCCAAAACCAGTTTGGTCTCCCTGGCATGGGGTTGAGGGATAAGCGTGCCAGAAGAGGTGGGTGGGACCCAGGAATCCCCTGAAGGGGTCAAGATTTGGGGGTTGAGATGCAGGAGAGAGGGGGGCATCTGGGGGACAGAGGGAGGGCTCCATGGGGCATGCTCACCACAGAGTGCAGAGTACCGTCCCTACCAGCAGGCAGACCCCCAGGCCGATGGCCAGCCTGTGGCGGCGCATGGCCAGGTGCAGCACCTGAACCTGGGCACCTGCTGAGACTGGGCGTGTCCTGGCCGATCAGCCCTCCTCTCTCAGGGATGCCAGGCTCTGAGCCTCTGTCTCCAGGGTCGGGGAACACCTGCAAAGGAATTTTCCTTTATCCAGGGGACACTAGCCCCATCCTTGCTGCCCTGCCCTCCTCTAGGCGGCCCCACCAGAGGAATGTGGATCCCTGATGTCTCCTCATCCTGCTGGATCCCAGGCTGGCTCTGGCAGCTCCGGGAGGTGGACCGGGGACGGGGCTCAGTGCTCAGAGAAGGCTGCAGCTGTGCCTGGGGAGAGGCACTCTGGCGCGGCCTACTGGCCTCCAGCCTAGGCTCTCAGGTCTCCCTCCCAACCGTGTCTCTGGGCAGTGAGCAGAGGGTGGACAGCATACAGGGACCGGGGCAGCAGCGCGAGGGCGGGGCTTCGAGAAGGATTCCCAGGAACAACACTGAGGACGCCGGAAATCAAGCCTACAGTCGGCTTGACTGTGACCCCAGCGGACAAACGCAGCCTGGGCGAGGGCTGCGCAGAGAGGCGGCCGTGATTCCCCCGGGGGTAGGGGTGGCAGCAGTGCATTCCTCTAGGGGGCCCGCGGGAAGGGGCTTCAGTTCTCATTGGATTGGTAACCTTGAGCAAGGCACTCTCCGCTTACAGCGCCCGCAGGACCCCCGGCAGTCGTGCAGGGGTCAGCCCGAGGTCAGAGAAAGATCCCAGGGCCCGGGCTTTGGGGCTTTGGCCCCTGTTCACCCGGTGGCCTCCGGCAAGCCCGCTCCCTTTCCCTCCCTCTGCGAGTCTCAGTTTCCCCACCAGGGCCACGGGGTCCTGCCAAGCTTCCGCCACGATCTTCCGCTCCGCGAGTCCCTGCCTCCCGGGGGCCCAGGCTCCCGGGAGGGACCACTCCGCTGACGCAGAGCCAGGCCCGAGCCCCGTGCGCCCCAGCCCGGGGTCCGAACCCACCAGCCTGGGGGCGAGACGCGCACCTCGACTTCCGCCCGCCAGGGCCAGCTCCGGGTTCTGGCCGCTCCTCCTCCACTCTGGGTTACGCGATGGCCTCACCTACCCCCTCGCCGCGCCCGGCCTCCGGCAGCGGCAGCGTGCAGGGCTGAGCCTGACGCAGGGCCCGCAGGGGGCGGGGGGGTGGGAGGAGCTGCTCATATAGGGTGGGGAGGGGAGGGGGCGGGGGCCGCGGGAGGAAAAAGGCGACGCGCGCCCCGCCCACGGCCGCAGCTCCTCCCACTCACCCGCGCGCCCCTCCCACGGCCGCAGCTCCTCCCACTCACCCGCGCGCCCCTCCCACGGCCGCAGCTCCTCCCACTCACCTGCGCGCCCCGCCCACAGCTTCTTCCCAGCCGCCTGCGCCCTCCGCCCACAGCCCCGCTCCTGGTCAAGCCGTGCTGTGTCTTCAGTTCCCACAGGCAAAGTGGAGGAAGATGGGCACAGATGTTAGCTCAGGGCCAGTCCTCCTCACAATAAAATAAAAGGTAATTGTTTAAAATAAAGGAAGAAAGAAGAGCGTGGAAGCAATCACAGGAAGGAAAAACCAGCTGGATGTCGCACTTTTTTCTGGGTTGGGATCATGTCTCCGTTGCCCAGGGCCTCTGAGCCTGGCACAGCGGCTCCCGAAATCTCCTGGAGCCTCTGTTTCCTCCCCTGTAAGATGAGGTTGGCCGTATTTCCTCCCACGGGCCGGCCTGTCGGGGTGGCATTGACTCTTGTTCACCCTAGGGACTCTGGCAGCCCCAGAGGGACCCTCTTACATCTCACCAAGGGTAGGCCAAGCGCAGGAGGTGGAGGGCTGGGAGGCAGAGGCCTCAGCTTAGGCGTGGAGACGGAGGGCATACAGAGGGACCAAAAGGAAGGCATCCAGGGGTAAATAAGGAAGTAGTAAGAAGACGGGGGTTGGGAGGAGAGAAACCAGATACAGAGAAACAGTACGGAAGACAAAACAACAACGGAGGCTCAGAGAGGTTATGGGTTTGCTCAGGGTGGCAGTGATGCACCTTGAAGTTGCAAACCCAGATCTGCGTGGCGCCTGGGTACAGCCTCCCAGGTCCTTCCGGGGTGTCGTTGAGGTTTCCCTTGAGGACCACGGGTTCCTGTAAGGCAGCGCCTGTTTCCCCAGAGTCTGCGGGTGCCTGGCACAGGCCCAGGAGCTGGTGAGTGCTAGCTGAAAGGTGGTGCTGCCATTTTTAGCTGGAGACACTGGTCCCTGGGACCGACTGGTTTGTTTTCTTCACTTGGTTTAAGTTTGCAAAGTTCTCTGGTGTACTTTCCAGACACTGCTGCCTCCCTGGTAATAAAGAGGTGAGCAATACGGGGCAGGCCCAGGACTCTGCCAACTGGCCACAACCCTGTCCTGGCCCAAGCAGCGTTCTCTTTCTCCCTCCTCCTCACCCCCCACCTCCAGGAGAGGACAAATTTGGCCTAAGGACAGCGTCAGGGCTGGCCT
This sequence comes from Equus quagga, assembly GCF_021613505.1. Lineage (NCBI taxonomy): Eukaryota > Metazoa > Chordata > Mammalia > Perissodactyla > Equidae > Equus > Equus quagga. The sequence goes on from NC_060267.1 coordinate 93,131,747, forward strand.
GGGAGGGGCGGTGAAAAGATGAGGGAAAACCAAAGGGACTTCCATGACTTGAAAATGTAACCACCGAGAACCGAGAGGGGAAAGGAAGGCGGGAGAAAGCGGCTGTGCATTTGGACATCTTTGTAATTGGAGAGCGTACGTGGACTGAACTAGGAACTTACGCAGAGGCCTGAAGTGTTCACAGGAACCAGCAGGCGAATCAGAAAGAACAAAACCAACAAAGCATGGGGGCAGAGGGAGAGGTGGGAGAAACGTGTGCCAGCTTGCAGTCCTCTCTCTCCTTCTCTCTCTCTCTAGATATAATTTTATAAGCTTTTATGAACTATTACTTGAATACCTTTTGAGGAGGAGGAGGCCCATGGAGGCTGCACTCCCACTTACTGGCTGCGTATGAGATGCTGTCCCACCTGTTAGGCTGTGAGCTCCCAGGGCAGGGATGGTGTCTGGGGTTCACCATAGTTTTCCAGGTCCCTGCACACAGGCACATGCTGAATGCATGAATGAGTATATGAACGAGTGAATGAATGAATGAACCCAAGACTTCTTGATGTCTCAGGTTTCTTGTCTGTAAAGTAACAGCACCTGACACGGATTCACTCATCTATTTATTCAGTAAACATTTAAGTGCCTACTACATGCCAGGCATGGATCTGGAGGTTGGGACACAGCAGTGAACCAGCGCAGTCCCTGCTTGCATGGAACTGACTAGAGCAGGGGTTAGATGAGGTATGCGGGTCACAGGCATGTGTCCTAGCTCATTTGGGAGCAGCTGCCAGGATCAGCAGGTCATGCACATGTCCCTGTCCAGCAGCTCAGGACTAACCTGGAGAGGCCTGTGGTGGAGAGGATGTACTCATGTTACCCTCATCCCCGTGTGGCCATTCCCCTCAGTGGTCCTCAGATTTCCCATCTGTAAAATGGCCATGTGAGGAAATCCCTCCCTAGGTTCCTCCATGAAGTTGGTCTTGGTCTTCCAGGGAGACAAGGAAAAACTCTGCATGGTCTGTCTCCCCACTGGTAACCACGGGGCTGGGGTGGGGGGGTGGGGCACCGGGTTTGAGTTCACCGAGGGGACTGGGCTAGGATCCCCCTGTTGGTTAGTGGCCAAGCTGAACTGGGAGCCCTGCACTCCAAACCCAGTCCTCATGCTCCCCACCAGCCACAGACCCTCCACACTGGGTCTCTGACCTGCCCTTCCTCTGGGATCCTGGAGGATGCCCCAGGGTATTTCCCAGGAATAAGGGGCTTCATGGTGGGATCAGTCTGAGAACCTGGGATGACCAGGGGCCGGAGTCCTCCCCAGACCTTTACTCTTCAAGGCAAGGTGGGGACAGTCTATGGAGCCGGGTGGAGGGGGCTCGGCAGGGTGGAGGCAGGGCTCCAGTCCAGGGCACGGACCTCCCCTTCCTCACCTTAGGGAAGAAACTTCTGCCTGGAGCAAGGGCCAGCATTCTCTTGGGTGCCCAGCTGTAGCCTCCGAAAAGCTCAGTTTCGACCTGAACATTCATCTTGACCCTCCTGGGTCTTGGTACCTGGGGATGGGCAGTGACAAGAGACAGGTCCTTGAGGACAGACCCCAAGTCTCAGCCTAACTGCCTAGCGTTCTGCCCTCGATTTTCTGGGTGACTTTGGACAAAACTCAGTTTTTCCTGCTATGAAAAGAGGCGATGGAATCCTTCAGTGCTTTTCGAGCTGTGCCCTGTTGGGGGGTGGGGGAGAGTGTCCCTGACATGTGTATGGGGGGTGGGAAGTCCAGGCCTCATCCCAGCTTTACCCTGAGCAGCTCTGTCCTGTGTTTGAGACACGGGGCTTCTGCGTCAGGTACCATTGGAACAACATGTAACTGCCCCCAAAAAGTGAGGTTTAAAAACATCGGGGCTGGGTGAGCTCTGGGCCAGCCCTGCCCCTCTGGGACCCTGTGCCTCTCTTCCTTGTTGACCTGGGTATTCAGGAAGACAAGTGGGTTCACAGTCCTGATGCCCGACCCCCGGCCCGCAGCCGAATCCAGGAGTCCTTTAATCAAAGCCCCAGCAGCCTGCCCTAGTCACGGCCTGGCCTGGCTGCAGACAGAGCCCACAGCGCCCCTCCCTGGCACCTGCCCGGTCATGGGGAGCAAATCTGCCAAGCTCTTACTGCGGTCAGCGTGCTCCAGCCTCTGGAGCAGAACTGGGGAGAGGAGGGCGCCCCTTAGGCTGGGACCTGAGACCCTAGCACCTGGGAGAGGAGCTTCCTGGCGGGGCATGGAATCCAAACGCAGACCACAAATGTGGGAATGCCCGAGAAGGCGTGTTCAGCAGCCTCACCCCAGGGTGGGGAGAAGGGCTAGCACTTTGCAAATGGCAGGCCCAGCCTCCCTCGTCATTACGAAAATGAGTTAATTAGATGTCATCGCCCACCTACCAAACCCACAACAATTTCCCCCAGCACCCCTGAACCTTGAAACCCTCCCAATGGTGGGAGGGGGATCTGGACTCTTCCTGGAGGGCGACTTGGCAATAAGACCCCAGACGTCCTCCCCTTTGATCCGGTTGGTGTACCTCTGAAACCAGAGGTGACGGCTAGAGATGGGTAGAAATTGCTCATGTGCACGGATGGTCATCCCTGCCTGTCTCTGAGAGCCCTGCAGGGGACACCCCCAGGGTCTGGCAGGGGGATCTGGTGTCCCTGGCAGTGGGAACGCTCAGACAGAGGTTCCCACATGCTGTCATCATCCGTTAGTGGGCCATGAACAGAGTTAGTGAGATAGGCTTGGATTTTTAAATAAAATAGAAAACATTACAGGCCAGCCCTCCTAGGAAGAGCCGGTGTTTCATGGAGAGTGTGTGTGTGTGTGTGTGTGTGTGTGTGTACACTGTCAGATGTCAAATGTGTTCCAGACAGAGGACAGGCCAGAAGAAAGCTCAAGAGACAAGCCAGGGGACAGGCCAGGGTGTGTCTGGTGTACGTGAGGGAGGCGATGGAGGTATTCCAGAGGCTGGGGCCTCAGCCAATCCTGCTCAGGGCTCCATGTCCCCAAGGGGAGGCTGAGTCAGCAAAGGGGGAAGGGTGCGGGTGGAGGGCCTGCCTTGTGCCTTTGGCCCAGAGGGACCTGGCTTTAATCCCAGCACTGCTACTTAGGCGCCAGGGGGGATCTTGGCATCTCAATTCCCCACTTAGAACAAGGGGGAACCGTAGGCCCACCTCAGAGCTCCAGTACAGATGAAGCGAGGTCTGTCCTCAGGCTCCTGGCGCACATTAACACAGCTGAAGGATGACAGCACCCTCGTCCTCGTCCCCACCCTCACCTGCCTCATCAGGTGGTGACCTCACCCAGCCAGCTGCTCCCAGCCTGGCAGGCTCTAGGGAAAGGCGTGCACCTGAGGAACTCTGATGGGTCCCACATGTGTTCTCCAGAGAGGAGGATCCTTGCACGCTTGTCTCTAGGGAACCTGCCGGGGCCTCTGCTTCCTCACGTTGTCACTGCAGCTGGTCGCCAGCAGACTAGCAGCCCGCCAGTCTGACGGAGCCCAGTGCTGTCTCCACAGTGTCCGGGGCGCGTGTCCTCGTTGGGGAGGTGGAGCAGCTCTGACACGTGCGCCATCTGCGTCCCCTCTCCTTGGAACTGCCCGGGTTTGGTCTCTGTCCCTTCTGAAAACATTGACTTTCCAGAGTTTTTGGACTATGGGGACGTGAAACCTTTCCCCGGCCTTGGGTTGTGAGGAATGCTCTTCAGTTTGTGGCTCGTCTTTCCACCTGTCTACATTTTTCTTGTTTTTGTTTTGGTCACAGGAAGAGCAGGCATTTCCTGTCTGGCTTCTGGCTCTTGTGTCACACTTAGAACAGTGGTCTCTACCCCTAGAATATGCACACATTTACTAAAAGGACTTCATTTTATAAATCTAGCCTTTAATCTATCTGGGATTTCCCTTTCAAATAACAAAAATACTAATTCAAATAAAAACAAAAATTAATGAGTTCCTTCTTAAAATACGTGGGCAGACACAAGAGTCACCTATTGCATGATTCCATCTATAGGAAACATCCAGAACAGGTAAAGGACAGAGACAGGAAGCAGATCAGGAGTTTTGGGGCCGGGGGAGGGAGGAATGGGGAGTGAGCGCTTTGGTGCAGGGCTTCCTTCCGGGGAGGGAAATATTCTGAGCTAGACAGTGGTGATGGTTGCACAGCATTGTGAATGTATTTAATGCTATGAATTGTTTAACACAGTGAAATGCTTAAATTTATTATATTTAAATTTTGAATCACAAAGTATAAAAAACCATAAGAGAGTAAAAGGAAAAAATAAAATAAAACCCAAACAAAAACAATAACCAGGGAGGGAAAGGAAGGTTCTGGTGAGGGAGCAGGTTGAAGCTGTGGCGCAGGAGCTGGCGCTGACGGCAGTTCCAGAGCTGGCTCTCCCTGCAGGGGTCGTGGGTCCTGAGCTGGCTCAGGGTCTCCTTCTCCTGCAGGAGCAGGAGCTGGTCCAGGTGAGGCTTCTCCTGCAGAAGTCCTGAGTCCTAAGCAGCTGAGGGTCTCCTGCAGGAGCAGGTGCAGGTAAGGTGATGGCTCTCCCTGCAGGGATGGTGGGTCCTGAGCAGCTCAGGGTCTCCCGTAGAAGCAGGCACAGGTGCAGGTGAGGTGATGGTTCTCCCTGCAGGGATGGTGGGTCCTGAGCTGGCTCTCAGCTTCCTTTAGAAGCTGCTCCAGATGCCGGCCCTCATCCCAGCACTGCTGATGGAACCAATATCGGTGCTGCCTGCAGCTCTGGAGCAGCTGCTGCAGGTGGTACTACAGCTGAAGGTGGACGTTCCTCCGGCTCTGGAGCGGGCTTTACTTCTGCACTGGCTTCTGCACCTGTACCTGGCTCCTCAGAGTGTAGGGGAACCGGAGCTGGAGCCAGTGCGAAGTACTGAGATGGTGCTGGAACTACAGGAGGAGAAAAGATGCCCCCCGCCTGCTCTCCATGTGCCTTCCCAAAGACAGAACACATCCCAGAGCCTTCCAGAGAAGCTCCAGCCCAGGAACCCACAACACGAGGTCTTTCCTGACCGCAGTCCGCCAGAGGGGTGGTCTGAGGCCAGTCTTTGCTCCTGGCCAACACTGCAGTCTGGGGGATTCTTCCTGTGTGTCCAGCACCAACCCCTCCTGATATGCTCACATGTACCCACCCCAGGCTTTCTCACTCTTGGGCTCTGCCTCAGTGGGCTCCAGGTACCCCAGCGGGGTCAGGAGAAGTTGGACACGGTGCTCCAGGTCAGAGCCAGGCACACTGAGCAGCACCATTGGCTGATGTAGGCTGGCAAAGTCTGAGGTTGATGGCCGTCTTCTGGGTACTGGTCCAGCCAGGTGCCCAGGATGGAGGAGATGGCACTGGAGGTAGGTGGGTGGGCAGGAGAGTTGGAGGCCTGGCCTCTCCTTCCACGTGGCCCTCCCTTGGCACCCCTGTGGGGGCTGGGCTCCTGGGTCCCCCCTGCCCATCCAGAGGCCAGTCCACCCCAGCCCACCCCCACGTGACGGTCCAGCAGGGGCAGGCCTGGTCAGCAGGCTGGCCTGCGAAGTCTCCATGGGAGGAAGCCCTCCGTCAACACTGGGACCACCTCTCTCTTCCTCGGGGAACCCGACGCACTCCTGCCTGTCCCCTTGCCGCTCCCCACTGGAATGTCAACTCCACGAGGACAGGGAGGGCGGTGCCTGCTCTGTTCATCGCACTGGCGGGCGCGCAGTAGGTGCTGCATGCACATGTGCGGGAGGAGGGACCAGGCGGAGTGTGTCCTGCTGCCCAGGCTTCACGGGGCCCTCGTGGCACCTCAGCCTGCCACTCATACACCGCTGTGCTGTCTTACTCTCTGCGAGGCCTGTGTGGGTCTTGTCTCCCCTCTGACACTATCCTTGGGAATGGGGACACAGCCGGCCCAACCCCACATGCAGCTGGCCTCGCAGGACTGAGGCGCAAGGCTGATGTGTGAGCAGGTGGCTCCCCACACCTCCTTCCTGGGTCCTTGGATCAGGGGGTGCCGAGCAGGGCTGGGATGGGCTGTGGTGGGGTTGGATTCTCTCAGGGGCCAGCTCTGAGGCCCCAGCCTCTTCTCTGCTCCCTAGGGGGCCCGGAACCCCATCTGCGGCTCTCTGACTCCTTTCCTCCTACAGGAGAAGCCCCCAGACCTCAGCCCTCTAGCAGGAATCACGAGATGTGTGGGAGCCAGGGTGTTATGCCCCGCCCCCCAGCCACAGACCTCAGATGTCCCCCACCTTGGAGACACACGCCCTCCTTCTTGACTCAAAGCCCAGTCATTTCCTGGGCTGTCCTGGGGTCTGCTGTCCTTGTCGCAATCAGGATGAAAGAATCCACATCTAGAGGAGGCCAGGAGGGCATTGCATACACCTGCTCTGATGTCTAGTGGGACTGGCTGACTCCCCGATCAGACTGGAGCCCAGGAGGACATGGGTTTTCGTGTCTGTATATGGTGGGTTGGGGGGCTTTATATACATTCGCTGAATGAATGAAGCCCAACCAGCACCTTGCTGACGTCTGAGTGGGCCTGGGCCCCGGGCAGCCCCCAGGGCTCCCTGCTCTGCCTGCACCCAGGCTGGGACCCCCCCAGGGAATTGGAAGGCTCCTTTAGAAATGGGAAAGCAGCTGTGTCCAAGGCCACAGGGTGCTGAGGCTTGAGGCAGACAGCTTCACGGGGGAGAGGAAAGTCCTAAATCAGGACAACCACAGCCCTCGGCAGCCCTTCCCACAGGGCCAGGCCTGAGCAAACTGAGGCTCAGAGAGGTGAAGGGACACTCCCAAGACACACAGCCAGGAGGTGGGCAGGGAGCCACGGTGCTGTGCAGGGGCGGGGCGCCCACCTTTTGAACAGCAGGTCCAGGACCTGTTGGGTGGTGAAGGCTCGGCAGGTGCACAGGAGGAGGGTGACACAGGAGAGGTCGCTGCCCTGGAAGGCAGGCACCAGGCGCTCCACAGCTTCTCCAGGGTATCTGCACTGACTGTCCCCACCCTGCGGGTCTCATCCAGGTTCAAGGCCCACTCATTTTCACACTGGGACTCATTTTCGGACAAAGAGGGACAACTCAAAAAATGGACAGTAGAAAAATACTTGTGTTCACATCCTGAAGTGCAACAGTGTATAAAAGATTGGTTCTGACAATCTTGCAACCATGTGAAAAGTGACTTTGCACCTGCCCAAGGCTGGGGCTGAACGGCGAGGGCAGAGGACGGGAGGAACTCATACTCCATGGGTTGGGGCTGTGGCCACTCAGGGGCAAAGCCCTTGGCAGAACCCTGGGTAGTCACTTGGGTGGCTTCTAGGCAAGAGGCCTTCCCCAGCCACCTCTGGGCCCTGGTTCTAGAGACCTCTCCAAGCCTGCACTCACCCGGAGCCACCCCGCTGGTGGTGTGGTACACCTGCCCCTCACTCAGGGAGACAGCGTGAGTGTCCCCGTCCAGTAGCTCCTCCCTGATCTCCTGCGTGGAGCTCTGCAAAGACGGTGACCAGCAGCCGGCCCCCAGGCATCAGAGCCCTGCCTGGCCTCATCCCTGCTTCTTTTGCCCACTGACCTTCTGCTCCCAGATCAGGCACAGACCTCCACCTGGGATGAAAGAGAGACATCTTGAGGGCTCAGGATAATCCTGGGACAGAAGAGTGAAACTCCAGCACTCCATGTCCCGCCCAGCCAGCCTTGACCTGGGGTGTGAACTTGATCTGCCCACCAGGCTTCCAACCCCTCATCATCCCTCTTGCTTGGGGCAAGCCCACCCCAAGAGTGCGCGCGCGCGCGCACACACACACACACACACATGGGGAGGGGAGGTGGGGCTGCCCAGGTGGGATCAGAGTGGTGACCTGGCCTGGACTGGTCTGTCCTGGCTCTCCCCATGTTACCTTTGGGTCCTTTCAGGCAAATGGCCAGAAGCGTCTGAGGTGAGACCTGACAACGTCTGCAGCGTCGGAAGATGCTCTCACTGCGGGCGTTTTTGAAGCCACAGCCTCGGGACATGGGGATACAGCAAGAGAGCGTGCTGCTCTCCAGAGCGTGTCCAGCCAAGTGAGCTGGGTAGGGAGCTGTCTCTAGGATGTGCGTGTCTGGGGCAGACCCCGGGAACCTTGGGGACCCCCTGCCCATCAGCGTGGCATCTCTCCCCCTCCCCATGCTATGGGTCCCAGGCACATGGCAGGGGACCGGCTGCCCCTGCCCCCTGGCAGAGCTGCCTCCACCTCCTGCTTCTTTCCCCTGTCATCTCCCAGTGTCCATTTCCCTTCCAGACCCCACTCGGGCAGTCAGTGTGTGTGTGTGTGTGTGTGTGTGCGTGTGTCTGTGCCCATGTGGGGATGCCCAGAGGAAAGAGCCCCACATAGGAGGGGGTGGGAAGGGGTCTCCCAGGATATTAGGGTCTCTCATTCCCAAAGTAAATCTTATGGGAAGGTTGGAACCCTCCCTTCTCTGGGGTCTACCCATCTTTTGGACCCCAGGCCAGACCCTGCCTTTCCCGGCCTCAGTTTCCCAATTGTCTCATGAAGGTTTGGATGAGGAACAGCATTAGTCCGGCTCAGCGTGGGCGGCCCGGGGCTCCGGCTCCCGGGCTGAGAGCGGCAAGAGAGAGCTCCCTGAGGGCGCAGACTTCCCACTAACTGGCATGGACCCTGCGGTGGCGCGCGCACACCGGCCAACAGACAGCGCGTGCACGTGACCCCGCCCCACGGCGGGTTCGCCACAAAGCACCAACGGTTCCCCACGGGGCTACCGTTGTCCCCCTGGTACCCAGTGTCCCCATCTCCAACTGCTGCTCTGTGACCCCCACGTCCCCTTTAGCCTGGGGCAACCCCCACCCCAGCCAGGCCAGCCTGCGGACTAGGTGGGCATGGAGACCTGGGGACAAGAGAGACATGGATCCCGCCCCCCCTCCCGCCCCCCATCCCCCACTGTCCTGGTCTCCAGACTCCACCCCAGGGTCTAGCTAGGTCATGGCTGGGTCAGGGTGAGGTGGAGGTGGCAGTGGACACTGAGTGTGGGTCCGGAGAAGATCAGGCCACCCCTTCCCCTCCTCCTGTACACCCCTCTCTCCTTGTCTTCCTGGCAGGAGCTGGGGACACGGGGTCCAGCCCTTTGGGCCTCTTCATCTCCTGTTTTAATCCCAGCACACCCTCCCGAGGGTGGAGTCACTGACCCCATTCTCAGTGGAGGAAACTGAGGCTGGAGAACTCACCACATGAGCTGGCCTGTCCCAGGGCCGGGGCATGGCCCAGCTGGGGTCGCAACCTAGGTCAATCTGACCCCAAAGGCTGTGCTTACACAGGAGCCCGAGGAGGTGCCTCTGAGCCCAGCCTTGGAGGTGAGTCCACAGAGGATGGGTGGCGACAGGGAGGGACGCTGCAGGCAGGGGGCTCTGAGAGGGGCAAGGGCTTGGTGGGCTCCCTGAGGGAGGAAGGCTCTAGGGAGGCTGGAGTGGGGTGAGGGGTGCACAGGGGAGGGCGTCTGGCCCGGGTCACACAGGACTCTGAGTGTTGGGCAAAGAGTCAGGAGTCACTGCAGGTTGGGGGCAGCAGGGGCCAGAGTGCAGGAGGTTTGATCAGAGCCCCAGCATCTCAGAGTTGGAGGGAGCTTAGTGGGCACGTGATCCACCCCACCCAAGCACGCATCCGTGAGCCCCAGCCAGGCATGAGGCCTGTCTCAGTTTCCTCCTGTGCACGGTGGGGGCTGTGGAGGTCATCTGCCTCCTCCCAGAGCTAGACATCCTGCCTGGAGGACCCAGAGATGGCTTCTTGTCAAGAAGCCATTCAGGTGAGGCCTGTCCCCAGAGAGGTCTGAGTGAGGGGACCAAGGGGACACCCACCTGCCGCTCACCAGGACGCCTGGTCCACAATGCTGTTCTTCCTGTCCAGGTTCACACGGGTGATGCAGCGTCACTCAGCCTCTGGATGGAGAGCAGCAGCGAGGAGCTGTGCTCACAGACCCTGAGACACAGCGCCCGTGTGTGCCCGAGGCTGCCACGGCGTGGTGGAGGCTGGGGAGGAGGAGGTGCTGCTGGAGGCCAAGCTGATGCCAGAGATCATCGGGGACCATGCGGAGGTCAATTTCCATGACTATGAGGGGTGGTTTAATCAGCAGAAGCCCCGCACCCTACAGGGCACCTATGCTGGCATCCATCTCCAAGGGACCTAGAAATTGGGGCTCCTTGGTCCCTTTGTGGGCGTGGAGTGGGGAACACTGGTCCCGGGAAGGGAGGGGCTGGGAGGGGCTGGCAGGGAGAAAGGGTGGGGCAGTCACCTTCTTTTCCTGGCCATCAGGGGGCTCCAGCACAAAGCTCATGTTGATCTCCTCCATTTTGGAGCTGGAGCAGCTGGCCGAGAGCATGCTGAGCAGGTGGGCCATGTCTCCGTTGCTCAGGTAGGGCCTGCATCTGAGCTGTCACAGGACATGGAGTGGGGACTCCTGCTGGTCTTAAGTTTTGTGTTGGGGGCCTGGTGGCTGGAATGAAGGGCTGGCTTTTCAGTAGTCAGACACGCTGGGTGAGTGGGTGCTCTTGGTGGCCCTGTGACTGGCTGGTGTCTGGGACTGGTTAGAAGATGCCCTTAAGTAGTTAGACAAAGTACGGCAAAGTAAGCCTAAAGTTCGCGAAACAAAGGTAGTAATGAAGACTGGAGCAGAGAGAAAGGGAACAGAGGGACACTGGGGGAATCAATGAAGCCGACAGTTCTTTCTTTTAAAGATTTACAAAGTTGACCAAAATTGAACAATTTTACACCAACAGATTGGCTAAGTGAGAGGAAATGGATAAATTCTGAGAAGCACACAAAGTACCAACACTGACTCAAGAAGAAATGGAGAATCTGAGCAGACCTACGATAAGAGAATAGGCTGAAGCAACATAAGCACTTCCCAACAAAGAAAAGCCCAGGACCAAATGGCTTCACTGGCCACTCGTCCCAAACATTTAAAGAAGAGATAACACAAATCCTTCCCAAACTCTTCAAAAAGTGCCAGCGGAGGGAACACGTCCTACCTCATTCTATGATGCCAGCATTACCCTGATTCCAAAGACCTTAAAGAAAAGACAACTGCAGACCAAAATCCTTTATGGATAAAGATGCAAAAATCCTCAACAAGATACTAGCAAACAGAAGCTAGCAGTGTTTTGGAAGGACTAAACATCATGACAAAGTGTGATTTATCCTAAAATGCAAGGGCTGTTTAATTAATCAGTAAGTTATTTTTTCCATACATCACATCACTAAAAAACACACAATCACCTCACTTGATGCAGAGTAAGCTTTGAAAAAATCCAAACATTTTCATGATGAGTGCTCTCAATAAAATAGAAAGAGAAGAGAACTTCCTCAATGTGGTAAAGGATATTTATGAAAAACTCAACCTGTGCATCATCTTCAATGGTGAAAGACTGGAAGTTTTCTCTCTAAGGTCAAGAATAAGTCAAGGATTCTCCCTTGTGCCACTTCACTTCCGCATTGGAATGGAGGTTTTGTCAGAGTAATTAGACAAGAGGAAGCACCCAAATGGAAAGAAAAAAAAGAAAAAATAGACATGACATGATCTTATATGCAAAAAATCCTAAGGAATAAAAAAAAGAGTTGTACAAGACTACAAACATTTTCAGCAAAGTATCAGCAGAGAAGACCAACACTTGTGGATCAATGGAACAGAATTGAGAATTAAGAAATAAACCCACACATGTATGGTCAGTTGATTTTGAACTCAGATATCAAGATCACTCAATGTGACAAAAACAGTCTCTGCAAAAAATGGTGCTGGGAAACTGTATATCCACATGCAAAAGTGTGAAGTTGGAGCCTTACCTAACATCATACTAAAAAATTAACTCTAGGGGCCGGCCCCGCGGCCGAGCGGTTGAGTTCGCGCGCTCCGCTTCTGCGGCCCAGGGTTTCACCGGTTCAGATCCCGGGCGTGGACATGGCACCACTCGTCAGGCCACGCTGAGGTGGCGTCCCACATGCCACAACTAGAAGGACCCACAACTAAAATATACAACTATGTACAGGGGATTTGGGGAGAAAAAGCAGAAAAAAAAGGAAGATTGGCAACAGTCATTAGCTCAGGTGCCAATCTTTAAAAAAAAAAATTAACTCTAGTTGGATCGAAGACCGAAATTTAAAAACTGAAACTGTAACACTTTTAAAAGAAAAGTAAGAGAGCTGTGAGCAGCTCTTCATGGCCTTGGATTGGGCAGATGTCTCTTATATGACACCCAAAGCACAAGCAACAAAAGAAAAAACAAATAAAGTGGACTTCATAAAAATTAAAAACTCTTGTGAATTAAAGGCCAATCTCAAGAGAGTGTCAAGAAAACCCAAAGAATGGTAGAAAATGTTTGCAAATCTGACAAGGGTATTGCATCCAGAACATATACAGAACTTCTGCAAGTTAAGAGCATCCATACGGGCCAACCCGGTGGTGTAGTTTTTAAGTTCACGAACTGTGCCTCATCAGCCCAGGGTTCACAGGTTGGGATCCTGGGTGTGGACCTAGCACCACTCATCAAGCCACACTGTCGTGGCATCCCACATAAAATGGAAGAAGATTGGGACAGATGTTAGCTCAGGGCCAATCCTCCTCAAGCAAAAGGAGGAAGATTGGCAACAGATGTTAGCTCAGGGCCAATCTTCCCCACACACACACAAAAAGAATATCAACACAAACAACGTGATTAAAAATAATAGACATTGGGAGCCAGCCTGGTGGCGTAGCAGTTAAGTTCGCGGGCTCCGCTTCGGTGGCCTGGGATTTGCTGGTTCGGATCCCGGGTACAGACCTGTGCACTGCTTATCAAGCAATGCCGTGGCAGGCATCCCACATATAAAATGGAGGAAGATGGACACAGATATTATCTCAGCAAAAAGAGGAGGATTGGCGGTGGATGTTAGCTCAGGGCTAATCTTCGTTAAAAAAAAAAATAATAGACATTTCTCCAAAGAAGATATACACATGGCCCATTAAGCACACGGAAAGATGATCAACATCATTAGATATTAGGGAAATGCAAGCCAAAACCACGATGACATACCACTCCACACCCACTAGGGTGGCTATAATTTAGAAGAACAGAACATAATAACTGTTCAAGAGGATTTTGAGAAATTGGAATCCTCATCCATCACCAGGGGGAATGTAATATGATGGAACCACTGTGCGAAAGAGTTTGACGTGTCCTCAAAAAGTTAAGCAGAGTGTTATCATTTGATCCAGCAATTCTGCTCCTCATTGTGTAACCGAAAGAATTGAATACAGGTATTCACATAAAAACCTGTACATAATATTCATAGCAGCATTATTCACAAGAGCCAAAACACGGAAACAACCCAAATGCCCATCAACAGTTGAAGAGATAAACAAAATGCAGTATATTCACAATGGGATTTATTCAGCCATGAAAGGAATGAAGGATTGAGACACGCTACAATGTGGATGAACCTGGAAAACATTATACTAAGTGAAAGAAGCTAGACACAAAAGACCATATACTGTGTGATTCCACATGCATGAAAAATCTGAGATAGGTAAGTGGGTAGAGACAGTTGGAGATGAATAGCTGCCAGGGAGGTGGGGGAGTGGGGAATGGGAAGTGACTGAGTAATGGTCACAGAGTATGGGGTTTCTGTTTGAAGTAATTAAAATGTTTTAGAACTAGACAGTGGTGATGGTGCACAGCAGACAGAATGTAGTTAATACCACTGAATTGTGTAATTGAAGAAGATAAAGTTTATGTTATATAGAATTTAAAACATAAAATACATGTAATCATGGGGGGGGAAAGAAAGAAAGAAAGAAAAGAAGCTAGAAAATAATAAAAAGAATACCCTCACAAAAGAGGATAGGAAGACCCTGGTTCTGGAGCTGGCACTGGCTGTATCTCATGAACTGCCACTGGAGGTGGGGCTGGAGCTGGCTCTAGCTGTGAATGTGATAACTGGAACTGGCTCTAGTTCTGGAGTGGGTGCCAGAGCTGACTCTAGGTCAGGAGCTGGTGCTAGAGCTGGATCGGAAGCTGGTTCTAGCTCTGAGTCTTGCATTGGCTCTATCGTTGGAATTGGTGTTGGAGCGAGTTCTAGCTCTAGAGCTGGTAATGGAGCTCACACTAGGGTTGGTGATAGAGTAGTCTCTATCTCTGGAGTTGCTGGTAGTGGTGGTACTTGAGCTACTCCTTGCTTCGGTGTTGGAGTAGAGCTCTTGTTGCAGTTTATTGGCTCTGGAGCTTGCAAGCCTCTAGCTTGGAAATGGTGCTAGAGCTGATTCTGGAGCTGACTCTCATGTGAGCTGATTCTAGCTCTAGAGCTGGTGCTAGAACTATCACTGGAGATTTCATAGGAGCTGTTAATGAAACTGCCTCTATCTTTGGCATTTGTGTTTGAACTGGTACTAGAGCTTTTTCTACTTCTGATTTTGGTGCTAGAGCTGATACTGGAGCTGTTTCTACCTCTGGAGCTGGTACCAGAGATACTTGTAGCTCTGGGGCTGGTGCAGGAGCTGGTTCTGACATGGACTCTTAACTCTGGAGCTGGTGCTAGAGCCAGTGCTGCAGCTGGCTCTTCCTCTGAACTTGGTGTTGCTTCTAACTCTGCAATTAGTTTGGAGCTGGTTCTAGCTCTAGATGACCCCTGCCTCAGTTTCCTCCTATGTACAGTGGGGGGCTATGGCGTCCCTCTTCCCAGGGATGGGTATGTTGCCATTGTCTGTGTTCAGGCTCACGCAGATGATGCAGCATTGCCTACATGCTGGCTGTAGAGCTGCAGCAAGGAGCTGTGGTTGCAGACTCCCGAGACAGAGTGTTTGTGGGTGCATGTGGCAGTCAGGACCTGGTGGAGGCTGAGGAGGAGGAAGTGCTGTTGGAGGCCGAGCTGATACCAGAGATCATGGGGGACCACGGGGAGTTGAGTCTCCATAACTGGGGGCGACGACATGATCAGCAGATTCTCTGCACCCTGCAGGGCACCCTAGGCCGGTGTCCATCTCCTGGGCTTCTTGGCCCCTTTGTGGGTGTGAAGTGGGGAACACTGGCCCCCAGAATGGAGGGGCTGGGAGGGGCTGGCAGGGAGAAGGGGTGGGGCAGTCACCTTCTTTTCTTGGCCATCAGGGGGCTCCAGCCCAAAGCTCATGTTGATCTCCTCCATTTTGGGGCTGGAGCAGCTGGCCGAGTGCATGCTAAGCAGGTGGGCCATGTCTCTGCTGTGGAGGTCGGGACCCCACCTGAGCTTTCTCAGGACGTGCGGTGGGAGCTGTCCCTGGTCCTGGACTCTGTATTGGAGGCCTGGTGGCTGGATGGAAGGGCCAGCTTTGCAGTAGTCATGCACATGGGCTGAGTGGGTGCTCTGGGGTGCCTGTGGGCACAGATAATAGTGACCTGCACCTGAGAAGGTGTGAGGGAGGTGCACAGAGGGCAGTGGCTAGGTGACAGGCAGGGCTTTGTGGCCATGGGCAGCACTCCTTGGCAAAAGTCAGCTACTCCTTTGGATCCCAGATCAGAAGGCACCTGAGGCTGCGAGTGGTCCATGGGAGGCCAGGTCAGCCTGGTGACAGGCAGGCATTATGTCCAGCAGCAGGAGAGGTTCAGGGTGAAACTGGAGTCTACGGGCAGTCTGGGCTTGTAGCTAGGGCAGAAGGTGCCAGGCTGGCCTATGTCACTTTAGTCTGTAAGTGCTTAGCTACCCGGCTAGCTAGACCCTGGGGAGGGCAGTCGTGTGCTAGGGACCAATTAGAAGATGCCCTGGGCAATCTTGAGTCCCTTCTACTTCATGTGAGGGAGGGTTGAACTGGCTCCATGTCTGTTCTTCACCTGCTTAGTGAAGGTCAGCTTCTTCAGGACGTAGTCACAGTTGGTGGTAGAGATCATGGTGCAGAACACGTTGGTGTTTTCAGGGGTCTTCACCTCTGGTGGGAGTGGCGCCGAGGGAGGGTCAGCTGTGCTCATGAGGGGGCTGCAGGCCAGGGAGAGGGACATGCACAGAGACAGGAAGCAGGTTAATGATTGGCAGGGGGTGAGGGAGTGGGGATTGAGATGTGACTGATTAATGGGTACAGGGTCTTTGTTGGGGTGATGAAAATGTTCTGGAACTAGATAGTGGTGATGGTGCCCAGCACAGAGAATGTAGTTAATGCCAATGAATTGCACAATTTAAAATAATTAAAAGGTTAAGCTTTATTGAATCTATATTTTAAAGTATAAAATATTTTTAAAAAACATATAAAAGAGAAAAATAAAATTTGAAAGAACCCAAAAAGTTGCCCTCACAGGCGGGAAGGAGACTTCTGGTTTTGGAGCTGGTGTGGGCTGCAGTTCACCAGTGAGGGCTAGAGCTGGTCTAGTAGTGGAGCCAGTGCTGTGGCTGATGCTAGAGATGCTGGGGAGCTGGTCCAGGAGCTGGTCCAGGTGCTGGTGCCTGAGCTGGGGCTGGAACTGGCTTTGCCTCAGGTGATAGTATTAGAGATCGTTCTAGAATTGGCTCTAGTTCTGAGGCTGACTCTAACTCTGGCATTGTTGCCAGATTTGATGCAGGAACTGACCATGGAAATGGCTGGTGCTCTGGAGCTGACCCCCGTGTTTGAGCTAGAGCGGGTTCTAGTTCTACAGCTGGCGCCAGCTGAGCTCTACGGCTGATGCCAGAGCTGGCTCGAGGCCACAGTTGGAGCAAGAGCAGTGCTTTAGGTGACCCTAGCTTTGTAGTTGAGGGAACTCTAGCTCTGCTGCTGGTGCCAGAGCTAGCTGTAGCTCTACGGGTGGTAAACATTCCTGTGCTGGTGCTCGCTCTCCTTCTAGTGCTGATGCAGAAGCTGGCCATAACCCCAGGTAGCTTACTAAAACTGATGGTGAGGTGGTTCTAGCTCTAGAGCTGCTGTTGAAGGCATACAGCTGATGATGGAAATGCCTCTAGCTCTATAGTTGGTTTTAGTTCTGGAGCTGCTTCTGCAGCTGTATCTACCTCTTGATTTTACTAGACCTGGTGCTGGAGCCAGCTCTAGAGCTTGAGATGGCACTGAAGAAGCAAGGGGAGAAAGAGCACCAACTCGATTGCCTTTCCACGTGCCTTCTCAGAGAAGGAAAACATTTCACAGTCTTCCAAAGTGGTGCTGGAGCTGGTTCTAGAATTGGCTGTAATGCTGCGGCTGGCTCTAACCCTGGCAATGGTGCCAGAATTGGTGGGAGAACTGGTGATGGAGATGACCTTAGCCTGGAGCTACTCCAAGTCAGGGTTTGCTCTAACTCTGTAGGTGATTCAAGTGTTGGAGCTGGAGGTGGTTCTAATCTATAGGAGCTCTCTAGCTGGCACCAGAGCAGGCCAGAGTCCACAGTTGGTGCAAGTTCTAGTGCTTTAGGTGGCTCTAGCTTACAGCTTGTGCGAGATCTTGTGCTGGAGATTCTCTAGCTTTATAGCCCTTACTTACTAGCTGTGTATGAGATGCTATCCCACCTGTTAGGCTGTGAGCTCCCAGGGCAGGGATGGTGTATGTGGTTCACCATAGTTTTCCAGGTGTCTGCACACGGTAGGGAGCAGTACACAGGTGCTGGTTGCATAGATGCGTGCATGCATGCATGAATGAATATACTCAAGACATCTTTGTGTCTCAGGTCTCTCATCTGTAAAATGACAGCACCTACTTCATAGATATGACATTGATTCAATAAAAAAGATTACACTGATCCAATAAAAACTTAAGTGCCTACTATGTACCATGCACTGCTCTGGACACTAGAGAATACAGCAACGAACAATTAGTCCCTGCTTGCCTGACTTGAGCAGGGGTTAGATGAAGAATGTGGGTCATAAGCATGTGTCCCACCTCATTTGGGAACAGCTGCTGGGATCAACAGGTCATGCACACATCCTCGTCCAGCAGCTCAGGACCACTCTGGTGAGGCCTGTGGTGAAGGGGAGGTGGGGTCCTTAGTCTGAGTGCCCATTATCCACATGTAGCCATTCCCTTCACTGTCCCCAGTTTTGCCATCCGTAAAATGCGTGTGTGAAGAAATCTATTCCTAGGTTCCTCCATGAGGTTGGTCTTGGTTCTCTGAGACGTACAAGGAAGAACTCCCGACTATCCGTCTTCCACTAGTAACCCCGGAGAGCTGGGGTTTGAGTTTACCAGGAGAACTAGATAATGTTTTCCTAGGGCACTGGCTAGGGTGACTGAGTCAGTGGCTGAGTTTGGCTGGGAACCCTGGACTCCAATCCCCAGTGGCCATAAAGGCCAGGGCACTGATAATCCAGAAGCCAAGCCACTTCTCAAGGCGCTTGGAAAAACCACTCAAAAATCTGAGGGACTGTCCAGTGAGGGTCAGTCCTTTCAGCAGCCATGACCAGAGAGAGATCTGTCAGATCGCTTTGTAAAGAGCGTGCTCCCTTCACTTTCCTTCCTATTTTTTCTCCAAACTGCATTGTATTTCATCATGTGGATGGTCATCGTTTATCTACTCTCATACTGGAGGAAATTGGGATGTTTCCAATCTTTTGCTCTTATGAAGAATGCTGCGATAAATAACACGTAAACTTGTAAACGAGTGTAGAGGTTCTTCTATGGGATGAGTTCCCTGAACTGGATTGCGGAGTCAGACAGTAAATATGCTTGTCGTTTTGACAGACATGGCCAAATGCCTCCACTAGAAGGCAGCTTATATTCCCATCAGCCATGAATAAAAGTTCCTCTTTCTACACAGCCTCAGAGCATACTTTCATACTTTTGTATTTGACGATTTTGTCATATTATGACTAAGACTGACATATTTTAATGTGTTTAAAGCGATTTATACTTATTTTTGTGAAGTGGCTGAAAATGTCTTTTGCCCATTTTCTACTGTGTAGTTGTTCTTATCAATTTTTAGGAATTCTTTATAAAGAGGGGGTGTTAGCCCCTTTGCCTGAGGTATGAGTTGCAAATATTTGTTCCCAGCTTATCATTTCTTACTTTTTAAGTTTAGGCATCCCCCTCCCACTGTGTGTGGTTAGGATGTCGGTTCTCCCCAATTTGATCTATAGATTCAATACAATCTCTATAAAATACCTCAGCAGATAATTCTTTGTGGAAACTGATGAGCTCTTTTCAAAATCTATATAGAAAAGACAGGGCCAAGAAACCTCAGAACAATCTTGAAGAAGAATAGATTGAAGGACTAACATTACCAGATATTCAGACTTTTTATTAAGCTACATAATCAAGGCAGCAAGGCAGTGGTACAAGGACAGGGCACATAGAGCAATGGAAAAGGATGCAGTCCATCTCAGACTCCCGCATGCAGACATTTATGAATCTTACACACATGATAATGGAAGCCAGACATAAAACAGTATATGCTGAAGACGGCTCAATATCCAAAAAAAAAAATCAATACACTCCATCTCATTGACAGAGTAAAGGACAAAATCCGCATGATCATCTCAATTGATGCAGAAAAAGGATTCGACAAGATTCCACACCCTTACGTGATAAAACACTAAACAAACTTGGAATAAAAGGAAACTATCTCAACATAATGAAAGCTATTTCTGAAAAGCCCACATCAAACATCATACTCAATGGTGAAAGACTGAAAGCTTTCCCCTGGATAAGGAGCGAGGCCAGGATACCTGCTTTTGCCACTTCCATTCAACACAGTGTTGGAAGTCCCAGCCAGAGCAATTAGGCAAGAAAAAGAAAAAAATGCATCCAAATTGGAAAGGAAGAAGTCAATTACCTCTTTTTGCAAATAACACGATCTTCTATGTAGAAAATTCTGAGTCCACCAAAAAACTTTTAGAACTAGTAAAGGAAAACAGCAAAGCCACAGGATACAAAATCAACCCACAAAAATCAGTTATGTTTCTCTACACTAACAATCAACAATACAAAATGGAAATTATGAAAACAATTCCATTTGTAATAGCATCAAACAGGATAAATACTTAGGAATAAACCTAACCAAGGAGGTGAAATATACACTGAGAACTACAAAATGTTGCTGAAAGAAATTAAAGAAGACACAATTAAATGGAAAAGGATCTTGTGTTCATGGATTGGAAGAGCTAATATTGTTAAGATGGCCATACTACCTAAAGTGATCTACAGTCTCTTATCAACTCAATAACATTCTTTACATTAATAGAAAAATTCATCCTGAAATTCATATGGAATCTCAAGGGACCTCAAACAGCCAAAATAATTTTGAAAAAGAGCAAAGTTGGATGACTCACACCTCCTGGTTTTGAAGCTACGTTATATCACAAAGGTACATTAATCAAAATTGTGTGGTACCAACATAAGGACAGATATATATCAATGGAAGAGAATAGAGAACCCAGAGGTAAATCCTCGTGTATATGGTCAAGTCTTCAACAAGCCTCAAAGACCACACAACAGGGAAAGGACAGTCTTCCAACAAATGGTGCTGAGATGTCCACATGCAAAAGAATGAAGTTGGACCCTTATATTACACCATTTGCAAACATTAACTCAAAATAGATTAAAGACCTAAATGAAAATCCTAAAACTGTGAAACTCCCAGAAGAAAACATAGGGGAAAGCTTCATAACATTGGACATGATGATGATTTCTTGGATATGACACCAAAGTCACAGACAACAACAACAGTAGCAACAACAAAATAGTCAAATGGGACTACATCAAAGCTAAAGCCAATTGTGCATCAAAGGATGCAAGAGGTGAAAAGACAACCTACAGAACAGTGGGAAATATTTACAAATCATATACCTGAGAATGAGATGATATCCAGAATAAATAAAGAACTCCTGCAATGCAATAACGAAAAATCAAATAACCTGATGAGAAAATGGGCAAAGGACTTGAACTGACATTTCTCCAAAGACGATACACAAATGGCCAACAAGGATATAAAAATAAGCTGCATATCACTCATCATCAGAGACATGTAAACCAAAACCATGAAGAGACATAATCTCATACTCATTAGGGTGGCTACTTAAAAAAACAAAAAGAAAATACCAAATGTTGGTAAAGATATGGACAAACTGGAACCTTTGTGCGCTGTTGGTGTGGTTGTGAAATGGTGTAACTCTTACGGGAAACAGTATGGAAGCCTCAAACAATTACAAATACAACTACCATGTGCTCCAGCAGTCCCGTCTCTGGGGGGCGTGAAGGCAAGGTCTGGAGGAGCTACTTGCACCCCGTGTTCACAGCAGCACTATTCACAGTAGCCAAGAGGTGGAAGGAACCCACATGTCCACCAATGGATGAACGGGTGAACAAAATGTGGTCTTCCCATACGACGGAATATTATTCAACCTTAAAAAGGAAGGAAATCCTGACACATGCTACATCATAGATGAGCCTTGAGGACATTATGCTAAGTGAAATAATCCAGTCACAAACAGACAAATACTCTTTGATTCCACTTCTACGAGGAATCTAAAGTAATCTTATTCATGGAATAGAAACTAGAATGGTGGTGACCAGAAGACTGGAGCAGGGGACAAGAGGGAGCTGCTGTTTAACAGGTACAGAGTTTCAGATTCGCAAGATGAAATGTTCTGGAGATGTGTTTCACGACAGCGTAAACATACCTAACACTACTGAACTGTAGGCTTAAAATAGTTAAGATGGTGAATTAAATGTGATGAGTTTTTTACCACAATAAAAAATAAAGTGCATTCTGTATGACTCCATTTAAATAAAGACCAGCACAGACTCATCCATACAGACACTTGGTATATGGCAGGGAGGTTCCGCAGAGCAGCAGGAGAGGGCGCTTCCAAGCAAGTGGCTGTGGGCCAACTGCTTGTCCGTATGGGAAAAATTCATCTTTGCTCTGAGCTCACATCATAAACAGAAATCAATGCCAGGTGGATTTTAGATAGAAATGTGAACATTTCTAACAATAACCTTTCTAGTAGATACCTTAGGGAATATTTTCAAGATCTTGGGGCAGGCAAAGATTTAGTAGAACACAAAGTACGCTAACCATAAAAAAAAGGTTTATAAATTGGAAATTATTGAAATAAATTACTTCTTTTTGTCGAAAGACACCTTTAAGAGAGTAGAAAAGGCACAAAGAGGATAAATATTTGCCATTTATCTATCTGACAAAAAAACACCTCTTCCGTAGGATATGTAACCAACTCCCGTAAATTTATAAAAATACAGACAATCCACCAGAACAAAATGGGTGAAAGATTTGACTAGGCACTTCACAAAAAAGATAACCAAATGAGAATAAGTATATGAAACAGTGCTCCCCAACATTACTCATTAGGAAAATGCAAGTCCAAACCACAACGAGATACCACTGTGCATACACCACAAGGGTCAAAATCAAAACTCCTCACAACATCAAGTGTGGGTGAGGATGTGGAGCGACCGGAACTGTCAGACATGGCTGTGAGGGCAAACTTGAAACAGCCCAGTGTGCATCAGTAGTGGAACAGATAAATAAAATGGGTTACTTTTTTATAATGGAATACCATACAGAAATAAAAACTACAGCAACATTCAAGAATATGCAGGAATCTTACAAGCATGAAAGAAGCCAGACATAAAAGAAAGCTCTCTGTATGATTCCATTGAAATAGAGTTCAAAAACAAGAAAAATTCATTTACAAGTCAGAATATTGGTTCCCCTTAGGGGAGAGAGGGCAGTGACCTGGGGTGGGCACAGCAGAGGGGTTGGTAGTGTTCTGTTTCTCGTCGGTTACCAGCTGTGTTCCTTTGGATGATTTATTGAGCAATACACATAATTTCCTTGCTTTCTGGTATGTGTGCTATGCTCCACCTTGCAAATCCAATCACATGATTATAAACCTTTTTCTTGTTAGTCCCAAGGCCAGATCACACAGTGGAGGGTACAAGACTCTGGAATTATGGGCTCTGGAGTTGTATCCTGGATCTAACCTCTTCCTGTCTCACAGACCCTGGCCAAGCGATCAACTCTCTGGGTTCAGTTTCTTCATCTGTAAAATGAGTTGAGGAGGTAGCCTCTGTCAGTGAGAGGATTGACCCCTTGCTGGCACACGGCAAGAGCTCCATCAACAATGGCTCTTGTGGTTGCTGTTGTCCTTCTGCCCTCCGCTGTGGGCCAGGGAGCTGGTGGACGATGGCCGGCAGCAGAGGGCGGGGCAGGATGGGGATGAGTCCAGACACATTCTCCAGGTGAGGGTGAGGGGACAGCACAGAGCTGATGCTGAGGTGCAGGGGAAGAGTCCAAGGCCTGGGGCCCCTCCCTCCTTCCCCAGCTCACCTCCTGCCCATCCATAAAGATGGGAGGTGAACTAACCAGGTGATGCCTAGCTGGTTAGTCCTTCCAGCTAGGACGTTGGAGAGTCGGGAAGGCAATGGAGATGCCATGCAGAAGACAAACACAAAATTCCTGGTTTGACCCCAACTCAAACACCAAAGACCCGACCTGGGGGTTGGGGGATGTCAGTGGTGGGATTATGGGTAGTTTCTGTGTTCTTCACTTTATTTTTTCCTATTTTCTAATTTCTGCAATGTCACTCAATTAGAACAAAATACCACTCATAACCTACCCATATCTATATATTTACATATTTTTTAATGAATAAGAAACTCTAAAAACACAAATGTGCCAGGAAATAGAACTCAGAAAGCATCCCGGCAGAGGAAGCACTGTCTGTGTCTGACACACGGGGATCGAGGCAGCAGGGCCTCCTGGCAGGGGCAGAGCCATCATGATGGCAAAGCATTCCTGGACACTTGCTGTTTTTGATTGTGTTTCTCACCCCTCCCCTCAGTTATTTACACTTTTGTTTTTCCTGCTGAAACTGGTCCAATCTTTTGTCACCATGTTTCACCTTGTTAATAACACCCAGGACAAAAGAGTGAGAATAAAAGTTTTCCCTACTTGCTGTTTCTTAACTTCTGAAAGTAGACTGGACACAGTGATGACCAGTTCCTGGAACTGCACTGGATGTGCTATTGGAGCACAGCTGGTAGTTTGGAATGAGGCTCGTACAACAAGACCCATGTCCATGCTGCCTATGAGAGATTCACTCTAGCTTAAGAACACACGTGGAATCAAAGGGCAGGGATGGAAATAGACATTCCATGCAAATGGAGACTAAAATACAGCAGAGGTAGCTGTACTATATCAGACAAAACAGACATTACATCAAAAACTGTAACAACAGACGAAAAAGATCATGATATAATGATAAGGGGGACAATTCACCAAGAGGATATAACAGTTGTAAACATATACACTCCTAACATCAAAGCACCTAAATATATAAAGCAGATATTAACAGATCTGAATGGAAAAATAGACATCAATACAATAACGGTGGGAGCCTTCAGTACCCCACATTCAACAATGGATAGATCATACAGAAAATCAATGAGGAAACTTTAGACTTGAGCTACACTTTAGACCAAATTGACCCAACAGATATACAGAGTACATTCTGTCCAACAGCAGCAGAAGACACAGTCTTTGCAAGTGCATACGGGCATTCTCCAAGACAGATGAGAAATAACAAAACAAGTCTTAACAAATTTAAGAAGACTGAAATCATATCAAACATCTTTGATATGACCAAAATGGGATTAAACTAGAAATCAATAAAAGGAAAATTCTCAAACGTGAAAAAAAAATAATACATTCCTGAACAACCAATGGGTCAAAGAAGAATTCAAAAGGCAAATATAAAATATCTTGAGAAAAACAAAAATGGAAATGCAGCATACTAAAACTTATAGGATGCAGCAAAAGAAGTTCTAACAGGGAAATGATAGTGATAAATACCTACGTTAAGAAAAAAGAAAGATATAGAAGGGGCAGAGCAAAATGGCGGGGTGAGCTGACCCAGGATTCTCTCCCCTCCAAAATACAACAAAGGATTGGAAAAACTGAATTTCAGAGAATAAATCTAATGCCAACACATTAGAGACCTACAATACCAAGAAGGCGGAGATCATAAACCCTACTTACAGCCTCGGAGGCGCTGGAACGGTAGGAGAGAATGTCGCTCCCTCCCCTAGAGTCTGCTGCGCCACTAGGGAAGGAGCGAGGGAGGGGCTGTGTGACCGGGGATCATCCAGGACTCCTGCCCCTGGTTCAGTGGAAACCAGCTGATGGGGGGAAAGCTTCCGTCCTCGGGGACCCCATAAACCCAGGGCCTCAGGAGACCAGAGAACAGAACAGATCTGAATCCAGATTGGCACACCAGAATAGCAGCCCCTCCCTCCAGGCAAAGCCAGTGGGCGCAACCATCTTGCCCCAAGGCGGAGAGCTCAGAACACGCGGCTCTTGACCCCCATCTAGTGGCGACAGGCTGTAACTGCAACCGAATTCTACCACCATGCGAAAAAACTGCTCCTCTACCATCCAGCAATTTATAAAAGCCCCAGACCAGAAGGAAAACAATAAAAACATAGAATTAAGTCCTGAGGACTTGGAATTAGATAAACTAAGTGATAATGAGTTCAGAGCAGCTATAATCAAAAAACTCAATGAGGTAGAGAGAAAGATAGAGAAACAAGCTGAGTTCTGGAGTTACTTCACAAAAGAGATTGAAATCATAAAGAAGAATCAAACAGAATTACTAGAGATGAAAAACACAATGGACCAGATAAAACAGAATACAGATTCCCTGAATGCCCATGTAGACACCATAGAAGAGCAAATTAACATAATTGAAGATAAACAGGCTGAATGGCTCCAGACAGAGGAAGAAAAAGAACTAAGAATTTAAAAAAATGAGGAAAAACTCCGAGAGATAGTGGATTCAATGAGGAGTAAGAACATGAGGATCATAGGAATTCCCGAAAACGTGGAAAAGGAAAATGGAGCAGAAAGTGTGCTTAACGATATTATTGAAGAGAATTTCCCAAATCTAGGGATTGACGGAGAAATGCGTGTAGAGGAAGCTTTCAGATCTCCTAGATTTGTCAATGTAAAAAGACCTACTGCAAGGCACATAGTAGTAAAATTGGCAAGAAGGAAAGATAAGGAAAGAATACTCAGGGAAGTAAGAAAAAAGAAGAGAATAACCTATAAAGGAGCCCCATCAGACTGTCAGTGGATTTGTCTACAGAAACCTCACAAGCTAGGAGAGAATGGAGTGACATATTCAAAGCTTTAAAAGATAAAAATCTTCAGCCAAGAATACTCTATCCAGCAAGAATTTCCTTCAGATATGAGGGAGAAATTAAATCTTTTCCAGACAAACAAAAGTTAAGGGAATTTGTAACTAAAAGCCCTCCACTACAAGAAACCCTCAAGAAGGCTCTCATACCTGAAAAAAGAAAAAAGGGAGAAAGGGGACACAATCCACAGAGTAGGGAGACCGATGGATAGAACCAGAACAGGATAGCAAATATTCAACTATAGCATTAGGGTCAAAATAAGGAAACTACCAAAACAAGGATGAGCTTAGCACTCTAACTACAAATTAATAAGACGAGTTGGAATAAAAAATGAAAATATTTAGGAGGGGAAGAGCAAAGGGTCTAAATCAGTATTGGTCAAGTAAGTAAGAGACCACCAGAGAATAGACTATATTATACATGAGATTCTAAATACAAACTTCAAGGTAGACACTAAAATAAAATACAGAACAGAGTAACATCATAAATAAGGAACAATCTAAGAAACTCAGCATAAGAAATTGCAGTATTAAATGGGTAGGCTAAAGCACACTGGAAAAGAAACACAGGAAAACAAGATAATGAGCAACAGATTGACAGCATTAAGTCCACAGGCATCAATAATCACTCTCAATGTAAACGGATTGAACTCTCCAATAAAAAGACACAGAGTGGCAAAATGGATTAAAGAGCAAGATCCAACAATTTGTTGCCTCCAAGAAACACACCTCAGCCCCAAGGACAAACACAGACTCAGGGTGAAGGGGTGGAGGACAATACTTCAAGCTAATAGCAAGGAAAAAAAGGCAGGTGTTGCAATTCTTATATCAGACCAAGTGGATTTCAAAATAAGACAGGTAAAGAGAGACACAGAGGGACAATATATAATGATCAAAGGGACACTTCATCAAGAAGAAATAACGCTTATAAATATCTATGCACCCAACACAGGAGCACCAAGATTCATAAAGCAACTATTAACAGACCTAAATGAAGATGTTAAAAACAACACAATAATAGTAGGGGACCTCAAAACCCCACTCACATCAATTGACAGATCATCCAGACAGAAAATCAACAAGGAAATAGTGGAGCTAAATGAAAAACTAAAACAATTGGACTTAATAGACATATATAGATCACTCCACCCTGAAAGAGCTGAATACACATTCTTCTCAAGTGCACATGGAACATTCTCTAGGATAGACCATATGTTGGGAAACAAGGCAAGCCTCTACAAATTTTAAAAAATTAAAATAATAACAAGTATCTTCTCCGATCATAGTGCTATAAGGCTAGAAATTAATTACAAGAAAAAAGCTGAGAAAGGCACAAAGATGTGGAGACTAAACAACACACTACTGAACAAGAAATGAATCATTGAAGAAATTAAAGAAGAAATAAAAAAATACCTGGAAACAAATGAAATGATAGCATGCCATACCAACTCATATGGGATACAGCAAAAGCTGTATTAAGAGGAAAATTCATCGCAATACAGGCACATCTTAACAAACAAGAAAAATCCCAAATAAGCAATCTTAAACTACACCTAACTGAACTAGAGAAAAAAGAACAAATAAAGCCCAAAGTCAGCAGAAGGAGAGAAATAATAAAAATCAGAGCAGAAATAAATACTATTGAAATGAAAAAGGCAGTAGAAAGGATCAATGAAACAAAGAGCTGGCTTTTTGAGAAGATAAATAAAATTGACAAACCCGTAGCCAGACTTACAAAGAAAAAAACGGAGAAAGCTCAAATAAACAAAATCAGAAATGAAAGAGGAGAAATAACAACAGACTCTGCAGAAATACAACGGATTATAAGAGAATACTATGAAAAACTCTATGCCAACAGAATGGATAACCTAGAGGAAATGGATAAATTCTTGGACTCCTACAATCTCCCAAAGCTCACTCAAGAAGAGGCAGACAATTTGAACAGACCAATCACAAGGAAAGAGATTGAAACAGCAATCAAAAACACCCCAAAGAATAAAACCCCAGGACCAGATGGCTTTCCTGGGAAATTCTACCAAACTTTCAGAGAGGACTTAATACCTATCCTTTTCAAGCTATTCCAAAAAATTAGGGAAGGTGGAACACTTCCTAACACATTCTATGAGGCCAACATCACGCTGATACCAAAGCCTGACAAGGACACCATGAAAAAAGAGAACTACAGGCCAATATCACTGATGAACATAGATGCAAAAATTCTAAACAAAATTTTGGCAACCAGAATTCAGCAATTCATCAAAAGGATCATACATCATGATCAGTTGGGATTCATACCAGGGACACAGGGATGGTTCAACATCCGCAAATCAATCAACGTGATACACTACATCAACAAACTGAGGAATAAAAACCACATGATCATCTCAATAGATGCAGAGCAGGCATTTGACAAGATCCAACAGCCATTTATGATAAAAACTCTGAACAAAATGGGCATAGAAGGAAACTACCTCAACATAATAAAGGCCATATATGATAAACCCATAGCCAACATCATACTCAATGGGCAAAAACTGAACGCCATCCCCCTGAAAACAGGAATGAGACAAGGATGCCCTCTAGCACTGGTCTTTATTAACATAGTACTGGAGGTCCTGGCCAGAGCAATCAGGCAAGAAAAAGGAATAAAAGGAATCCAAATAGGGAGGGAAGAAGTGAAACTCTCACTGTTTGCAGACAACATGATCTTATATATAGAAAACCCCAAAGAATCCATTGGAAAACTCTTAGAAGTAATCAACAACTACAGCAAAGTTGCAGGGTACAAAATCAATTTGCATAAATCAGTAGTATTTCTATACTCCAATAACGAACTAACAGAAAAAGAACTCAAGAACACAATACCATTCACAATCGCAACAAAAAGAATAAAATACCTCAGGGTAAATTTAACTAAGGAAGTGCAGGACCTATATAATGAAAATTACAAGACCTTTTGGAGAATAGGATGACGAGATAAGGAGATGGAAAGACATTGCATGTACATGGATTGGAAGAATAAACATAGTTCAAATGTCCGTTCTACCTAAAGCAACCTACAGAGTCAACGCCATCCCAATCAGAATCCCAATGACATTCTTCACAGAATTAGAACAAAGAATCCTAAAATTCATATGGGGCAACAAAAGACCCCGAATTGCTAAAGCAATCCTGAGAAAAAAGAACAAAACAGGAGGCATCACAATCCCTGACTTCAAAACATACTACAAAGCTACAGTAATCAAAACAGCATGGTACTGGTACAAAAACAGGTGCACAGATCAATGGAACAGAATTGAAAGCCCAGAAATAAAACCACACATCTATGGACAGCTTATCTTTGACAAAGGAGCTGAGGGCCTACAATGGAGAAAAGAAAGTCTTTTCAACAAATGGTGCTGGGAAAACTGGAAAGCCACATATAAAAGAATGAAAATTGACCATTCTTTTTCACCATTCACCAAAATAAACTCAAAATAGATCAAAGACCTAAAGGTGAGACCTGAAACCATAAGGCTTCTGGAAGAAAATGTAGGCAGTACACTCTTTGACATCAGTATTAAAAGGATCTTTTCGGACACCATGCCTCCTCAGAGAAGGGAAACAATAGAAAGAATAAACAAATGGGACTTCATCAGACTAAAGAGCTTCTTCAAGGCAAATGAAAACAGGATTGAAACAAAAAAACAACCCACTAACTGGGAAAAAATATTTGCAAGTCATATATCTGACAAAGGCTTAATATCCATAATATAGAAAGAACTCTCACAACTCAACAACAAAAAATCAAGCAACCTGATCAAAAAATGGGCTGGAGACATGAACAGACATTTCTCCAAAGAAGATATACGGATGGCCAATAGGCACACGAAAAGATGCTCATCATCGCTGATCATCAGGGAAATGCAAATCAAAACTACACTAAGATATCACCTTACACCCATTAGAATGACAAAAATATCTAAAACTAATAGTAACAAATGTTGGAGAGGTTGTGGAGAAAAAGGAACCCTCATACACTGCTGGTGGGAATGCAAAGTGCTGCAGCCACTATGGAAAACAGTATGGAGATTCCTCAAAAAATTGAAAATAGAACCAGCATACGATCCAGCCATCCCACTACTGGGTATTTATCCAAAGAGCTTGAAGTCAGCAATCCCAAAAGTCCTTTGCACCCCAATGTTCATTGCAGCATTATTTACAATAGCCAAGACACGGAAGCAACCTAAGTGCCCATCAAGTGAGGATTGGATGAAGATGTGGTATATATATACACAATGGAATACTACTCAGCTGCAAAACAGAACAAAATCATTCCATTTGCAACAACCTGGATGGACCTTGAGGGAATTATGTTAAGTGAAATAAGCCAGTTAGAGAAGGATAATCTCTGTATGACTCCACTCATATGAGGAATTTAAAATTATGGACTAAGAACAGTTTAGTGGATACCAGGGGAAAGGTGGGGTGGGCGGTGGGCACAAAGGGTGAAGTGGTGCACCTACAACATGACTGACAAACATTAATGTACAACTGAAATTTCACAAGATTGTAACCTATCATTAACTCAATTAAAAAAAAAAGAAAAAAGAAAGATCTCAAATAAATAGCCCCACTTTACACGTCGAGGAATTAGAAAAAGAACAAAGCCCAAAGTTGGCAGAAAAGGAAATAAGAGGGATCAGAGCAAATAAATGAAATAGAGACTAGAAAAACAATTAAAAAGATCGATGAAGATAATAGTTGGTTTATTGAAAAGATACACAAAATAGACCAGCTTTTAGCTAGACTATGAAAAAAAAAGGCGAACACAAATAAAATTGTAAATGAAACAGGAGATATTACAAGTGATACCACAGAAATACAAAGGATCATAAGAGATGCTACGAACAATTATATGCAATTTGGATATTTCTAGAAACATACGACCTGTGAAGATTGAATCATGAAGACACAGAACATCTGAACAGACCAATAACAAGTCAAGAGACTGAATTGATAATCAAGAATCTCCCAAGCAAGAGAAGCCCAGGACCAGACGACTTCTCTGTGAGATTCTACCAAGCATTCAGAAGAATGAATACCAATCTGTATTAAACTCTTCCAAAAAATTGAAGAGGAGGGAACACTTCCAAACTCACTTGATGAGGCATTATCCAGATAAGACAGTCAGACAAGATGACTACAAGAACAGAAAATTACAGGTCACCATCCCTGGCGAACAGAGATGCGAAAATCCTCAACAAAATACTAGCAAACTGAATTCAACGGCACACTAGAGGATCATACACCCTGATCAAGCGTGACTTATCCCCGGGGAATAAGGATGGATCAATATACATGTATCACTAAATGTGACACACTACATTAACAGACTGAAGGGGAAAAACTGCAAGACCAGGGCCGGTCCGGTGGCGCAGTGGTTAAGTTCGCACGCTCTGCTTCGGTGGCCTGGGGTTCACTGGTTCAGATCCTGGGTGCAGACCTACATGCCACTTATCAGGCCATGCTGTGGCAAGTGTCCCACATATAAAGTAGAGGAAGATGGGCACGGATGTTAGCTCAGGGCTAATCTTCCTCAAAAAAAAAAAAAAATTGCAAGTTCGTCTCAATAGATGCAGCAAAAGCACTTGACAAAATTCAATGTACTTTCATGATAAAAACTCTCAACGAATTGGGCGTAGAAAGAATGTACCTCAGCATAACGAAGGACATATCTGACAAGCCCACACCTAACATCATACTCAATGGTGAAAATCTGAAATCGTTTCATCTAGGATCGGGAACAAGACAAGGATGCTCACTCCCTCCACTTTTATTCAATGTGGTACTGGAAGTTCCAGCCAGAGAATTAGACAAAAAGGAAATAAAATACATCCAAATTGGTAAGGAAGAAGTAAAACTGTCTCTATCTGCAGATGACATGACCTTATGTATAGAAAATCCTACAGACTCCACCAAAAAACTGTTAGAACCAACAAGTAAATTCAGTCAAGTTGCAGGATACCTAGACAACATAGAAAAATCAGTTATATTTGTATACACTAACAACAAATTACCCAAAAAAGAAATTAAGAAAATAATCCCATTTACAATAGCACCAAAAAGAATGAAATGTTTAGGAATAAATTTTCCTAGGAGGTGAAAGATCTGTACACTGGAAACTATAAAACATTGATGAAAGAAATGGAAGAAGTTACAAATAAATGGAAAGATATCACGTGTTCATAGATTGGAGGAATTAATATTGTTAAAATATTCATAATACCCAAAGCAATCTACAGATTCAGTGCAATCCCTGTCACATTCCAATAGCATTTTTCACAAAAATAGAAAAAGTAATCTTAATTTGCATGGAACCACAAAAGACCGCAAATAACGAAAGCAATCTTGAGAAAGAACAACAAAGCTAGAGGCATCATACGTCCTGATTTCAAACTGTTTCCAACAGTGTGGTACTGCTATAAAACTTGCCACATAGATCAGTGGAACAGAACAGAGGGCCTAGAAATAAACCTTCACACGTATGGTCAACTCACCTTCGTCAAGTGTACCAGGAATATACACAATGGGGAAATGACGGTCTCTTCAATAAGTGATATTAGGAAAACTGGACCCTCACATATGGAAGAACAAAACCAGACGCTTACTATACACAAAAATTAACTCAAAACGGATTGAAAACTTGCTTAAACATAAGACCCAAATCCATGGACCTCCTAGAAGAAAACATAGTGGGAAAGCTCCTCGAGATTGATCTAGACAATGGTTTCTTGGAATTGACACCCAAAGCACAGGCAACAAAAGCAAAAATATGCAAATGAGACCACATCAAAGTTTCTGTACAGCAAAGGAACCAATGAAAAATAAAATACAACCAGCAGAAGGGAGAAAATATTTGCAAACTATATACCCAATAAGGGGTTACTATCCAAAATATATAAAGAATGCTTACAACTCAATAGCAAAAAAAACAAATAACTTGATTAAGAAATGGATAGTTGACTTGAGTAGATATTTTTCCAAAGAAGACAAACAAATGGCCAACAGGTACACGAAAAGATGCTCAGCATCACGAATCATCAGGAAAACGCAAATCAAAACCACAATGAGATATCACCTTACACCTGTTAGGATGTCGGTTATCAAAAAGACAAGAGATAACAAGTGTTGGCAAGGACGTGGAGAAACGGAACGCCTGTGTACTGTTAGCGGGAATGTAAACTGGTGCCGCCACTAAAAACAGTATGGATCTTCCTCAAAATATCAAAAACAGAACCACCAAATCGTCCAGCAATTCCACTTCTGGATGTACATCCAAAGGACAGGAAATCACTCTCTTGAAGAGAGAGCTGCACTCCCATGTTCACTGCAGCATTACTCACAATAGCCAAGACATGAAAACAACCTAAATGTCCACTGCCAGATGAGTGAATAAAGAAAATGCAACATATATTTATATAGTGTATGATATTATTCAGCCACAAAAAAGAAGGAAACTCTGCCATTTGCAACAACATGGATGACCTGCAGGACATTATGCAAAGTGAAATAGGTCAGACAGAAAGACAAATACTGTCTGATCTCACTTACATGTGAACTCTAAAAACGTCAGACTCAAGGGAACAGAGTAGAACGGGGGTTACCCAGGCTACGGGGTGCGGGAAATGGGCAGATATTGGTCGAAGGGTATAAACTTTCAGATATAACATGAGTCAGTTCTAGAGACCTTATGTACTGCATGGTGAACGCAATAATACCATATTATATACTTGAAATGTGCTAAGAAAGTAGGTCTTCAGTGTTCTCTCTCTCACACACACACACACACAAAAGGATCACTATGTAAGGTGATGGATAGGGATATGTTAACTAGCTTGATTGTGGTAATCATTTCACAGTATGTTCACATATCAAAACCTCACATTGTACACCTTGCGTATACACAGTTTTCCCTTTTCAATCAAGCCTCAACAAGGCTGGGGAAAAATTGGTGCTGACTTCAGAAAATGCTTAGGAAACAAGGTTAATGACGAAAACAAGATGTGAAAGCACATACACAGCAGGGGCTCAAAACCCTGGGAGAAAATTTTCCAGAATGTTAGGTGGGGGCAGGGATTAGCTGTGGTTATTAATGTCTTCTTGATATCTTTCTCCATTTCTCACTTTATTTAAAGCACATCCACTTTACCAGGAGAAAACCAGCAGCGTTTGTGACTAACGACAAAAGGGGAGAGATGAGAGACGGCACCCCAGCCTGACAGGCAACGCAGGGCTGAAGGGAGGACAGGGGGCGATGCGGGCAGCGCTGACCCTCCTGGCCCTGGGATCTCCGTCCCCAGAGCCTTCCAGGTGCCCATCAGCCCCTCCAGTGGTACCTGCGGAGCTCCTGCTGCAGGTGACCGCCATCAAGGGGAAGGACAGCTGGGCAGTGGCTGTGATTGACCGGCAGGACCTGGTTCGTGATTTGGTCACAAGTGGGCAGGACTCAGGCGGGGCGGGGGCTCCGTTGGAGGAGGAGGCTGGACAGGGGTTGTGAGGTACAGCCCAGGGCATGGGGCTGAGCAGCACAGGGGCCTGGAAGCGGGTCCCAGCAGAGCTTGGACAAAGGTGTGGGGCCAGGTCTGAGAGATGCTGAGGAGCACAGGGGGTCAGAGGGGCTTAGGGAAGCTGCCCGGGGCTGATGGTGACAAGGGTCTCCCTCAAGGCTTACCTGGGGACCACAACCCTGTGACCTTCAACGCAGCTGCAAGGCCACAGGGATCCTTTCTCAGAGAAGGTGAAAGGCCCAGACCACTCCGGAGCTCTAAGCGTTTCAGTGTTTTCCTTAATTTGCTCCAGGTGCAGAGCGCTCGTGCCTCAGGGACCAGCCGTTGTGTTGGGAGGAGCACCTTCTTCATCTCAGCAACCACGTGAGGCCAGAGCTAGAAGGTCCTTCTCCAATCCTCCCAGTGGTTCTCACCTGGGTGCCCTGGGCATGGGGTGGAGGGTGGGGACAATGCTTCAGTCTGTGGCATGTCCCGCCCCCCCTTACATGACAGTGGTCTCCCCAACACCCCAGGCACTGGGTCAGCCCAAAGTGCCTCCATGCATTTCCCAAAGCCCTGGAGAGACAGTGCCGGCCAGGACGGGGGTGAAAACCTGGCCAGGTTCAGCAGGTAGAAGCTTCCAGGAACACTTTTCCTGACCCTGAGTCCATGCCAACTGTACCTATGAGTTGGGGGGCATTGGTGACACTTCCTGCACCTCCAGTTCCCAGACAGACGTGGGGACAGTGCTCCTTCCAGGGCGGGGCTTCCGTGAAGTTAAGTGAGATGGATGCAGGTGGAGCAGGCGGCCCAGCACCTGCTGTCACGGTGAGTGGAATCAGCACGGAAAGTCAAACACGGAGACACGGGGGGCCCTGCACCTCGGACTCTCCCGAGGACATGACTGATACAATCCAGGCCTTCCCGCTTCTCTCAAATATGAGTGCCTGCCACGTCCTCCCCACAGCCCTGGGAGCTCGATTCTTCCCACGTGGACCAGGGAGTTCTGGGTTCAGGGCCGAGCTGTTTCTGGAGCTTTCACAAGTGGGTGGGGGGAGGGAGGTCGCTGCTGCCTCCTGCTCCGGGCTTGGTCCAGGACCCCAGGGGCAGCCCTGAGCCGGACCGCCCGTGCTTCTGTGGCTGTGCACCTTCACGCGTGGAGCCACGGAATGGAGAAGGGGTCTCGGAGCCTTCAGCAGGCTTCTTCAACACAGCTTTCAGCTAGAAACCGCCCGGCACCACAGTTAGTGGACATTTTTGTGGATGTCACTCTTGATTTTAAGACAAGCCACAAACTGGGACAAAATATTTTTAAAACACATATCTGGTAAAGAACTGGTATTCGAATATACAAAGAACTTGAAACTCAACAAGAAAACAAACCACCCAATTAAAAAAATGGGCCAAAGATCTGGACAGACACCTCACCGGAGAAGATACACAGACAGCAAATAAGTACATGGAAAGAAACTGCCCATCATATGCCACCAGGGCTTTGCAAATTGAAACAACAATGAGGTACCACTACACACCTATTAGAACGGCTAAAAGCCCGAATGCTGACACCATGAAATGCTGGCAAGGACGTGGAGCATCAGGAAAGTCACGGCTGGTGGGAATGCAAAACGGCGCAGCCACTTCGGGAGGCAGTTTGGTGGTTTCTTATGAAATTAAACATATCTTAACATAAGATCCAACTATTGAGTTCCTTGGTATTTTCCCAAGAGTTGAAAATTTATGTCCACACAGAAACCCACACAAGAATGATCATAGTAGCTTTATTTCAAACAGCCCCAAACTGCAAAGAACCCAAACGTCCTTCAATAGGTGAATGGTTAAATGCACTGTGGTCCCTCCAGACCATGGAATACTACTCAGCAACAAAAAAGGACGAACTCTCCCTACACACAAATCTCAGAAGGTCACAGAATGAATGATTCCATTTACACAACATTCTCCAAATGAGAAAGTTAGAGATGGAAAAGAGAGGGGGGTCAGGGGCTGGCGGGAGGATGGAGTGGCCCAGGGAGGCTGCAGTTGCTCCTGGAGGTCAGGTGGCCAGGGAAGGGTCCTCTGAGGAAGAGGGGAGGAAGCAGTGTGAACCTCTGGGGGGCCCCTGTGGAGGTCACCTGAAGGCCTGGGGTTTGGAGGAAAGCAAGGCGCCCAGCACAGCTGGGAGGCTCCTGGTGGGAGGCAGGGCCAGCGACTTCCTTTCTTGTTCTAAATATTCCCGTTGTTCTTCAGTGTTTACTCTTTTCCTTGAAGACCCCCAAAGTGTAAGTCTGAGGTCTCCTACAGCCTGGGTCTGACTTGGAGTGTGAGTGAGGACGGCGCGGAGGTGGCGGCTGGCTCGGGGAGGCCACTGGAAGCACACTGACTCTGGGGCGGGGGGAGCCCCACAGGGCCCGGCAGAGGAGGAACTCTGTGGACCATTTTCGGGAACTGTCTGGCTTCTGAGGGGACTAGGGACTGGAGGGACCAGGGCAGAAGCAGAACGAGCAGGCAGGAGGCTGGCCCTGAGGTCCAGGCCAACGGGGCTGTGTCCGGGACCAGCCGGTAGAAGTGGTCGGTGATCACAATGGCTGGAGGGAGAGACAGCCGGCAGGACTTGTGGACGGTTTGGAGGCAGCAGCAAGTGAGAAATCAGAGATGACCCCAGGGCTCTGGGCTTGGCGTTTCCCTCTGCTGAGATGGGGACAGCTGTGGGAGAAGCGGGCGGCCGGGGGGGGGGGGGGAGGGTGGAGAGCAGGGAGCTGACATGGACGGGTGGGGCCCGTAGCCCTCAGGTTTGTGTGTCCAGAGGGGGCAGGTGGGACTGGAGCCTGGGGCCCTTCAGGCTGATGGGGGCAGATGAGGAGGAGGAGGCGCAGGGCAGACAGGAGACCCAAGAGTGGGATGGAGCAACTCCCTGGGTGCAGAAAGGGGCTCAGGCTCCAGGCTCACTGTGGAGGGACCTTGAGAACATGGTGCGACAGGAAAGAAGCCAGTCCCTAAAGGACAAGTACTGGATGACCCCACTTACCTGAGGGACCCAGAGCAGTCAGATGCACAGAAACAGGAAGCAGAACAGCGAGGGCGAGGCTCCGCCTGAGGGAGCGAGTGCTCAGTGGGAGGAACTTCAGTTTGGGAAGATGAGAAAGTTCTGGAGACATGGAGGAGACGGTTGCACAACAGTGAATGTACTTAATGCCCCTGAACCGTCCACTTAGACAGGACCTAAATGGTGCCCGTTATGTATATTTGGCCACAATAACGGAGAAGTTACTCAGAAGGAAGGAGCCACGGCTGCGTCCCAGGAGGGCCTGGAGCCAGACCCTGCACAGTTCTTCACTCCCTCATGCTCCTGAGCACACAGCAGGCACTCAATAAATGCTTGCTGCGATGTAGTGAAGGCAGATGGTTCCAGGGAGAGTGCACGGGTGCAAATCCGGCAGTGAGCACTGAGAATCCCAACAGGACGCACATCCAGACAAAAACCACCCTGGGACCCAGAGGGCACTGTGTTCTCGGGGCTGCGCTCAGCGGTCCCAGGCAAGCCCCAGCGTCAGGAGACTGAAGGGCCTGCGAGGCGGCACCCGCGCCCCTGAAGCCTCATGGCCACGAGGTGGAGCGTGGACCAGGGAAGAACCCAGCCCAGGGCCTGTTGGGCTTTTAGGGCTCATGGCGGGGCCTCTCCCAGCCTGACCGGGTTGTGTTCATTTCTCCAGGGAGAAAACCCTTTTCCCGAATTGTTCTTATGTAAAAACGGCTGCTCAGGATTGACACAGATAAACATCCAACAGCTGCAAAGGACCCAGCAATTATGGATCTTGACCAACCGCAGCAGAGCAGTGATGGTGTCACATCTGACTTCCCTCTGTCTTCGCATGTGACAGGGGAAAGCAGGGGCAAGAAGATGCAGCCTTTAGACCATGGGAGGGCCTCTCGGAGGGACATGGAAATCGTTTGGATGTAAGAGACAGGTTTTCACCACAATTAGCCACTTCCTATCATCATCTAGAAATATTTCGTTCTCAGTAAGAGAACTGGCGGCTCCTGAGTGAACCGAGAGTTGCCTGAGGTGACGGGTGAAGGTGGTTGCTGAGCTCCAAGTCGGCGGGGGGCGGCGGACAGCGGGCTGTGCCCTGGGCTGGACGAGGGCCTGGCACCAGCCAAGAGGGTCCTGAAACAGCATCACCTTCATCTGCCACCTGCTGCCCAAGGGACCTTTCATCTTTGTCCAGACTCCAGAAAAGGCAGAGATTTGGCCTAAAGCTGGAGCTGGGTGACTGTGGCGCTGCACCCTCCTTCTGGCTCTGGAGGAGGCTGCATCTCCGGTTCCTGTTTCTCAGGAGGCGCTGAGACCACCTGCCTCCTGGGAGCTGAAGGACCTTCAGAGCACCCACTGGGCAGCTGAAGGTGGGCCTGCCACGTGCCAGGAACTTGTGTGCCTGAGGTCTGGCGTCAGGTCTAATTGTGTGTGTGTGTGTGTGGCAGGGGTGTGGTGCTGGGCTGGCCCAAATGGGGGGTGTGTGTGTAAGTGCTAGGCCTCAACAACTTCCCTCAACAGAATGTTACTGAAAGTTCAGTCTCTGAACCTGATGCCAATCTAAATAATAAGCAGAGTGTTGAGTGGAAAGGAAAGGCTTTATTGTTTTTGCCAGGTGGAGGGAACAGAGCAATGGCTAGTGCCTTAAGAACTGCTAGCTCCCTTGTTCAGAAACGACGAAAGGGTTTTAAGGTTTTGCTGTTTGCAAGGGGGGAAGAGAAGGGAATTTTGCAGGTGGGTGTCCTTGACTGTTCATCTCCATGGTGGAGGGTAGAGTCTGGTGTCAGGAAGCCGAGGAGTTGGGGCCTGGGCTGCTTTAGTTTCCTGATATTCTCTGGACATTAGGCTCCCTGTAATAGACCTCAAGGACCTGTGATTAGTCACAAGTTTACTGGGAGCCCAGCGGGAGGCCATCTGAGCTTTAAACAATTTCTAACTTCTTTGTGATTGTAAAGCTCAGGGAGTCAAAGACTACAGAAACAAATATTTACATATTTGATGAGTGTAAGTAAAGCAGCAGAGAACAGGGAATGTGTGCTTTGGGTTTTAGCCCCATAGACGCTGGTTTCAATGGAAGGGAACCCATGTTAGGGCTGGTATTAATTAAGAGGCCGTAACAAGGACAGAAAAAGGAAGTGGGGTTACCCAGCCTGTTATAAAGGTCCCCATCAGGGCAGCGCCCCCAGGAGCGACACTGGGCGGCCGCCCACGCCCTTGCGCAGTCCTCCTGGCAGCCCGTCATCGGTTCCGGATCTCCCGGTGATTCTTGGGCACAGCCACGTATCTCAGCTTCCTCATGATGGCGGGCCAGCCCAGCAGCTTCTCGTCCCACATGTACTCCGGGGACAGCACCTTGGTGGGCTTGTGGTCCAGGAGGTACCTGTTTAGGTGGCTCTCGTCGTGCCACACGGCCTCGACGCCATTGGCCCGGTCGGCCACTATTGCCTGGTGACAGGCCTTGGTAAGCCGGTAAACCTCAGACACTGACCCCCCAAAAAAGGCCCCCATGTAGTAAAAGTCGCCCTGGTCCCGGGGGATGTGCGCCTGTGACTGCGGCCGGCGCTCGTATGGAAAAGCCTCGCGACTGGCCCGATAGTAACCGGGATGGAGGGTGCCGAAGAGCTGGGACAGGATCTCTACGCCCACGTGGTCACGGAACTTCATGTCCACGTCCGCGCACACGAGGAAGTCCACCTCGCGGAGGAAGCGCTGCTCGCAGAAGCTGCTGATCATCTCCATGCGGTTCATGGACACGTCCTGCCAGCGCGCGGAGGCCGGCACCTCGAGGACCACCATCTGCCGGCCCTCCCCGAGGGGCACGTGCGGCACATCGGCTGGCCGGTCAGTGAAGACGTAGTAGTTGACCCTGTGACCCACCATAAAGTGCTGCTCTGCCGTCTCCAGGAACAGCTTCAGGAAGACCACATATCTGCGGGGAGGCCGAGAGCAGGGCTGGGACAGGGTCACTGCCGAGCCCGGCGGAGGGACCCCAAAGCTTGGCGGCCAGCAGTGGGTGTGCCCTCTTCCGGAAGGCAGGTCCTCGGCTGCTTCAAGCAGCAGCCACTCTCCTGGCCCACCCTAAGCGAGTCCATGGGCTGTACCCCCCTAATCCTCTGCTCCCTGAGATGGGGGTCCATCAGCACCCCATCTTACACAGGAGAGACTGACAACCCCCTGCAGGTCCCCTCCCCCTCGATAAACTCCAATGCTGGGCACTGAGGTTTCTGGTTGGTGATCCCACAGACCCTTGTCCTGGGACTGGAGCAAGAATTCAGAGGCAACCTTGTGCCCCTCTTAGGCCCTGCACACCAGCTCTCTCAGGTCTGAATAGGAAAGGGGGTCTCAGGTGAGCTCTGTGAGGGAAGGTTGCTCCAATCCCCATCCCTTGCGCAGGTGCTGTCGTCAGCTCCACTTTCCAGAGGCTCAGAGAAGTCGAGTCACTTGCCTGCAGTTCATTCGCCATGAAGTCACCCAACCCTGGTGTCCCAGGGCCTCACTGGTCAGCTCCTTCTCAGGGGTCTGGGACCGAGTGCTGAGCCTGACCTGGCTGTCCCCCTCGCTGCCCCCCATCCTGTATCTGAGCACCCGGAGGAGCCCAGATCTGTGGGTACCACCTTTCTACTTGTCCAAGGAGGCCACAGGCTTCCTCCCTCCTACCTGCTTCTCTGGTTGGTGGAGGGACCCCCTGCAGCCTTGACAGAGGGTCCGTGGCTGCTCCCAGGCTCATCAGGGGCATGTGCTGGGGTCACTGACATGTCTGCCACGGTGGCGGGGGGGGGGGGGGGGGGGGGGGGGGGGGAGGCACAGGACACAGACAGTAGGCTGGAGCTATGATCCTGGGTGACATGCAGCCTCCTGAGAAGGAGCGGGTGGCATCCATTCGCTGAGCCCAGGAGGACACAGTAAGACCACTGAGTGAACAGCCTTTCACATCTACCCCTCGGGAGGACAAGGCAGGCGCCGCCTCACTCTGCCCTGGACACAAGGACAGACCTTGATGTCCCTGGTCACTCCCTCCTCCCGGTCTCTATCCTCTGTCATCTCGCTTTCTTACTTTTTAATGGCAAACACCGTGATTCCGATGGTGGCATTCTGGAGTCGGAACTGCTCGTTCAGGATGTCAGTGTTGAAGGTCGCCTCCCAGATGATGGGGGCCAGCC
The DNA here is from genome assembly GCF_021613505.1 of Equus quagga. Taxonomy (NCBI): domain Eukaryota; kingdom Metazoa; phylum Chordata; class Mammalia; order Perissodactyla; family Equidae; genus Equus; species Equus quagga. The sequence continues at coordinate 93,173,526 of NC_060267.1, forward strand.
AAGGGGTAAGGACAAGGACATCTTTCCTACTGCACGGTGAGAAAGCCACGGGGCAACGTGTGAGCTGGCGGGAGGGTGAACACACTCGTCCCTGGTGCTTGTCACCCCCACCTGGGACCCCCCTACTCAGCCTCCGTCCCCTCGCTGCCCCCAGGCATTCGCAGGAAACCAACCAGATGCAAAGCCAGACTCCAATCTGTGCACATGCCTCCAGCTGGCTCAGAACGCTGGACCCGCTGGCTCAGAGTGGGCACCGGGATTTGCCAGCAGAGGGGTGGGCCCCTCCCCAAGCTCCCCTCACATCTTTGCATACTTTTTGGTGCACAGAGCATAGAAAACAAGAAATGCAAGCCACAGAAGGAGAAGAGGACAGAGAATATCTGTGGGCTCCACTTCAGCTCTCGGAAAGACCCCAGAGGAAAAGAGTACAAAGCAAGCTCCCGCAGTGACTTCAAGGAAACCGCCCTCCAGTGCCTTTAGGACAGTGCCCAGGGCTGCAGCAAATTTCAGTACATTTACTCACGAGGGTTTGAGCACCTTGGGCTGCGGATACACCATCCTGAAAAAGAACACCCGTGAAGTGAGTGCGCAGGAAGTTTGATGGACACCCTAGAGGTGGGGCTGGTGGAGCTGTGAAAGCAGAGGAGGGTCTGTCTCCTCCCAGGACCAGGGACCCTGGCAGGCTGCACTCAGTCTCACAGTGTCAGTTTCACCCTTTGTAAAATGGGCAACGGAGCAAAGAGACCTCAGGTGCACTGCCTTCCTCTTGCCTAAGGCAGGAGGAGTCCCAGGGCCTGTGTTGTAATTCACTGTGGGCGTGGGCGGGAGGGAGCCGGAAGTGGTCAATCCTGGGTAGTTCCCACGAGGGACTATCCAAAGGAAAGCCGGCCCAAAGGAAAGGCAGTCCACCTGGGCCCGCAGCTCCTTTGCCCCTTCACTGGCTGGGTGATAGGGGCAGGTGACCAGGTTCCCAGAGCCCAGGCCTCCTGTGTGCAAAGTGGGGAGAGGAACACCTCCCCGACTTGGTTGTCACAGGACCAGCTCCAACGTGAGCTTAAAGCACCGTCAGGTGCAGCAACCCTGGGAAATTTGTGAGTGGTGGCCCTGGCCCAACTACTATTGTGGCCCAACTAGTATTGTGGAGTCCCCAGGAAGAGGAGCCAGTGGGCACGCGTCATCCGCAGTAATGACTGCAATTAGCATTTCCTGGGATGGCGTTTAAAAGCAGGGCACTTTTCCCTTTTTAGGGAAAAGGAAGGAAATTCTGCAACATGCTACTCCATGGATGAACCTTGAGGACATGATGCAAGTGAAATAAGCCAGTCACAAGGACAAATGCTCTATGATTCCACTTACATGAGGGATCTAGAGTCATCAAATCCAGAGACAGGAGGTAGAAAGGTGGTTCCAGGGGCTGGGGGGGAGGGGCTGGGGTGAGTGTTTAATGGGGACAGAGCTTCACTTTGGAAAGATGAAGAAATTCTGGAGATGGATGGTGGGGATGGTTGCACAGCTATGTGACGTATTTAAGGCCACTGAACTGTGAGCTTAAAAATGGTTAAGGTGGTAAGTTTTAGGTCCTGTGTATTTTACTATAGTTAAAAGTTTTTTTAAAAAAGTAGGGTGGGGGCCAGCCCCAGTGGCCTAGTGGTTAAGTTCGGCACACTCCACTTGAGCGGCCTGGGTTCGGTTCCTGGGTGCAGACCTTTACCACTCATCTGTCAGTGGCTGTGGTGACAGCTCCCATTAAAAAAAGAGGAAGATTGGCAGTGAATGTTAGCTCAGGATGAATCTTCCTCAGCAAAAGAAGAAAGAAAGAAAGAAAAATAAATAGGGCAGGCCTAGTGGCATAGCGGTTAAGTTCCCAGGCTCTACTTTGGTGGCCCAGGTTTTGCGGGTTCAGATCCCAGGCATGGACCTACACATCGTTTACCAAACCATGCTGTGGCAGGCATCCCACATATAAAAAAAAAAAATAGAGGAAAATGGGCAGATCTTAGCTCAGGGCCAATCTTCCTCAGCAAAAAAAGGAGGATTGGCAATGGATATTAGCTCAGGGCTAATCTTCCTCAGGAAAAAAAAAAAGAAAGAAAAAGAAAAAAGAAAAAGTGGGGTTGGGGCTGGCCCTGTGGCCGAGTGGTTAAGTTCCTGTGCTCCGCTGCAGGCGGCCCAGTGTTTCGTTGGTTCAAGTCCTGGGCGTGGACATGGCACTGCTCATCAAACCACGCTGAGGCAGCGTCCCACATGCCACAACTAGAAGGACCCACAACGAAGAATATACAACTATGTACTGGGGGGCTTTGGGGAGAAAAAGGAAAAAAATAAAATCTTTAAAAAAAAAAAAAGTGGGGTGGCCACCTTGTCCCAGACTGCCTGAGACTTTTCTGGTGTCGGCACTGACAAAGGCCCACATCCCAGAGCCCCTCCGCCCAAACCTCTGAGCCCTGGCAAACCAGGCCAGTTGGTCCCCTCTTTAATAGCCAGATGCCATGGAGCTGGTCAAAACTGAAGCACCAGCTATTCCTGGATCTTTCCGTGGCTGCAGGAGGAGGGCAGTGTCAGACCCGGCCTCAGGGAAGGGAGCAGCATGCTCCATGGGAGGCGGAGGCGCAGGAGGAAGACAGCCTGTCCCAGTGGCCACGCCCCTCTCCCCATGCCTCTCTCCTGGAGCTCACACTCCGCCTGGAGGGCAGGTATCAGATGGGGAGGCACCACATAAAGACATTGTACCTCGACAGTTTCACAACTTGCAGGCCGACTGATTCCCTTCCAGCCTCACTGCAGAATGAGAACACAGAAAGCGGGTTTTAGCAGGAAAAATCAGGGTTCACGGATCACAGCCGGGGGTCCCAGTAGACGGGGACAGTAGCAGCCTGGAGTGTGGAGACAGGGTCCATCTGAAACATGCCAGAACGGCCGTCGCTGTGGGCAGTGGGTCTGATGCTGGCCTGTGTCCCGGCATGTCCCTAGACACTGTGACACCAGACACTGCAGTCGGAGGTTCACCCTCTGCCAATCCGCAGACCCCACATCCACTAGACGCTGCTGAGCTGTGACTGCACAGCTGGTGGTTTCAAGACGCGCAAGTCCGAATTCTGAGGCTCCCGCCCATCACGGTGGGTCTGTGCTCTGCCACTTACACACAGACTGGCCTTGGTCTCAAGAGTCTGACAAATAAAATACGGCTGTGAGATGATGCTGTGGGACTCCTGAAGTCAGGTCGGAGAAGGCATACAACTCTGTCTCTTTTGGGGACACTGATCTTGGACCCTCCCAAGCAAGCTGAGAGGAAGCCCAGGCGCTCGGGGGATCAGCCGAGAGCCAGCATCGACAGCCGGAGCTCGGAGGAGGCCTTTGAGCCGACCCCAGCCCAGCCACTGTCTGCCCACATTGGCCTGAGAAGGGAACCATCCAGCTGAGCCCAGGCAACCCCAGGACCTGGAGAGACACGGGGATCAATGGCTGACTGTTTCAAATCATGAATTGGGGTTTGTTATGCAGCAGACGACTGATCCGAGGAGGAACTGGCCAGATACAGAGGGTGGGAGGAGAGAGGAGGGGCCCTGGCAGAGGGCAGAGTACATGCAAAGGCCCCGTCAGGATCGCATGGCACGTGCAGGACCAAGACAGACCCCCCGGCCTGGACCACAGAGTTGAGGGCCGCCGTGGGAGAGATGCAGCTGTAGAGGCCGCACAGGTGGGGAGCAGTCCACAGGGGGCTCATACGTTATGTTCCGGAAAGATCACTCTGGCTTAGGGAGGAGAATGGGGTCGGGGAAGAGGAGAGGGCTGTGAGCATAAAGGCTGCTGGGAAGAAGAAGGGGACCTCAGCCAGAGCAGCAGAGGGGGCAGAGGGCCAGGAACTGGTCAGGTGCTTCCAGGCAGGACGGAGAGGCCTGGTACAGAGCAGCATGGGGGGAGGATGAAGGGAGAGACAAGCACGACTCCCGGGTTTCTGCCTTGGGCACCGGGGAGGGAGGCGAGGCCATTCACCGCATAGGTACTCAACAGGAGGAGCAGGGCGGGGAGCAAGAGGCCATGGGTCACAATGGGACACGTGGGTGACCCCCGGGGTGGGAAGTCAGAAGGGATGTTGAGGCTGAAGCCAGACCCGTGGGAGTCAGTCCTGACCAGGTGACCCTTCAAGGCCACAGAAGCAGCTGAGCTGCTCTGAGCAGAGTGGAGAGAGGGAAGAGGAGGAGGCCCAGACCCACCGATGGATCAGCCCAGGCAGGGGACCCACGAAGTAGCCACCACTGCCCCCTAGCACCTGGCCAGTCCTTGAGCTGGCTCTCACAGCGCTGTGACCCTGACTTTCACCCTCACTCACCCTGCCCCTGCTCGCCTGCTCCACAGCACCGGGCTTCTTGGGCTCAGGAAACCAGCGCTGTGGGAAGAGTCACCAAAGGCCACTGTTGAGGAGGGCAGACCCGGGATGGCCTGTCCATCATGCCCTCGCAAAGCAGGAGCTGGTGCCCATGTGGTGAGTCCAGAGCTCGCTGGTGCAGCTGCTGGGCCTTGGGCAGGGCCGGAGCAACTCCCCAAAGCTTGGGCGACTTGTTACATGTCACGGAGGTGGCAGGAGGGGTGGTCACTGTGGACAGTGATGCTGTCTGAGCTCCTCTGGCAGCTGCAGCAGGTCCCTGTGCACGGTCAGCGCAGCCTCGAGACTGTGGCAGGGAGCGATTCCTGGCAGCGTCCAGGAACACTGCCCCATACCTTCTCCATCTGGACGTGGCTAACAGCACAGCTCCCAATGGCCTTCCCCACTGCCCAGCCACACAGCTCACGGGGGCTTCGTGGCCTCGCCCCCAACTCCCCATGGGGGGAAGACAGCTCACTCACAAGGTGAGGCTTCAAGAAGAGGGTGTGTGTGACTGGCCGGAACTGGGAGATCGCTGTCATCAGTCCTGTCATCCCTGCTGCGATACTGGGGCGGGGACCCCACAAGGATGTGATTCGCGCTATTCTGCTTCTCCCCAAGCCTGGCAGGCCTCAATGGCCATGAACATTTCTTACCCAAAGAAGACCAAGACGAGCATTATCAGGAGAAAGGTCACAGGACGAAGCAGGTAGCATTTTGGTTTTCCTGAAAAAACAGCCGTGGAAACCAGGTCACTCCTCTCTCCTCCTCCCGTCCGCCCACTGCTCTCTTCTCATGACTCAGACGTCAGGTCCTGAGACAGCCCCCTCCCCTTGCAGGTGGAGATCAGTTTCTCCTCTCCCGTAGAGAGAGGCGCAGGGTGCTGGTTCCTCCCGGCACATGGCCCAGGTGTTCCCTCCAAAACCCGGAGTTACTCTCCCCTCCTGACAGCCCCTTTCCACCGAGTGCCTTTCCCTGGAGCCTGAAATGACCGCACTGAAATGACCACCGGAGGACCCCTGCTGACCCTCCCGTCAAGGGGCTGGGACCACAATAACCAGAACTCCCCTCCAGGAGCAAGTGACCCTCTGCCCCCAAGCATTTCACAGACCCCTGTAGCTCCTGCACTTAGAAACAATCGCTGGTCTTTGTTTGTGGTGATTTCTACATTTATGAAAGTGGTATATTCACAAGGTCAAGATTTCAAAGGCTTCCATGTGGAAAGAGCACCTCCGCGCCCCTCCCCCCATCAGCCCTGCAGGACTGCTCTCCCCCTGCTTCTCTGATCCTACCCTGCTCCCCTGCTCCTGCCCCCGCGTTTCTAAACCCCATGCCCACGGAACAGTGTATCTCTAATATTTTCCTGAAACCGAGCAACACGGGTGGTAAAATTTGAGCCTTTACATGTTTAAATGAATTTTTTCATTTTTGCAGTTTCTAGATAGTTTGTCGGGCAGTCTAGGTTGGAAATAATTTCCCTTCCATTTTGAAAAAATGGTTCCATGTCTCTTTTTTTAAACTTTTAAAGTCAATCTCATTTGAGGTTTAATTTATATCCAATAAAATGTACCCACTGTAGGGACACAGTTTGACGAGTTTTCAACAGTGTATACACACGGGGAACCACCACCCCAGCCAAGATACACAGTTCCATAACCTAATAAGTCCCCGCCCCGGCCTGCCCTTTTCCAGTCAAACACCACACACCCTTGCCCCGGGCAACCCCTGATCTTCTTCCCTCACTACAGATTTCCCTTCTCAGGCATTTCTAAATGGAATCCTACAGTCCATACTCTGCTGTCTGGCTTCATTCACACAGCATCATGTTTTGTTATGTTTTGTCTGTTTTGTTTTTTTGGTGAAGAGGATTGGCCCTGAACTAACATCTGTACCAATCTTCCTCTATTTTGTATGAGGATGCCACCATAGTGTGGCTCGTGAGTGGTGTGTAGGTCTGCGCCTGGGATCCGAACCTGTGAACCCCAGGCCGCCGAAGTGGAGCACACAGACTTAACCACTACACCGCCGGGCTGGCTCCAGCATCATGTTTTTAAGATTCATTCATGCTCTTGCATGTATCATTTTTTCTTACTGCAAGGAGTCCTCCACTGTTGACATGCCCCAAATTGCTTATCGTTTCACCTGCTCACAGACATTTCAGGGTTTTCCCCTTATTGGGGCCTAGCACAAAGCTTCTATAAACATTTATGTCCAGGTATGTTTTTTGACACAAGCTTTCCATTCTCTCGAGCAAATACCTAGGAGTGGAAGGGACGGGTCACATGTTAAGTGTATGTTTAACTTCGTAAGAAACTGCTCAATCGTTTTGCAAAGTGGCTGGAGGATTTCCCGACCCCGTGGGTAATGCGTGAGAACTCCAGTGTCTCCACATTCTTGTCAGCCTTGGATAGTCATCTTTTCAGCTTTACATTCTGGAGGGCGTGGGGTGGCATCTCACTGTGGCTTCTGGCGAGTCACAATGGCATACTAGAAAGTTCTACGTAATACAAAGGAAGACAGTAAAGGAAGAACAGAAGAGCAAAAAGATAGGAAACACACGGAAGACGGATAGCTAAACGGCAGCTGGAAATCCAACCGCAGCAATAACACTGAAGGTGAAAAGATTAGACACTAACTGAAGGCAGAGGAAGCGAGACTCAATTTAAGAAAAGAACTTCCATATAAGCTGTCTACACGAGAGCTATTTAGGGAAAAAAGCACAAATAGACCCAAAGTGAAAGGACAGTAAAAGATGTATCATGCAAACGGTAAGCACAAAGACAGCTGGAGCAGCAATAGTAACATCAGACGAAACAGACTGAGGCCAAAAATGCTACTGGACACAAAGAGAACATTTTACAATGACAAAAGTTCATCCCGTGAGCAAGCTATAACAAACGTAAATGTACGCACACCTAGCAACCCAGCCCCAAAAGGCAGGAAGCAAAAACTGACAGAACTGAAAACAGAAATAGTTAATTCCACAATAATGGTTGGATGCTTCAAAATCCTACTCCACTCTCAATAACAGGTGGGATAGTTTGATAGGAAATTGGCAGACATGGAACACTTATCAACATTATAAGCTAACCTCGCTGACACCTCTCCAATACTCCACCCAAAACAGCAAAATACACATTCTCCTCAAGGGGCCATAAATATTCTGCAAGATGCACCACATATGAGGTCACAAAACAAATGTAAAAGAATTTAAAAGAACTGACATAACACAAAGTATGTTCTCTAACCGCAATGGAATGAAAGTAGAAATCAATAACAAAGGAGCTTTGGCAAATCCACAAATATGTGAAAATTAAACAGCATGCTTCCAAACCACCAATGTGTCAAAGAAGAAAATAAAAAAATATTCTGAGCTGAATAAAAAATAAAGCATAACATCCCAAAATTTACAGGATGAAGCTGAAGCCATTTTTAGAGGGAAATTTATAATTATAAATACCTAGTTGAGAAAAGACAAATCTCAGATCAATACTTAAGTTTCCATGTTAAGAAAGTAGAAAAAGAAAAAGGAGCAGATAAAACCCAAAGTGAGAAGGGAGAAAATAATAAAGATTAGAGTGAAAATAAATTAATAGAAAACATAAAGAAAAAAAACAATGAAACCAAACAATAAAATTGATAAAGCTGTAGCTAGGCTGACCAAATTTAAAGAGAGAGAGAGAGAGCATAAATGACGAAAATCAGGAGTGACAGAGGATACACCAACACCAATCTTACAGAAATTAAAAGGATTTTAAGGGAACGCTATTAACAACTGTTTGCCAACAATTTAGACAACTTAGATGAAATGCACAAACTCTTGAAAGATACAAGCTACAAAACTCTTAGAAGAAAACAGAACTAAATCTTTGTGACATTGGGTTAAGCAAAGAATTCCCACATATGACCCAAAACCCACAAACAATAAAATGTTAAATTGGAGTTAATCCAAATCAAAACTTTTCAAAAAAACCGTTAAGAAACTGAAAAGACAAGTCATAGATAGGGAGAAAATATTTGAAAATCATATATCTGATAAGGAACAGGTACCCAGAATATAAAGGAATCCTAAAACTCAACAAAGAAGACATGTACTCCAATTTTAAAAAGGCAAAAAATCTTAATAGACATTTCACCAAAGATACTCAAACAGCTAATAAGCACATGGAAAGATGCTCAACATCATTAGCCATCAGGGAAAAGTAAATCCAAACCACAAGGAGGGGCCAGCCCAGTGGTGTAGCAGTTAAGTTCGAGCACCTCGCTTCAGAGGCCTGGGGTTCGCAGGCGCAGATCCCAGGTGTGGACCTACGCACTGCTCATCAAGCCATGCTGTGGCAGCATCCCACAAATAAAGTGGAGGAAGATGGGCACGGATGTTAGCTCACGGCCAGTCTACCTCAGCAAAAAGAGGAGGATTGGCAGCAGGTGTTAGCTCAGGGCTAATCTTCCTCAAAAAAAAAAAAAAAATATAGCAAGGAGATAACACTTCATATCCACAAGAGTGGCTGTAACAAGTGTTGGTGAGGATGTGGAGAAATTGGAACCTCATACACCGCTGATGGGGATGTCAAATGGTAAAGCCACTTTGCAAAAGAGTTTGGTAGCTTCTTAAAACATTAAACACATATTTACCATCTGACCCAATGATTCCACTGCTAGGTATCTACCCAAGAGAACGGAAAACATACGTGCACACAAAGACTTGTACACAAATGTTCAAAAAACTAAGAAGTGCAAACAACCCAAATGCCCTTCCACAGATGAATTCCGTTGCAGCCCCACAACAATTACTCAGCCACCAACAGGAATGAGATGCTGCTACCTGCTACGACACGGAGGCACCCTGAGGACGGGATGGTAAGACAAAGGCTGGAGATGCGAACAGGGAGGGATCGCAAATGGGCATCAGGGAATTCTGGGGGGGATGGGAAAGTTCTAAAATTGATGACACAACTCTGCAAACTGACTAAAAATAGCTGAGTAGTACCCTTCAAACAGATAAGTGTTGTGGTGTGTAAACGAAAACTCAACAAAGCTGTTTAGGAAAGCAAAGCGATCAGGAAGAGATCACCGGCCCCAGGCTGAAGGGAGAGGACAGCTCAGCAGAGACTGCCCCGAAGTCCTGCTTGTAATTCTGGGTGAGATTTTGCTCCCTTCTTCCCCGGTCATTGGGGAGACCTGCCACAATAAGAGGAGAGCCAGAACTCCTGCACGGGGCTGTCAGGCCTCCAGGGAGCCAGGTCTTGGCGTGGAGTCAGGCATCTCCTAGGAGCCACCCACACAGCAGCCACCTTGCCACCTGCCAACTTCATCCTTTACCCTCCACGTCCCCTTCTCACCACTCTCAGGCCGGCTTCCCTTCCTCAGCCCCCTGCCCTCCTTCTCTCCCCTAACACGCCCGCTGCCCTACCGATTTCTGGGGCAGAGCCATCCCCGGTACCAGGTCCTCTCCCTGGCACGCTCATGCCCCAGATCTTCACACACTGGGCGCCTCCCCATTCATGCCTCTAAGGCCACCTCCTCAGCTGGCTCACTGTGGCAGCTGTCCTTCCCAGCACCAGGCCTCCTGTTACTTAATCAATGAATGAACACATGAATGAACGTGACCCTGGGAATGGGGATTCCTTTGCCAGGTTTCTCAAAAGACCTGAACATCTTCATCTTGGAGTTTGCATCCGGTCAGTCATGGGCCAGAATTTGCTGGAACCCCAGGGGTATGGAGACCAATGGCAGAGTCCCTGGTCCTCCGAGGGTCCAGAGCAGGTGAAAGATGGTCCAATAACCTGAAGCCCGACCAGGACAGTGTAAGACCCGGGGCATGAGTGATGCTGGGGAGACGGATGTGTTCATTACCTTGATCGGGGCCACTGCACTTCGTGTGTTGTTTATTGTACAAAAAACTGCTAAAATATTTTAAGAGGGGAAAAAAGGAACAACAGCAAAAGGAAGGAAGGACCACAAGGAGGGTTGGGGAGGGATGCAGAGAGCGCCAGCAGCAGGTGAAGAGCATCTCTGCGGTCAGACCTGGATTCCAAACTCCATTCTGCCCCCGTGGGAGCGGGACAGTGGCCTCAATCTGGCGAAACCAGTTTTCTCTGGCGAAAATGGGATGAACACTCACCTCCCAGGGTGTCCGGAAGGGTCAGGGGCATAGACGGAGTCCTGGCTCACAGTGAACGCTAACCAGCTGTGAGTATTCTGCAGGGAAGGGGCGAGATGTGCCAGCACACCCACCTGGTTTTTTCCTGAAAACTTGCACTCTTCCTGCCCTGCCCTCCTCCCCTAAACCCAGGCGAGGCCTCTGTCCATCTCAGGCCCTCCTGAACCCAACATGTGCTCTAAATTAAGGGCCCTGTGCCCTGGGGCCGCGTGGGCCTGGCTCTCGTCCCCCTCCCAGCCCTGCCCACAGACCTGCGGCCCCGCCGGCGCCCGCGCCCCTGCGCCCCGCTCTCCGGACTCCGCACCTCCGCCTGGCCAGCCTGGAGCTCTTCCAGGCACAGCAGGTGCCCAGGGGACCGTGACAAAGGAACAGGGCTGAGCTGGCGCGGCGAGCAGCCCCCAGCCTTCCGCAGGGGCGGAGCGGGCTGCCCCGGCCCTCGCCGGTCCCCAGGCGGCAGCTCTGGGAAGCCCGTGCAGGGAACGGCGGGGGCGTGGACAGCGGGGCGCGGGAGATTCCTGGAGACGGCAGGGCCACCCGACCTACCGAGGACCAGGCTCGGACCTTGCCAGCGGGTCCCGAGTACCTGGGCCCCAGGAGGCTCCAGACCTCCCTTCGCGGCCGCTCCGCAGGCGACTTCGGGCGCCCTCCCGGCCCAGCCCTCGGGCGCCGTGCGCGGTTTGCCCGCCAGGACCCTTCCTCCTGGGGGACCTCGGGGACCGCCACTCACGGGCCTGCGTCCGCAGCAGCTCGGCCATGGCCCCGCGTCCGACAGCGGCAGCCTCGGGTCCCCTCCGCGCTGCCAGGGCGCCCGCTCCTCCGCGACCTTCCGCCCGGGCCTCCGGGGCGGGGTGAGGCCGACCCCGCAGACCCCGAGGCGTCCACGTGCTGCCCGCTCCGCCCGCGGCCAGTACTCCGGGAGGTGGGACCGATCGAAGGAACAGCGGGGCGCAGAGGCTGGCACCGGTCCCCGGGCACCATGGCTCGGGGTCGGGGGGAGGAGAACGGGCGGGGCCTCCTCCATACGCACCAATGAGGCCGCGCGCCCCTCCCAGCCCGCCCCCCGACCCCCGCCCCGCGACCCCCGACCCCCGGGGCGCGTCCCCGACACCCCGCCCCACGCACTAGTCTGGGCAGAGCCACGCGTCTCCGAGCCCGGACGCCCCTTTTCCATACAACTACTGCCGTCCCCCCAAAGGGTGGCCGCTTGCTGATCTTGATCGTCGACCATCGATCGCAGAGGCGTTCGCCTGTGCTTGGACGTGGCGCACATGGAATCCAACAGTCTGTGCGCTTTTCTGTCTCGTCTCTTGGGCTCGGCATCACGTTTCACAGACTCCGCCGTGTGTCCCACACATCCGCAGTGTGTTCATTCTCCTTGCTGAGCAGTGTTCGGCTGTTGCCTTATCCGCTTCTCAGTTGGGGGACATCTGGATTTTATCCAGTTGGAGGCCGTTATCGCTAATGCTGATAGAAACTTTCTTGCACCAGCCTTTTTGTGGCTACGTTTTCAGCTCTCTTGGGTAAATATGGGGGAGTGGAATGAAAAGTTATATGGTAGATGTATATTTAACTTTATAAGAAATTGCCAGACATTCTCCAAAGTGTTTGTACCATGTTGTGTACATTCTTTTCAACTACCCATGAAAATTTTTTGAGTGATCCATCTGTAATCCGTAGAAGCAACTCAACAAATTCCCCAAAGTTGAAATTGAGCAGCTCACTTTATTCCTACTACAAAACTATATATCTAGGAACAAACAACGTAACAAGAAACAAA
>NC_060267.1:93235828-93262001 GCF_021613505.1 Equus quagga
TCACAAGGAAGGAGATTGAAACAGCAATCAAAAGCATCCCAAAGAATAAAACCCCAGGAACAGGTGGCTTTCCTAGGGAATTCTACTAAACTTTCAGAGAATCTAATACGTCTACTTTTCAAGATATTCCAAAAAATTAGGGAGGATGGAACACTTCCTGACACATTCTACGAGGCCAACGTAACGCTGATACCAAAGCCTGACAAGGACACCACGAAAAAACAGAACTACAGGCCAATATCGCTGATGAACAAAATTTCTCAACAAAATTTTGGCAACCCGAATTGAGCAATACATCAAAAGGATCATACATCATGATCAAGTGGGATTCACACCAGGGACACAGGGATGGTTCAACATCTGCAAATCAATCAACGTGATACACCACATCAACAAATTGAGGAAGAAAAACCACATGATCATCTCAATAGATGCAGAGAAAGCATCTGACAAGATCCAACAGCCATTTATGATAAAAACTCTGAACAAAATGGGCATAGAAGGAAATTACCTCAACATAATAAAGGCCATATATGACAAACCCACAGCCAACATCACACTCAATGGGCAAAATGAGCGCCATCCCCCTGAAAACAGGAACGAGACAAGGATGCCCTCTAGCACCACGCTTATTTAACATAGTACTGGAGGTTCTGGCCAGAGCAATTAGACAAGGAAAAGGAATAAAAGGAATCCAAATAGGGAGGGAAGAAGTGAAACTCTCCTTGTTTGCAGATGACGTGATCTTATATATAGAAAACCCCAAAGAATCCATGGGAAAACTTTTAGAAATAATCAACAACTACAGCAAAGTTGCAGGGTATAAAATCAATTTACATAAATCAGTAGCATTTCTATACTCTAATAATGAACTAACAGAAAAGGAACTCAACAACATAATACCATTAACAATCACAACAAAAAGAATAAAATACCTTGGGGTGAATTTAACCAAGGAAGTGAAAGACCTATACAATGAAAACTACAAGGCTTTTCTGAAAGAAATGGGTGACAACACAAAGAAATGGGAAGACATTCCAGGTATGTGGATTGGAAGAATAAACACAGTTAAAATGTCCATACTACATAATCTACAGATTTAATGCAATCCCAATCACAACCCCAATGACATTCTTTACAGAAATACAACAAATAATCCTAAAATTCATATGGGGCAACAAAAGACCCCGAATTGCTAAAGCAATCCTGAGAAAAAAGAACAAAGCTGGAGGCATCACAACCCTGACTTCAAAACATGCTAGAAAGGTACGGTAATCAAGACAGCATGGTACTGGTACAAAAACAGGTGCACAGATCAATGGAACCAAATTGAAAGCCCAGAAATAAAACCACACATCTATGGACAGCTAATCTTCGACAAAAGAGCTGAGGGCATACAATGGAGAAAAGAAAGTCTTTTCAACAAATGGTGCTGGGAAAACTGGAAAGCCACATGTAAAAGAACAAGAATTGACCATTCTATTTCACCATTCACCAAAATAAACTCAAAATGGACCAAAGATCTAAAGGTAAGACCTGAAACCATAAGGCTTCTAGAAGAAAACAGAGGCAGTACACTCTTTGACATCGGTATTAAAAGGATCTTTTCAGACACCATGTCTTCTCAGACAAGGGAAACAACAGAAAGAATAAACAAATGTGACTTCATCAGACTAAACAGCTTCTTCAAGGCAAGGGAAAACAGGATTGAAACAAAAAAACCACCCTCTAACTGGGAAAAAATATTTGCAAGTCATATATCCAACAAAGGGTTAATCTCCGTAATAAATAAAGAACTCTCACAACTCAACAACAAAAAATCAATCCACCCGATCAACAAATGGGCAGGAGACATGAACAGATATTTCTCCAAAGAAGATATATGGATGGCCAATAGGCACATGAAAAGATGCTCATGATTGCTGATCATCAGGGAAATGCAAATAAAAACTACACTAAGATATCACCTTACACCCATTAGAATGACAAAAATAACTAAAACAAATAGTAACAAATGCTTGAGAAGTTGTTGAGAAAAAGGAACCCTCATACACTGCTAGTGGGAATGCAAAGTGCTGCAGCCACTATGGAAAACAGTATGGAGATTCCTCAAAAAATTAAAAATAGAAATACCATATGACCCAGCCATCCCACTACTGGGTATCTATGCAAAGAGCTTGAAGTCAGCAATTCCAAAAGTCCATGCACCCTAATGTTCATTGCACCATTATTTACAATAGCCAAAATGTGGAAGCAACCTAAGTGCCCATCAATTTAGGATTGGATAAAGAAGATGTGGTGTATATATACAATGGAATACTACTCAGCCATAAAAAAAGGATAAAATCATCCCACTCACAACAACATGGATGGACCTCGAGGGTATTATGTTAAGTGAAATAAGGCAGATAGAGAAAGGCAATCTCTGTATGACTCCACTCATAGATGGAAGTTAAACATGTGGACAAAGAGAACAAATTAGTGGTTACCAGGGGAAAGGGGGGTGGGGGGTGGGCACAAAGGATAAAGGGGTGCACCTACAACACGACAAATAATGTACAACCGAAATTTCACAAGATTGTAAAGTATGAAAAACAAAAAACTCATCCAAGTTTTGTCAATTTGGATTTAATTCCACCATCTCTCATTCTCTTCCACTCACCTGGCTGAGTTTCAGGTGTTCTTCTTTCCCTCTCTCTGGCCGCCTTCGAGCTTGGTGTCCTCCCACCCCATTCCATTTTTTCCTTCCTCCCAGTTTAGTTTACACTGTTTCTACCTTTTCATCATGACGCTAGAATTTTTAATGTGCATGTTTAACTTAAATTCCAGTGTTCACCCTTCTTACAAACACACTCGGAAGAATTCAATTCCAGCCCCTCTGAGGTTGGCCCCACCCTCCCCGGTACCGGAGCCCGTCAATTCCACCTTCAGCCTGGACTATGGGAGTTGGATTTTCGTCCCTTCCGGATGAGGTCTGGGCTGACACCGGCAGTCACAAAGGCCATTCCCTTCCTGCCCCGGTGAACACGGTGGGCGGGTGGGCGGCAGGAAGGGGCCAATGAAGAGCCCCCAAACCCCAAGGCTTTCCACACTGCTCCCTCGCCCCTCACCCTGTAAGCTCTCAGGGAGCTTTCCAGCCGCACAGAAGGAGGCTGGAGCTGGGTTCGGCTCACCCTTCCCCAGGTCTGAAGGATCTGGGCCCCAATCCTTGACGTTCTCTTTCGCACATCCACCCAGAGCCTCAGGCCAAGCCTGTAAGGCGAGCATCCACTTAGCAAGGAGGAGCCGAGTCTGCGTGGACTAGGGGTTCGCCAGCGTCACTCGACATGGAGGTCCTCCTCGAGCCCAGAAGGAGGTGCGGCCCCGGGGCGGGGACGTGGTCTGGGCCCGGCTGCAGGCGCTCAGGCCAGGCCTGCGCGCTCCAGGTCCTGCGGGAGAATGCGGCCCTTCCTGCGGGCCTTCTCCAGGCGCCGCTCAGCCTTGGCCGCCTTCTTCCTGCGCAGGTTCTGCCGCCGCCGGTCCTGCCGCCGCTGCATCTTCTCCACCACGTGCGCCGTGCGCTTCTCCCAGCCGCGCTGCCGCTGCGCCCGCCGCTGCTCCTTGCGCTTCAGGGCCTCCTGCAGCAGGCGCTCGTCGTCGCGGATGCGCACGCCCTCGGCCTTGTACAGCAGGTTGGTCCACCGCATCTTGGCCTCGAGCTCGCGGGCCTGGCCCTCGTCCCGGCCCCGCAGCTCCTCCAGCCGGTCCTGCCGCGCGCGCACGCGCTCCAGCAGCTGCCGGTAGTTCCTCCCCGTCAGCGGCGTCAGGTTCCCCTTCAGCTTCTGCCTCTTCTCCTTCCTGCGCTGCGCCTTGCTGGCCGGCTCGTCCTCGCTCACCTCCACCTCAGGGGGAGGAGCCGCAGCACCCGTCACTCCAGCCTCGCCCACGCCGCCCGCGGACCCTCCGCAGCACCCCGGCTTCACCGACGGGCCCGCGGTCCAGAGGCCGGGTGGGCCAGGCACTCATCCGAGGCCACAGCCAGCACGGAGCCCGAGCCCTCCGCGCCTCCACGCGGCCCCCAGCCTCACCTTGTTGAAGAGCAGCCCCGTTTGCCCCTGTGCCTCCTCGCCGGGGGCCTCAGGGGGCGGCTGGGCAGCCTCTGCGGCCTCCTCGGTCTCGGCCGCCTTCTCCTTTGCCCTCAGCTCCTCTCGCTTCCTCTTCCTCCGGTCCCGCTCCTGCTTTCTCCTCCGTCTTTTCTCTAAAGTGGCGGGGGACAGCTCCTTGGTGCTGCCCTGGAGGGGAAAGTGGGTGTTCATTTTAAGGTTTTCTCAACTTGGGAGTCCCCGGCTCTGGCACGTGGAATCAGCAGGAAGGCACGAGAGGAAATCCCTGTGCAGTGTTCCTACTGAGCTTAGGGTTCCACTCTGAGATGACCTATCACCCAAAATGCAAGGGACCCCACATGGGACAAGAGGACCCCCGAGTAGGAACCGTGGCTTCCAGTTTCCAGGTACTGACCACGTGCCAGAGCGCTTCACAGACACTAAAACTCCCGACAAGCCAATAAAGGAGATACTGTTCTCCATCACTTTATAGATGAGAAAGACAGGTGGCTTGACCAAGGCCATCAAGTAGAACTTGCTGTCAGGTCAGAAGAACTCAGTGCCTATGTGGACCATAGCGCTGTTGTGCTGGTGACATCTCTGGGCTGTTCTCAGTGACAGCCTTTTCCATCCCCGGGCCAACAGCAGGGCTTCGGACCATGCCCTGAAGGAAGGCCAGGCCAGAGCCTGGATCACCTCCTAGGAGCTGGCCCCCAGGCGATGCTGAATAAAGCTAGGGGACTGTCCTCACACAGCAAGAAGGCTGGGAGAAGTCCCCAGAGAAGAAGCAGATGGTGGCCAAGTCAGAGGGGGGATCATGCCATTCAGCAGAAAGAGCTGAGGTGGTCACCTTGCCTCAGGCCCTTGCCGACCTCATAGGCCTGTCATGACATTTAGATGGACAGACGTGCCCCCAGAGGGGTGTTCATCATGGGCGGCTTCCCAGAGGGCGGAGGCTGAGCCTCTCTCCACAGCCTGCAGAAAGCAGGGGTCCCTGGGGACGGAGGCTCCCCAAAACGATGAGAACTACACCCATCTCTTGCAGAACAGAGCTGCCAAGGCCCTGGTGGGACCGGCAGCAGACATGGGAACAGTGGTCGAGGCCCATCCCATCAGCCGCACATTTCACTGAAGTGCTGGTCAGGCCCACAGTGGCCAGCAGAGCTGGCAGCTGACCCGACAGAGAGCACCAAGGCATCTTCTCCTTGGGGCAGAGCAGGCGCTTCTCCCAGCACCCCAGAGGTCTCCCCACCTACCTGGCCCCGGGCCTCCTGGATCTTCTCGTGCAGCCGCTGCCGCAGAACGTCCAGGGCAAAGAAAGAGTCAGGCTCTGTGCCTGAACCATCTTCAAGGAAGGAGACAGCGGAATGAAAGGAGATGCCCCCCCTCCCAGACCGTTCTGTCCCCTCCCCAGACCAGCTTCACAGCCTGAGTTTCCACCCACTGCCCGCGCCCTGGTAGCCACTCGTGGATCTGCAGGGCAGTTCCAGTGAATTCTATCCCACCTCTTGAACCTGGACTGGCCCCCAAGACATCCTTGCGCAGTATGATTTTTTTTTTTAAAGATTGGCACTTTGGCTAATGACTGTTGCCAATCTTTTTTTTTTTTTTCCTGCTTTATCTCCCCAACCCCCCCCGTACATAATTGTATATCTTAGTTGCAGGTCGTTCTAGTTGTGGGATGTGGGACGCCGTCTCAAAGTGGCCTGACGAGTGGTGCCATGTCCACGCCCAGGATCCGAACCCTGGGCCGCCGCAGCGGAGCGCGCAAACTTAACCACTCAGGCATGGAGCCGGCCCCCGCAGTATGATTAAAAATACTTCCTACAGATCAAGTGAAACCCATCTCCCACTTCTTCCCACTTCTGCAGCCTGGGCCCTCCCAAACAAGTCCGCTCTCACGAGCCCCTTCAGAGACTTGAGAGCACTGAAGCTCTTCAATGCAAGCTGCCCCAGGTCCTCAGTAGGAGATGGCCTTGCCCCTAGCCAACTCAGTGGCCATCTGGCCTAAAACCACAGTGTACTTCCCCAGGTCCCATCCACCCACAGAGCCCCAGTGATCTGTCCCCTGAAAGCTCACTCTGGGAAGTCTCGAGCTATCCAGTGTGCCTGACAGAGTCCTATTCTTAACCAGAAAGGACCACATTTGCGTCTGACCCCAGCTGGCCCTGCCCCATGTCCCTAGAGTCCCTCACCTGCAAGGGCCCCTGCAGAGCTGGAGGCCTCCTCCTCCTTGGCTGTCACTGGCTTCCTGGCCCCAGAGGCTGCCGGAGACTTCGCCCCCAGGGCCTGGGCCTTAAGCTCTGAAGCCGCCTCCTCCGATGCCCGGGGTTTCCTCTGTGCTTTCTTCCTCTTCTTTTTTGGGGTCCCAGCAGCTTCTGAGCCTCGAGTTTTGCCAGCTGAAACACAAAACGAGAAAAGGCTGCCTTCCCAATCTCTGTGATTCATTAAACAGGCAGGACGGTCTCGCAGAGGCTTCGATGCCAGAAGGATGCCAAAAGCAAATCAGGATGGAGGATCTGGAGACCCTTATCCACAGAGCTCAGAACCATATATTCCTAGAAAGCAGACTAGCCACATATATCAAAACCCTGTCAAACGTCCACACACTTGACCCAGCAGTCTGTTCGTGAGAATTCATCCTGGGTATGCACAAAGATTTGGCCTCAAGGATGCTCATCACAACGTCGTTTGAGAGAAAAACTAGGAAAACCTAAATATTCCATCTCCAGGGACAAATCATGGCACTGCTACACAACAAGCTACTATGTAGCCACCGAATATAATGCGGTAGGCTTTCATTTTAATGGGTGGAAACATGTTTACACTTTAAATGGAAAAAAGTACATCGAGTAAGAAGTGAATTGTTTTAGTGACTAAAATATACTCATTGAAAAAGGACCAGACACAGACGCAATTTATAACTGAGTGACGAGAAAACTCACTTAATTTTCCATGAAGAATAAATTTCGTCTGTATAAAAAGAGTCATTTTTCCTCTGGTAGTTCCAAGCCAGACCCTGCTGCTCTCCCTCCTCCGGGCCAGGCAGTTCCTATAAGTCCCAGCTCCCTGAAGACCAGGTTCTGTCTGTTTCGCCTGTCTATCTACTTCCTGAGGGTGGCCTCGTCACCCCTGCCAGGTAAACCCCCACTGGAGCCATCTTCTTTCTTCCTTCTCCCCATCTTCTCCATTCCACAGGGTCACCTCCTCCAAACCCTGGCCGAGCTTCCTGCCCTGTGGGCGAATGGAGCTGAATCCCTCAGACCCCAAGCTGATGCCTCTAACAAGCAGAGAAGCATCGGTAACTTTAAGCTTCACTACGTTTCCTTCTAGCATCCTGCAGGCTTGTTTCATGCCTCTACGTGTCTAATCCACACGAAGGCTACTCAGGGTGCGGTATGGGGTAGACAACGACCTCCGCCGCGGGGGTAGTGGGACGCCCCCTTCCGAAGCCCCCCCAGTCCCGGCCCCGGGCCGCGCCTCACCCGACTTGCGCTTCTGCGGCTCCGGGCTGGGCTGGGAGCAGATTTTCCTGGCCAGTCTCTGCAGGTAGGCGTCCTTGGCGAGCAGAGAAGCCATGGCTAGAGATTCGGGGGTCGGGCAGGGCTCTCGGCACCCTGCTCGGGGCAGGAGGGGCAAGGTGCAGCGTCCGAGGCCGGCACCGGCCGCCCCGAGACACCCACGACCCGCGCCGCGCACGTCTAAGATCACCACGTGCGCAGGCGCCGCCGGCCGAGCGCCGAACCGCCAGCGTGCGGCGCTCGATTAGCCAGGCCTGGCTCCACCGGAAGAGGTGCAGGGCGGGCGCAGAGCATTGTGGGCCGTGGGCGGCCGCCGGCGGGAGCTGGGTCTCCAAGCTCGCGACCTGTGGCCCGAAGTGGGGACGGTGCGGGTGACCCCGTGTCCCGGCCTCTCCGCCCCGGGCCAGCGCCGTGCCCGTACACCGTAGGCGCTCAATAACTAGGGGCGCCAGGGGGGTGCGGGCAGCAGTTCGGTACCCTGGGGGCCCCGGCGCCGGCGCGCTCCCAGACCGGGGACACTGGCGGTGGAGACGGCACGACCGCGGCCGCGCCGAGTGGGTGCTCCGGCGGCCACTGGTGCTGCCAAGAGGAACATGTGACGTGGCGGATAGTGGGGGGCTAAGGAGACGGGGACTGGAGGGAGGAGCTGGGCGCCCGGGGAGAGCCAGGTGCCTTTGGCTCTGGATAGTGGAATCCCAGACGCACATGTAAAACGAGGCTGGTCCTATTCAGGACTCGCGGTGGGAGGGTTCCCCGGCCCGGGGCGGGTCCACCACACCCTGTCCTTAACGCGCAGGGATTACAGGCTTTGACGCAAGTGCCAGTACTTTGAGGGCCGCCTTGGGGTCGGAAGGGACGGGGACCTCCTGGTGTTTATCAGGGGTTGGAAGGGAAGGAGGACTCGGAGTCGTAAGTTGCTACCTCGAAAGTCTATTGAAGAGGCTGAAATAAGCGACTTTTGAAACATGAAGAATTCCAGTTTCTTCCCCTAATGTCTGCCATGAGGCCGCGGTTTCCCGAGAGGATGTTTTCCTCGTCCTCCCCCACTGTGGATATACTGTCGGCACAGTCTGATCTCTATGCCAAACTCAGGAAGCCTTACCCGTCCCTCCTGGGACCTTCAGTTTAACCATCAAAGCAGAGACACTGATGGGATGGGAAGTGGAAAGGAACAAGGGATGATGGCTCCTCTTTCTGCGGGACTCCCAGTCCACGCTGCAAGTCGAGGGTTCTCTCTCCTTCCTCTCCATCTCCAGGCAGGTCTTCACTGGACTTGGGAGTGATGGGTGTAGATGCCACCAGAGTTGCCGTGCTCCCAAGGGGAGAATAAAGTCACATTCGGAGTGTAGCTCTTGATTATGGGCCTTCGTAATGTTAACAGTTACCTGTTCTGTGTGTCGTGTCTGGAGGCTTTGGCTAACTGATCCTCACTCTTCCCTGAAACCCTGTCTTCACGTGGCTTCCGAGGCCCCAGACAGCACGCCCTCTTCTTCCCCACTCTGCTCCCCCTCTCTGGCTCTCTGAACCACTTCTCTCTTCTGTCGCCTCTCCCCCCTCACTGATCCCTTTTGGGGCTCGTGGCTTGACTGCCGATGACTCCCCTGAACTCCAGACCCACGTTTGGCTATGTAACACATGTCCACCTCTGTGTCCAGAATGGGGGTCTTGACCTCCCCACCGCCTTCTTTCCCCATCTCAGTTAAGGCAGCTCTATGCTTCCAGGCACGTGGGCCTGACTCCTTACTCCCCACATCCAGTCCTCAGGCAAATCCTGTCAGCTCTCCCTTGAGAGTATATCCAGAATTCCACTTGACCCACTCCAGCCACCCTGATTGTGTTCTAGATTTTTTTAAGTATTTTTTTACTGAGAACTTTCTATAATATTTATTTATGTTTTGGTGAGGAAGATTGTCGCTGAACTAACATCTGTGTCTGTCTGCCTCTATTTTGTATGTGGGATGCTGCCACAACATGGCTGATGAGTGGTGTGTAGGTCCACACCTGGGATCTGAACCTGCAAACCGCTGGCCACCAAAGCAGAGTGCGTGAACTTAACCACTGTGCCACCAGGCTGGCCCCTATGTGTGTTCTATATTTTAAAGATTTTATTTTTCCTTTTTCTCCCCAAAGCCCCCCCCCCACCCCCGTACATTGTTGTGTATTTTTAGTTGTGGGTCCTTCTAGTTGTGGTACGCCACCTCAGCATGGCCTGATGAGCGGTGCCATGTCCACACCCAGAATCCGAACTGGCGAAACCCTGGGCCGCCAAAGCAGAGTGCACGAACTTAACCACTAGGCCACGGGGCCAGCTCCAGTGTGTTCTAGATTTTAAAAGACTGTAAGAAATGATAACTAAATGCAATGCCAAATAGAAATAGGTATAAAAAGATTTGGGGAAGTTAGACTATGTCGTGGATGGTACTAGGTGATGATGGAATAATTGTTTGTCTTGGGTGTGATGCTGGCATTGGGCTATGAAGAATAGGGACAAGCTGACAAGTACTCAGGGATGAGGTGTCACGAGGTCTGCAGTGACATTCAGATGGCCTTAATATATAAGGAAGAGTGAGCAGAGGTGCAGAAGGTGACTCCAGAAAAGGTCTGTGTGGGTGTTCTTTATGCTGTCTTCTAACTTTTCCAAGGGTTTGAACATTCTTGAATAAAAAGCTTAGGATCAAAAGGCGATAAGGACTGAGGATTGACCAGGGTTTAGCAATGTGGAGCCCACAGGGGACTTTAATATATTAGTGTAGCTTGGCCAGAGTCGGAGACAAAACCTGCTTGGCACAGGCTCAAGAGAACTGGAAACAGCCCATTTCTCCACCAAGTCCTGCTGCCAGGGGCGCAGGCTGGAGAGGACAAGGACGCAGAGCTGCCTCGCTTTGAGAGGGAAGAAACTACTTCACTTCCAGGGGGCATGGTGGCACTGGCCCAGCGGAAAGTAAAATTGATGATAAAGACGACTTTCTCAGGTTTTTAGAAATTGAGGACAACTGGAACCCCACCCTAAGTCTGGCCCACTCCTTCCAGCCTTTTCCCCTCATGTGCTTCCATTTTGTTGTAACCTCTCTTCCTTAGCGGTTAGGTACAAGTTATTTCTGCAGTGAAATACGGCAGTAAAAGACCACCTATTTTATCAACAGGGAAACACTCAGAGGAGATGCGACTTCCCCAGGCCACCCAGAAAGCAGGGCCAGACCCCAGGCTTCTACCTGTCTGGTGCCTCTGCTTGGCCGTGGGGGTCTCCAGGACCTGAGATGGGTCAGCTTGTGTCCCTCGCTGTCCGTGAGGCTGGATTGTGGGTTTTCACCTCCTTCATACACTGGGGCGATGGACTCCCATGTGGGAAGGAGATAAAGCATGCCAGTGACATTCAGGGCGCAGAATTGAAGTCCTGGCTCTTCTGGGTGACCCTCCCCTCTCAGGTGAGCCAGGCACGGAGGCACTGGGCCAAGCATTCCATCTGGGTTGAGTCTCGATTTCTGCCGTTACTTCCAAGCTTTGAGACTGTGGGCACAACACTTCAACCCCTTTGGAGCCCATGGCCACTGCTCTCTGAAATGCAGGTGACAGCAGCACTGACTTGGGTGCAGTGAGGACAAGGTAGGACCGGGGGTGCAGGCACCTGGGCCATGTCATGTGCAATAATGGCAGCAGTTTTTCATTTATTTGCCAAATAGGACCTTCTAGGTCCCAGGCGGTTCTAGATGATGGGAATGCAGTCATGAGCCCAAAGTGACTGAGTCCCTACCCCCAGTGCCCCCATGGGGAGAAGGCTGACCTGGAGCCCAAGGTTATCCAGGCAGAGCCCAGGAGCTGTTGTTCCAACAGCCACTGGGAGACCAAGGGTGGTCCTAGACTGATCAGGGATGGGGACGACAAGGAAGAGGAACCAACCAATGCAAAAGGGTGGTTTTATTCAACAGTCTCATTACAGAAATAACGAGAATACATATGACCGCAGAATTAGGAAGGTCCCCTGCCTGGCTTCTGCGTGAACAGGCAGCCCCCCCACGCCCCCGCCCCGGCCCTGCAGAGCACTCAGCTAGTACAGGGACCCTCAGAGGAGGTCGAGGGGCGGCTCTGCACAGGAGGCCTGGCCTGAGGGTGAGAGTCTGGCCTTGGCCAGCACTGTCCACTCTGAACAGCCCCCTTCTCCCCCCCACCCCCGGTATTTTAAACGGCGGGCTCAGGTCAGGTCTCTTGACATCCAGCATCTGCCCCACAGGTAGGTCCTCAACAGGACAAACTCCTGGAAACTTCCTCTGCCCAGCTGACCAGGAAGGCAGTGAATGGAGGTGACAACTCGGGGGTAGGCCGGGCCACCCCGCAATTGCCTGGGGGAACTATTTTTCCCCAGCACTCCTGGGTGGGCTGTCCCTGGGCTGACGAGGTACTCAAGGAGGTCATGGCGGCTCCCCAGGTGGGAGGAAAGGCTGAAAGGGGTGAAGCTGTGGCAGCCCAGAGGGGAGCACCAGATTTCATTCCTAAGAGCCTTGGGGCCCGGGGAGGGAACCCTGGGAAGCTCAGGCGTGCTCTGTGGGGCCGGGGCCGCCAGCGTGGGAGTGGGCAGGGGCTGCAGCCTGCAGGGGGCCAGCGCTGGGCTCCGGGGATGCCAGCAGAGGGGCCGAGAGGCCATCAGTGGAGTCTGTGTCGAGGTCCAGCCTCCAGTAAGCTTCGCACAGAGGCAGATCATTAGCTTCGCAAAGACTTGAGCTTTTCCACCACCAGAAACCCAAGGAGAGACAGGAGCAGGCAGAGATGGAAGCCAGGGGAGGGAAAAGCGAGACAGAAGCAGAGTTAAGAAACAGACCACACCCCAGACCTGCCTTTCCCCTCCTTTACTCTGCCAAGCAGGCCTGGCTGACAGGAGGCACGAGGGGTCTGCTCTTGCTTCAGGGTCCTGCAAAGCACCCTAAAGTGGGGAACCTTCTGGGACCAGCCATAGCAGGCCATGTGACCTTGGCAGGTCCTTCTGACTGACTGACCAATGTCCTTCCTGCCCGACTGCCACACGGCCATCCTAGCCCCTGCTGCCGTCTCCCATCCTGGCTCCACCCACCCTCCTCTGGCAGGGAACTGCCAGCCTGGCCACCCTCTGCTCACCAGCTGTGGGAACCAGTGTCCAGAGCTCGCTATGGTCTCTCCATGGTCCCCACACTTTGCAAGGACCCTGAGGGCAGAGACCCTGTCTCACTTGAACTTGGTCTCCTATCTCTAACGGGCTTGACAGCATCAGCTTTCAGGGCTGCTGGAAGAGTCGGGGTGAGGATGCAAGTGGGGAGCGTGGCTCAGAAGGTGGTCGAGGGCATGACTCTAGAGCACGGACCAGCCCCACACTTGTCTAACTGGCTTTCTCCCGCATCCTGCCCTGCCTCGCGCTACCTCCCTTGCTCCTGCGCTCAGCATTCAGTCTCAGAAACCATCCTGGGCACAGAGTGGGGTCCCCAGGAGAGCAGAGGGGGAGAGGCAGAGGAGGAGTGAACCATGAGCGAGAGGCAGGTGGGCGAGCGAGCGTGGAGGCCGGGCGCGGGCAGCAGGGCTCATGCAGGGGAGGGGCGAGCGCTGGCGGCTGGGGTGGGACACGCGCAGCCCATGTTGGGGGACTTGCAGGGAGGGGCACATAGCCCACCAGCCCTGACTCAGCCGAGCCCTGGCCACTTACAGGTGTTAACAGACGAGGGAGGCACTGGGCCTTGCAAGGCACCAGGGACAGCTGGAGGGGCCACCAGGGTGGCCCAGAAACCCCTCTGGGTGAACCAGAGACAGACAGGCCAGGACATGGGAAGCCTGGCGATCAGGCCCCCTGGGTTCCCCTGCAGCCCTGCCAAGTGACCTTGGGCAGGTCCCCTCCCTTCTGGCACAAGAGGCAGGGCTGAACTGCTGTCCTGAAACTGCTCAGTCCAGAAGCCTGGCCCTTGGGGGCAGCACAGGAACAAACACAGGGACAGGAAGGGATTCTGCAAAACCAAGTGGGGCTGTGAGCAGGACCCCAGTGGGGTTGGAAACCCCCCAGGGATCTGCTCAGGATCCCTCTCTGAAGGCCTGGTGTGTAGGAGGCAATTGCTGTATGTCTGCTGAGCAGATGGGCATCAGGGACCAGAGGCAGCCCCAGAATCCTCTCGAAAAGTCTAGAACTGCTCCAGCTGGGCAGTGACACTGTCTCTTCCCACAGAGGCCATGAGGGGCAGCACCATGAGGGGTGGCACTGAGTCCAGGGCAGGGAAGCCAAGCCCCAGACCACAGGCCCAGTGGCCTCCCTGGGGCTGAAAGGAGCATTTTATTATTCTTTTTAAAGATCTTTATCTTGCTCTCTTTTTTCTTTTTTAAAAAAAAGATTGGCACCTGAGCTAACATCTATTGCCTATCTTTTTTTCTTTTTCTTCTTTTTCTCCCCAAAGCCCCCCAGTACATAGTTGTATATTCTAGTTGAGTGCCTCTGGTTGTGCTATATGGGACGCCGCCTCAGCATGGCCTGATGAGCAGTGCCATGTTTGCGCCCAGGATCTGAACAGGTGAAACCCTGGGCCGCCGAAGCAGAGCGCAGGAACTTAACCACTCGGCCATGGGGTCAGCCCCAAAAAGGAGCATTTTAAATCCACACCAGAAAGGACAGGTTTGTCTGGGTGAGGGTACAAGGGGCCTGGACTACATGTCTTCTGGACTGAGTCTTGATTTTCCAAGCTAATGGGCACAGAAGTGCAAGACTTTCCTGTCTCCAGCCTCAGTTTCCCCTGTGTAAATTACACCTGGACTCTGATTTCTCAGGACCCCTTCAGCTCAAACAGCCTCAGGTTTCAGGATTCAGAGCAGTCCCACAAGGGCCGGGGTGACAGGTCTTGCCCACTGCTGTATCCCTGGGGCCCAGGTGGGCCTGGCATGTTGGAGGGCGCCAGCTCTGTGAACAAGGCTGAGCTGAATAGGAACTCGGTGTTCCAAGTACCTGGGGCCCAGCTTTCAAGGTCATCCTCTGCTTGAGTTTTCTCCTCCTCCTTCCCAGGACTGCCTCGGCACCGTGACACACACACTGTGGGGTTTCGGTGATGCCCACATGGAATTGCATCCCTGGGCAAGCACTGGTGTCCTGGATTTGGGCCCAGGCCTGGGTTGCCAAAAGGAGCTAGCCCAGCCTTAGCTGGAATGTTTAAATATTGACTAAAAAGCTGAGAGGAGCAGACAGGCCCAGAGAGAGGCAGCCATCCCCAAGACAGGGACGTTGGTCCTGCCCTTCCTTCTCCAGGCTCAGCCCTCCCAACCTCTCAAGTCCTGTGGTTTTCATCCCTGCCCAGGGCCTGGTAGATGGTGTAATTGTCTGTCGATCAAATGCTCTGACCATGAGCTCTGCTCTGAAACCCAGCACGCGGCTCTGCTGCCAAGACCAGGAAGGGTTTGGAAAGACAGGACCTTGAGGGCTGCTGGGTTGGGCTGCCAGGTCAGGCTGGGCCACAGCTGCTGGCTGCGCCCAGGTCTGCAGGCTCCGCTCCATGAGGAGTCCAGCCCTATCTGTACCTGGATGAGTAATACTCCTCCTCCAGCTCGTACAGGTCGATGGAGATCTCATCCCGCAGGGTGATGAGCTTCCGGTCGCACTCCTCCTGCAGCGCCCGCAGCTGCTGGTTGCGCTGGTCGATGGCCTCGTTCACCGACGGGAAGTCGTTGAGGATGAGGAACTGCTTGAGGTCGGACACCAGCTTCATCAGGGATTCGCCAGCTCGGACCTGTGGCGATGGGAACAGGGGCAGGCACGATGAGGGAGCGACAGGAGGGCAGGGTCCCCGGCACCCACCTGGACTGCATGAACCGCCTCCACGGCAGGCCTGGGGGAGGTGGCAGGTGCCATCGACTTCCCAGGCCCTACCCTCACTTGGCCTCTGGCTCCTGCTCCTGTGAGACACATTCTGCTTCTCAAAACCTCAAACCCTACAGACGGAACTACAATCCTGTCTAACTGCCTGCCCCTGCTCGTCCTTGGGGGCAGCACACCAGCCAGGGGGGCGGGATCCCTTTGGGACCTCTCCTATGCATTTTCACCCACAGGCACATCCCTGTGGGAGTATCTGGTTGATGTCGTTGTTCTGTGATATCAGAAGGGCTCAAAATTCCCATCCTGTTTCATTCAGCAATTTGCTGTTGCACCCATAAGGAATCTCAAGGAACTTTCTCATCAGCAAGGAAGTTTCTATCCCCTGCACAGCACTCTACAGGAGGGACGTGACCCGCGACCTGCCGGCCCCTCACACGGCTGCCACAGACAGCCCTCCCTCTCGAGGGGAGTCTCCTGAGAAGTGGTTTGTCCCCCACCCAGGAGCACCCAGGAGGGACCACAAGGCTCCTGGAGCCCAGGCCATGCCCTCCACCTGGTGACTCACGATGTTGGCGGCTCGCACGTGCATCTCGTAATTGTCCTGCTCGCCCTGCGTGGCCCTCGACACCTGCGTCTCGTCCTCAATCTGGAGAGCAAACGAGAAAGCCTGGACTCAGCGGGCGCCCGGGCCTCCAGGTGACCAGTTGCAGAAGACCATCCTCGCTGCGTCCTGTCGCCTCTCCTGCCTTCCACCCTGGACTCTGCTAACAGACCTCGGGCACCGCTCCACTCCACCCCATCTTGCTCTGGTCTAAGGAGGTAAGAGGCATCTCCTCAGGAAAAATGGATGCCGACGTACGATGATGCTGTGCCAGGTACAGGGAGATCTGCTCCAGTGCTTTTTGGGGTGTGAGCCCTGTTCAGTATGGACTCGCGTCACTAGCTCGGGCACTCAGCAAACTGCTGGATGGATGAGTAAAAGGACAGTGTTATCTTTTTTTCTCTCCCCAAAGCCCCAGTACATAGTTGAAATATCTTAGCTGTAAGTCCTTCTAGTTCTTCTGTGTGGGACGCTGCCTCAGGATGGCTTGATGAGCAGTGTGTAAGTCCGCACCCAGGATCCCAACCAGGGAACTTAACCACTATGCCACTGGGCCGCCCCCTACTGTTCGCACAGTGTATTTTTTAAGCCACCATTTACTGAGCACTTCTGGAGTGCCCAGCACCACGTTAATTACTTGACCATCATCACCTTACGAATTTCTCACAGAAGCCTGGACTGCCATCCCTGGTTTACAGGTGGGCAAACTTGAGGTCAGGACAAGCCAGAGAGCACACTCAAGGTGCCTTGAAAGGGTAAATGCACGAGCCTGCCTGGCCAGCCTTGTCCAAGACTGCCCCCGTCCATCCAATGGACAGGGCTTCTCCAGGAGCCTTGCCAGAGGACAGGCTGGGTCAGGGCTCCCCAAGGGGTTAGGAGCCAGACTTCCTGGGTTCAAATCCTGGCTCTGCCAGTTATTATCAGAATGACCTTGGGCAAGTTACTAAATCTTCTGAGCCCGTTTCCTCCAAAAACGGAGAGGACAATGGTACCCGCCCCATAGAGTTCTAGTGGAGATTAAGTGGGATAGAACCCAAACAGCCCTCACGGCACAGCCTGGCGTGTCATGAACACTAAACAAGTAAACAAACGTGAGCTTTCATCATTATTATTATTGCTCAAACGAGCTTTCCGCTGGCTGCAGCGGCCATGCCAAGGTTCAGCCCCATGTGCTGCGGCTGCAGCCTGGCAGGCTGGCCTGACCCAACCCAGCTGCTGACCGCTCTACCCACCTGGAGGGGCCTCCCCAGGTTCTCTCCTGACCGAACTCACTCCCACCAGCTACGATGTCGGGGTCCCTGTCAGGTCCTGCAGGAACTGGTTTACACAGATAAACTCATCTAGTCATCATAAAGATCCATTAACACAGGGGAAACTGAGGCACTGAGACGTCAGGTCCCCATGCAAACCTAGGCTGCTAGGCAGTGGAGCTGGACACTGAAACCCAGCAATCTGACTGGAGTCCCAAGCACGGCCTCACCAGGACCTGTCGTTAGTTGGTTTATCTATTGATCTATTAACCTATTTGTTATGACAGATCCCCCTGCCGCCCTCCCAGATGTTTTCCCATGGGGACAAGGGCATTGCCTGTATGTTCACTGCTGTATCCTCACGTCCTGGCCCAGAGCACGCACTCCACGTAGGGCGGGCGCTGTTGAAAGCAACCCCCGTGTGACACTCTTCAGCAGAGCAGGCCAGTCACTCAGCTCACCACCGCCCAGTCTCTAGAGCCAGCTCCTCCCCTTGGTCTCAGAGGGGCAGGAGAGCCGCGGCCCCCACGCACCTTGGCGGTCTTGATGATCTCGGTGAAGTTGTCCATGATGGACTTGATGTCGTCCTTGAGGCGCTTGTTGTAAGACTGCAGCAGCGTCTCCTTGCTCTGCGGCAGGGCTCTCTGCTGGGCCATGGCAGGGCCTCAGGCCGTGCAGGGGACAGAGGCCTGGGGCCACCAGTCAGCACCTGGGACCCAGAGCCTGGAGTGAGCGAAGACGACCCTAGCCACCCACCCTGCATGCCCCCACCACGTACAAGGTGCAGATCTCCGGGTATTCCGTTTCTGCCAAACAAACACGTCCGATATGGCACACAGGCGCGCTGCGGGATCTCCTCTGCCCACGCCCTCCCCCTGGGCGAGCTCATGACCCAAGGACCCCCTCAAAAGCCGGCTCCGGCCCGGGCTCCTCAGAGGCTGGGTGCGTGCGTGTCCGCGAGAGGCCGGCAGGAGCTCGCCACCTGCCCCCGCCCAGCGGCTTCCGCGCCACCACCCTCGCCCCAGCCCCTCATCCGACGCCTCCTTCCCACTCTACCCCCGCCGCCCTGCTCCCGGCCGCCCGCCCTCCGTCCACGCCGCGGCTCCGGAGGGCAGCCTCGCTCCGCGGTCTCTGCTGGGACCACCCCGCCCCGCGCCGCGCGCCTCTGGGCTGCGCGCTCCGCGCAGGGCACAGCCGGCCGACCGAACCCGCGGTCTCTGAGCCACTTTGGGGAAATCGCAGAGAGAAAAGACGCCCACCCAACCCTGCGGCCCCAGGGCCCACACCTGGTCCACAGAGCCCGGTCCGGCGGGTACCTGGCCCGGGCGGTGGGGAGGAGCGCGCGCCCCTCCCGGGAAGTCCCAGATCCCCGGAGCCTCGTCGCACACCGACCAGCCGCCTGGCTCTAGGCGCCGCCCCCAACCCCAGGGTAGGCGAAAGGAGTCTGTCACTTTAAGCCCGAAATCCCGCGCAAGCGCCAGTTCTCGCGATCTTCGAGGTCGCATACATATTACCCACAATTCCCTTTTCTTTCTTTCTCCTCCAGCCGCCCAAGATGGTGAGTGGGTCGCCGTTTTGCCAGGCTGGAACCGGGTCCGGGCTCTAATCCGCCGCCATCCTTCTCGGGGCGCGGTCGCGCGGGGGTCCCTCCACCGCCTGGCGCGAGGGGAGCCCCGCGGGGCCTGGTATAGAGGCTTTGGGCCGGGACAGAGTCCGGCGGCGGGCTGGGGGAGGAGGATGCGGGAGCGCAGCGCCGCAATGCGGGGCGCGGGGCTCACGGGGCGCGGGGCTCACGGGGCCGGGGGCTCCTCGCCGTGGTGGGGGCCGCCCAGGAGCCTTGGGCGAGGGTCCCGGGGCCGCCCCGCGGTGTCGGTGTGCGGGCGGCGGCGAGGACGTCCTCCCCGCCGAGGTCGCCGGGGGGCGGCGGGCGGGGCGCGCCCATCTGACGGCTCGTCTCCGCGCAGCCGAAAGGGAAGAAGGCCAAGGGGAAGAAGGTGGCCCCGGCCCCTGCGGTCGTGAAGAAGCAGGAGGCCAAGAAGGTGGTGAACCCGCTGTTCGAGAAGAGGCCCAAGAACTTCGGCATCGGTGAGCGGCGGGCGGGCGGCGCGGGGCGGCTTCAGGGTTTGCAGGCGGGGCTGCCGGGCGGGGTCGCGGCCTGGCCGGGGACCCCCAGCTCTCCGGGACCGGGCGCCTCGGCTGCTTGCTGAGTGGGGAGAGGGCTGCCGGGCTCCCTGCGGCTCGCGGTGTTTGCGTGCAGATGATGTGAAGGAATATTTGCTATCTGAGAGACGGTGACGACCCTTCAGACCACCAAGATCGCTGATGCACCTGCACCCTCGTAGGGGCGGCCCTGGCCGCGAGCGTGGGGAGCGCGAGCCTCTCACGGCGTTGCCCTGTGCTTCCCAGGACAGGACATCCAGCCTAAACGGGACCTCACCCGCTTCGTCAAATGGCCCCGCTACATCCGGCTGCAGCGACAGAGGGCGATCCTCTATAAGCGGCTCAAGGTGCCTCCCGCGATCAACCAGTTCACCCAGGCCCTGGACCGCCAGACAGGTGAGGTGCTGCGGGGCACGGACCCTGCTGGATGCGAGGCCTTGCGAGGGCGGTGGGCATTTTCAAGCAGATGGGTTCATTAAGATGAGTCCTCCAGCTTTCGGAAGGTGAAGGTAGCCTAAGCGAAGCGATTACGCTCGTGGCTCGAGGTTTTCTGAACTGCAAATAGCACAGTCGGGACAGCATCTAGCGTTAATTATGTTGAGTGGTAAAGGTCAGAGCTTGAACTGCATGTCTAAACTGGCTGTTTCTACAGCTACTCAGCTGCTCAAGCTGGCCCACAAGTACAGGCCAGAGACAAAGCAAGAGAAGAAGCAGAGGCTGCTGGCCCGGGCTGAGAAGAAGGCTGCTGGCAAAGGGGATGTCCCCACTAAGAGGCCACCGGTCCTTCGAGCAGGTGAGTGGGCCCCTCCTCACAGGGTGCACGCGGGCAGACTGTTGGCGATGATGCATGAATTTCTTCACCTGGAATCACCGTGAAGAGTAAAATCCGAGCTTTTTAACCCTGAGTCATAGCTGGGCCCAGACGCACCACACGTGCACACACAACACCCCCGTGCTCATGCAAGCTGGCTGTGTGTTCTAGGGGTCAATACTGTCACCACCTTGGTGGAGAACAAGAAGGCTCAGCTGGTAGTGATCGCGCACGACGTGGATCCTATCGAGGTACGTTTGGTTGCTTTTTCAGCCGTTGGCTCCTACACTTAGATTGTCTTTGCATTGATATGGGAAGATACAGTTAAGCTAAATACTGAGTCTGGCACCGTAGGCCAAGGTGGGGTGACCAGGACTGTCAGTACTGACAAGGGATCAAATCATGGCTCTTGCGATGATGTGAGTTTTTCACTGAATTAAACCGTGAAGTGCAAATACGTGAGCTTTTTAACCCTGAGCAATTGCTACCAAGCTAGCATTTAAATTACTGTTTTTAATGAAAATATACTCTAGAGCTAATGGTGTCTTCCAGCTGGTCGTCTTCCTCCCTGCCCTGTGCCGGAAGATGGGGGTGCCCTACTGCATCATCAAGGGCAAGGCGCGGCTGGGGCGTCTGGTCCACAGGAAGACCTGCACCACCGTCGCCTTCACACAAGTCAACTCGTAAGTAGGGGGCACCCCCTCCAAAAGTTAATGTCTGAGCTAGAGCATGTGGTCTTTAAGAAAGGAGTACATTGTGTGAGCCTTTGCCAGTGATGGTTGCGAATTTCTTCACCTGAATAAACCATGTGGCCATTTTGTCTCTGAGGCAAAAGTCTTGTTTGGAGCTAAAATGAAGGCATTCCTGCTTTCTGGAAGGCCGCTGACCCACATTTTCCCTCCTGCCCCATTAGGGAAGACAAAGGAGCTCTGGCTAAGCTGGTGGAAGCTATCAGGACCAACTACAACGACAGATACGACGAGGTAAGGAGCAGCTCTACGTTAACTGTCTTGGGGAAGTCCAGCCTTTCATCACAGGACTGGCTGGCTCGGAACTCTTTCTGAGCAGTTGTTTGGCTAGAACAGCAAGGACGAGGGTGCTTTGAAAGCCTCAGAAAACCACAGGCCAGGCTGACTGCCTTTCTTTTGCAGATCCGCCGTCACTGGGGAGGCAACGTCCTGGGTCCAAAATCGGTGGCTCGTATCGCCAAGCTAGAGAAGGCAAAGGCTAAAGAACTGGCCACCAAGCTGGGCTGAGCTGGGCGCATGCAGTTGAGTTTTCTGTACATAAGTAATAAAAACTCTTCTTCAGTCAGTGTCAATTGTGCATTTTTGGGTTTCAGCCCCAAGGTCCTTCTCCCACATAGGGTGGGAGTTGTCGGTCTCATTGTGAAAAAGCGGTCTTAAACTGTTTGGTCCTATGTAATACTTGAGCATTTTGAACCAAGCCTGGAGTTTATGATCAGTTGGCTGGCTCATTTAGACACATGGGAAAGAAGGCACAACATGGGTAGTGTAGGGCTTTATTCGTACCAATAGTACATGATGCCACATAAACCCAAATCTCTTGAAATAATGCTTACTCGGCAACTTCCTAATTAATTAGGGACAGTGCTATATCAGTGAATCTCATCACATGCCAGGAGTCCGACGCAGGAATTTCTTAAACCATAGGTATGATGTGGCCGCACACAGTCCGTACCTGGGGTGGAAGGTGAATGCTGTCAGGGCTCTGAGGGGAGAAGCGAGGGTGGGGGGGACGGGGATGGGACTCACCAGGTGATGATGTACTGCATGTGCTCGTTCCTCAGAGTGACTCTGGTTTGCCCTCCAACAGGTCCTCCCGGGACTGTGCTCTCTGCAGAGACAGTGGCCTCAGTCCTCGATTTCTTGTGCCACCAGCTTCTTGGCACTTAACTGGCTAAATGGCCAGCTGGTTTCTTGGAACCTTCCATAGCTCTTTCCTAGAGCAGTCAGTTTTGAACAGCCAATTTCAAGTCACACCAGTAAGGCCTTTTACCTGAAACCAACCAGCCCCCAGTGCTGCCCTGTCACCCCTCCCTCACACAGAATGGAAGCAACTGGTTGGTGTCCAGGGTTAAGAGGAAGGTAGAACCAGGGTGTTTACAAAAGCTACTTGGTCTTCTGGGGTGGTCTGGCCACAACGTACGGAAGTCAGCATCAATGAAAATGGGGTCTGTGCCTGTGAGCCTGGCCATGGCCTCCAGGTCCCGGTAATGCCAGTGGTTCCTTTCTGGATTGTTCTCGGGGACAAAGGGCTTCCTGGTTTCTGTCAGCCTCACCATCCCGACTAGGTCCACTTCTCCCTCAATCTGGAAAGGAAAGGAAGGCGTGAGATTGCTCTCAGGGCCCTGCATGGAGACAACGGCTTCCACAGGGCCCTGCGCACCAGAGGGAAGGAAGGGTTCCCCCGCCCCTACCTGGCCTTTCTGCCGCGTCTCTGGATTCACCTTTTTCCTGGGGACAAACCCTCTGTTGACCAGGATGGTGATTCTAGAGTAATGAAAGTTGCACTTCAGGTGAAGGGTTTGTGAATAAAGATTATTAATGTTTGCCCCGGCATCTTCAGGAACAAGGACAGGAGCAGGCAAGGGTTCAAACAAGACCCAGTGGAGACTAGCTGTGGGGGTGCCATTGGGAACGTCTTCCCCTGTGCATGGGGCCTGATGGCTAAAAGCTCCCCCGTCCTCTCTTCTGCCTCGCCTACTGCAACATGCAACCTGTGACCAACACCACAGTGCCAGAGGTCAGACGCCCACTTCTCCCTTAACTAGGGCAGTGTTTGCCTCGTGCACCTGCCTCCCATCTCCCCTGACTGGGGAGCAGCCTGGCACACATCAGTCAGCCCACTAGAGACACAGCACTGCCACCCAACCCAGACCTAAAACCAGGAAGCTGTGGGCTGACAAGGCCCTGAGGCTTCACTTGGGCGTTAACATTTGGGAAGCTGCTCTAGTCACCCACCTTGCAGTGCCCCCTGCTGTCGCTATCATTTCCTTCCCCTGGAATGCTCTTCCCATCTTTTCATTCCAGGTTTGGCCCAAATAGCCCCCTGGGAAGCCTTCCCTGACTCAAATCCCACCAGGCAGAGCAGGAGGGTTCCTTTCTCTTGAGTTTGTCTTGCTAGCCCCTCATGCTGCACCATGATGTATTCATAATGGCCATTCACCTCTCCTCCTTCAGAGTTTAACATACAAGAGTTGTTCAGAAATAAATGAATTGGCTTAATGTCAGAATTGTAAATTTCAAATCAAGGAACTGAACCTTTCTGAGTATCTTGGATGTCCCAGGACTTACCAAAGTTGGGGGTTGAGAAGGAAGGATGAAAGTGAGTGTACCCCAACTGCACCTGGCAGTCCAGTCAGCCCCTGCACGCCTACTCACCCCAGGTCAGTGCAGTGGAAGGGGGTGACTACGTAGGCACCGCTCTCAGGTGAGGAGGAGAGCCGGCCAGCTTCCCGGGCCTCCCGGGCAGGGTCCACCATGGTCCTTGGCATCATGTACAGCTCCTTGGAGTGGTCAAAGTGCCCCCTGACCTTCACTGGCCTGTATTCCAGATTTTTCAGTTCCATTGGGCTACATGGAGAGGGAAGACGTGGAGTGAGGTTTGTGAAGACAAACCTCAGGGCTGAAAACCACAAAGCCCCTGAGGCCTGTGAAGTAACTAGAAGGTGACACAGGCACAGTGGGGACAGCAGGGCATGCCCTCCAAACGGAGAAGCTGACCCAATTGATGCCAAATGGCAATGTGGACCTGTGCTGCAATGTGAACTGCTCTGGGAACTTAATAAAATACATGGGCCAAAACCCATCTGCAAGCCAAGTATGGCAGGCATCTCGGCTCCCACGAACGGCTCGCTCTGTTGACTACATCTCTCTCTCGGGCCGTGCTTTCAAATGGTGGGAGGGCAGGAGAATCGTTGGGGGCACTTTTTCAAAATGCCACTCTGGTGTCAAGACATGACATTAGAGCATCTGCCCTCACCCACCAGCTAAGAATGACTGCCACAAGGGGCCCTTGGGTACACTAGATGTGCACGAGTAAAACCCAGGATTGGAGGTAAGACTTTTCTATATACATTAGCCAGCTTCCCGAGGGTGGTCGGGGGTCACCAGGAAACTCCACAGTACGGCTGATCTTGAGGGCTCCCGTCTGAGGGTCAGGACGGCAAGCCGAAGCCAGGCCCCACTGCTGACCTCAATTGAGACCAGCCCCGGGGGACAGCCATACACACACTCACTCTGCTGGCAGAGGGATGGGCTCGGCCATAACTCTAGACTCTAGCTCTGCAATCAGCTTCAGCTTCCATTTCCGACGCTGGACCTACAGAAACAGAGCATAAGGCCGAGCAGATAGCAGCAGGGTCAAGGGCTCAGACCCACCAGAGCAAGAGGCCAGTCTTTACCTGCCACGTCCCCAGGCCAAACGCAGTCACAGGAATGAGAAGCAGGAACCACTGGAGAAAGGAGTCGTCTTCTGCTTTTGTGGCAGGTGCTTCGGCTGTGGAACTGCCACACCTGCTTGGCCTCCAGGCCAACCCTAGAAAGATTTACAACACTGGCATGGGCTCAGAAGCCCCAGAACAAAAGAACTGGAGCAGTCAATTTTCAAGACTTCACCAATTTTGCCCGAGCGAATGTGGGAGAGGAGGAGTGAACAGACCACAGCCTGCAGGCAGGAGCCGACTAGCAGCACCTGTGTCCAGCCCAGCTCCTAACCCAGTCGCTGGCACATGGCACACACTCAGTGGATGTTTGTTGACTGAATAAATGAGTCCAGGGCTTGGTTCTGGCTATACCACCAATCATGACCCTGGGTAGTTCATGTAAACACCTCATGCCTTTTACACAACAGTACACTGAGATGCATTCTACTGCACCACGGTGCACCGGTCCTAGCTGCTGTGCTGTGAAGACAGCAACGTGACCCAAATTCAGACAGTGGTTTATGCAGCTCTCTTAACAGCCTCTCTTTTTCGTTGCTCATAAACGTACAGACGGAGCAGTGTACACACAAAGTGCCTTCAAGCTCTCAGAGGGGGAGTCCCACCGAGCGAAAGCATCGCGGGCCTCGAGGGAGGTAAGACGCGGGCCTGGAGCTCTTTTGCACAGCACTCTACACGCACCACAACACCCTCGCTGCGCGTCGAGGCAACATGCAAGCTGTGGGGATCAGATGTGCTTTCAAGGATCCCACTGGGGCTGGCCCCTCGTGAGTCCGACAGACGTTGCGAAGGTGGCGTCTCCGGCCGCGTGTGCGACCCAGAGTGCCCGAGGCACCAGCCCCGGGCTGTCGCGAGGCCGCGTGCCCTCGAGGCTCCATCGGGAGGCACCGAGCATCACCCGGCGGGCGGGCGGCAGTGAGAGCTCTCGGTGCGGACGGCCCCGCGAGGAGGAGCTCGGCGACAGGAGGTTTTCCCCAGGGCCTGGGTGGCCCCGCGACGGGTCCTCACCTGGGCGCGCGGGGGCCGCAAGGACGCTCCTGACCGCGCGGGCCGGGGCCTGCGGAGACGCGAGGGGCGGGGTGAGCTCGTCCAGGCCGGGCGCGGCCCCCAGCCCGCCCGAGCCCCCCGCCCGGCCTCCAGCCCGGCCTCCCCAAGCCCCGCCCCGCTCCGCTCACCCGCCCCGCGCCCGCCGCGCGCAGCAGCTGCCCCAGCTCCGCCGCCCGCGACCCCAGCCACAGCACAGCCGCCATCGCCCCGCTGGCGCGCGGGCGCTTCCAGGGCGCGGGCAGCATCTGCTTCCGGGGCGCCGCCGAGCCCCGCCCCGCGCCCCGCCCCCGGCCTCACGTAGTCCGAGCAGCGCCCACTCCAGCTCCGCTGGCGGCCGAGCCATGAGCGAGCCTCCGGCGGACGTGTGCGCCTTCCTGCGCGAGCACCCGAGCCTGCGGCTGGAGCCCGGCGCCCGCAAGGTCCGCGGGGCCC
>NC_060267.1:93262011-93285982 GCF_021613505.1 Equus quagga
GCCGCCCCGGACCCCTCACCGCCCCCGGGACTCCCCGGCCGCCCCGGGGCCCCCTCACCGCCCCAGGGACCCCCTCACGCCCCTGGCACCCCCGCTGACCGCTGCACCCGCCCGCAGGTGAGGTGCACTCTGACCGGCCACGAGCTGCCTTGCCGCCTGCCCGAGCTCCAGGTCTACACCCGCGGCAAGAAGTACCAGAGGCTGATTCGCGCCTCCCCGGCCTTTGACTACGCCGCGTTCGAGCCGCACATCGTGCCCAGCACCAAGAACCCGTACGTGGGCGGGGCGGGCCCGGCGCCGTGGGGGCCACGGGTGGGGACAGTTCCAGCGCGGAGTGTGGCCGCTGCTACGCGGTGGACTCCGAAGCCCGACCCCTCCGCTCTGGGCGGGCGCTCCTCAAGGACACGCGGGGTCTGCAGGCCCACCTCCCCGTGAGTTAGATTCGGATCCAGGCGGGCATCCTGGCGCTATGTCACCCGGACTTCGGGCGAGGCCCGTCCCGGGGCGCGTGTGCTTTTTCGTAAGCGCTGGGCCTGTTGGCTTCGTGTGGGATCCGAGCGCTGGTGCTGGGTCAGCTTCACGCCTCTACAGGAGAGCTTGGTTTATCTGAGTGTGCGGTTGACAGTAGTAGTCAAAACTGAGAGGGCGATGGCGCATGTCCTTTATCGAGCTCTTCCCCAGGCTAAGTCTTCGACGTGCATTTTCATGCTGGGGCCTTTTGGGGAGGATGGGGAGGCCACGGTCAATGTGGCTCAGTGGCTGCAGAGTGGAATTGCCTGGGAGCTTTTAAGAATCCTGATGCCCAGGCCACATTGTAGACCTCCCCTGTCAGACCCTCTGGGGATGATTCCAAGATGCAGCCATGGTGGCGACCCACTGGTTTGGATCCTTGCTTGTCGACTGTCCCTGCAAACCAGGTCTCCCTGCCCCTTAGGCACCAGCTGTTCTGCAAACTCACCCTGCGTCACATCAACAAGTCCCCGGAGCATGTGCTGAGGCATACCCAGGGCCGGCGGTACCAGAGAGCTCTGCATAAATGTAAGTAGGTGTGGTGGGACCCAGCCTGCCCAGGATGTGCGTCCCTAGAAGGCAGAAGTGGCGTCTCGGTCATGCCTCAGCATGGATGCACCAGCCGGTCCAGCGCAGTGAAGAGAGGGACGATGGTAGAGACAAGTGCAAAGCAGGAAGCTGACTCCCAAGTACCTGCAGGTTGTGTGAGTGCTGAGGAGGGAACGGCACCGGGACCAGGCGGGCCTGCCCTGCCCTACACAGGAGGCCTGGGAAGGGCTCTCTGAGAGTTTCTTTTTAGGTTGAGATTTGAGGAACTTGCAGAGTGGGGGCGAGAGTGTTCCAGGTAGAGGAAAGAGTCCGTGCGAGGTCTGAGGTAGAAAAACGCTGGGCTGTGGGAGGTTCTGAAGGATGGCCATTGTGCCACTGTGCAAGGTGGGGTTAGGAAGTCAAGGAGGAATGAGAACAGAGGGTCCTGGAGGGCATGGTCAGGAGCACGTGCAGGGGGATGTGTTGAAGGGCTTATAGCAGGGACAGAGAAGGATAGGTTTGTGTCTCAAGATTGTTCCTGCCTGGAGGGGGAGGGGCACCCTGGCTGTGCAGTCACCCAGGTCAAGGCGATGGTGGCTGGGTTGCTGACCCAATGGGTTACCAGGTGTTGGCAGGGAAGATGGAAGGACCTGGACGGGTTTAGCTGTTTTGTTGATAGAATCGGTAGAGGAGGGGAGGGGGGAGAGGAAGAAGTCAACTGTGATCCCCAAGTTGCTGGCTTGAGCATCTGTGGATGACGCAGCATGAAGTTAGGAACGTGAGTCTGGATGATAGGCTTTGTGGGGGAAAACTAGAAGTCCCTTCAAACATTTTAATCGGAGGCATATCAGGGAGGGTGGCTACTGAAAGCCTGGGCCAGCACTCAGATGATGGAGTCATCGACACCGAGATGGCATTTGTGTCCATGGAGCCAGGTGAAAAGGGCCAGGGCTGGGCCTGAGCACGGACGAGCCCCAGGACAGTGAAAAGGAACTGGCTGGAGCGATGTCTGAGACCGAGGAGTTTCAAGGAGCAAGTGGGAGACTCATCAAATGTTACTGAAGGGAAGATAAGGACAGAAAAGTGACTTTGAGATTTGACAAAGGCAGCTGACGTGGCATGGTGGGGACAGAGCCAGGCTAGAATGGGGCAGTAGACTAGCCCTGAGGCAGGGGGAGGGAGGGCTGGGATGAGGGCACAGTCTTGTGGGTTTGGTGCCGGGAACATGCGAAGTCCAAAGGCTTTATTTCCCCATGAAGAAATGGAGCCAGGTCTTCACCTGAGGGTGAAAGCGGAGGATTGAGGAGGCACGACACCCATTTCCTGGGCACCTTGTGGAGATCCCGCACAGGCCCAGAGCCTGGGAATTTGGTTTTCTCCAGCCATGTTCAGTGCTGGGGGTGGGCAGGAAGGAGCTAGGGGACGGCCTGGGCTGGGGTTCCCCCTAAGAGAGTAATGACAGTGCTGGGCCGTGGAGCTGAGACAGGACGAGGTGGTGAGGCCACTTCGGCAGTGGTGTGGAGGAGTTGGAGCATGGCGGTAAGGGACCTGGCTGACGGCGCTGTGCGGAGATGCCGTATGCGGGTTCTGGTGGGGAAGAGGCTACTGTGGGCCAGAGTGGGTGGCAGAGATGAAGCAGGGGCTAGGGGTACAGAGGTGGGCAGAAGTGGGCAATGACATCTGAGGTCAGGGCCCAGCAGGGCTCATCCACCCCATGAGGGATGATGGCAGGAGTTGGGGGACAGTGAGAGCCAGCTCCCCTCTCACCCCCTCTTCCCTTGAGGGAGCTGCACTGCACTGGAGAGGCCCGTGCTGAAGGAGGGCAAGCTCTAGCAGCCTGGCCCCTCCACGCTGCCCTCTTCCTCACCAGGGGTCAGTGAGCACCCCCACCAGGCTCTGAGTCCTCAGTGCTGCTGGAGGAGACAGTGTGGCTTCAGAGAGGTCCTTCCATGGAAGCCTCATCCTGGTCCCTCTGCCCCCAGCCAAGGGTTAGCAAGGCTGGGTTCCAACTTCCACTGAGCCCTACCACCCAGGGTCAGGTCCTGGCCACCATGCCTGAGAGGGGACTTCAGTCTCCTGGTGACAAGTCAATATGGCTTCCGTGCCAAGCTGCACTTGAGTCTGCCCGCTCAGCGCCCTCCCAGTCACTGCTTCATGGAGCCTGGCTGGTGCCAGAGGCCCAACAGAACCTCCAGCATCTTCCTGCGCCTTGGCCGCACCCGTGTTAGCCTCCCTCCTCCCGGCAGGAACTGAGCCAATGGCACTTACCTGCCACCACTGATTGTCCCCAGTAGGGCGGTGTGGGGGCCCAGAGGACTAGGGAGGACTGGGCAATGTGCTGGCCTGTCTCCCAGATGCAGAGTGCCAGGAGCAGGGTGTGGAGTACGTGCCCGCCTGCCTCCTGCACAAGAAGAGGAGGAGGGAAGGCCAGGTGGACGGTGACGGCCAACCTCGCCCCAGAGAAGCCTTCTGGGAACCTGAGTCCAGTGATGAGGATGGTGCAGCCCCAAGTGACAGTGACGACAGCATGACAGACCTGTACCCACGTAAGTGGGAACGTGTCCCCCCTCCTTCCTCCTCCATGGGTTTGGGTTTTGGCCGTCCAGTCCATTTCCTACCAGCAGCGAGAGGGCTCTGGCCTGCTCTTGCCTCCCGCTGTGTCCTCCAGCCCTGGGCCCAGGCTGATCGCTCTCCCACTTCGCCCCTTACACGGGCGTGAACTCAACCTGTAACAGCCCATCCCTCTATTCCTTCCAGCCGAGCTGTTCACCAGAAAGAACGTGGGAGGGACTGAGCACGGGGACAACACTGATGACTTTTTGACAGATGAGGATAAGAACCCAAGGCACCCAAGAGAGAAGGAGGACAGAGAGGAGATGGAAGTGGACCGGGAGCCGGTCCTCAAGCGCCGGAAGGTGAGCGGTACCTCCAGGGCTGCCAGCACAGCAGCAGCTGCCTCTAGTGATTTTCAATTTCTTCAGAAAAAGTTTTTTAAAAAACCTTTTCTGCAAATAAAATCCCAAGTTGACAATACACAAGTAAGACAGGAGCCGGGACTGCTCTGATGGGGGCTGGCGGGGGACTGCTTCCTGGTTTGCACCAGCACAGAGCAGGTTCAAGACCGCTGGTCTGTAGTACGACTGCCCGTTTGCAACACAGGAACCTGAAGGGGCTCGACTTCATACAGCACTCGCCATCAGGGCAGGAGTGGAGATTTCGTCCCCTTTGGTAGAGAAGCAGGATCGTGGCCAAAATAGGTCAGGGTCTTTGTTGTAAGGTTGGGGATTGGAGGTGCTGCTGTTAAGGGGCTCTGCAGAGTCACCATGGAGGCCCGCAGCTGTAGCAGGAGCCATGGGCAGAAAGCTGACCCAGGAGCTTCCAGCTAAAACCTGTCTGTGCAGACTGGGGAGCCCTGGACTCAGACCGCCTTCATCTTGGGTCGGGAAGGCTCCACTGACAGGAATTCTCTGTTCATGCCACAGAAGCAGTTGGGCTCCTCCAAGAAGTTCAAGAGTCATCACTGCAAACCGAGGAGCTTCAGATCGTTTAAACAGTCAGGTTAATAAAAGATTGCTGGAGAGAAGGCATCTTGACAACCTTTGGAGAATCCTTCAGCCATTTCCCCCTTGTGTTCCTCTTCAGGCTGTCCGCCACGTGTCCTCTCAATGTCAGGGTGTCCCAGGGTCTTCTCCATCCACTCCTCGTTTGCTGTCCCCAAAGGCAGGGCTGGAGGTCTGTCCTGCAGATGTCAGGGTCCCATCCCCCACACTCAGGAAGGATTCTGGCTGGATGTGGTTTCTAAGTGGTCCTCAGTGAAGCCAAGAGAGTCTGCCTGGCTCCCTGCAGATCCCGAGGGGAGCCCAGGCTGGGCCCCACCCTGGCTGGACAACACCAGAGGATCACAGTGCATACAACAAATGCCATTATTTATTTTGATGTGTTTCCAAAAATCAAAACGTTTCAAACACAACTAAGATATAAAATACAGCATAAAATGAGATTTATACCTATTTCCCACATAAAGCAAAAAAATTTTCAGAAATTGTTTTGCCAAACCAATTAGAGCATATTCTTCTCTCCTCCCCACAAAGGCATCTACCCCCATCACAGGCACTAGCCCACTCAAGGCCAGGGGAGGTGGGGACAACCTCCAGCATCCCGGGTGACTGTCAGTGGTGGGACCCTCAGCCTCCTGGGGTCAATCCGAGTTTCCATAAACCGACAGGTCTTCTGAGCCAGGGCCAAGGAGGACCCGTACCCTGCCAAAAGCAGTGCCACAGAGAAACTGTGAGTTGGCTGAGTGTCATTCCACAGGGCTGTGAGGCTGTGTTAATGGGGAATGGGGTGTAGACCAAGAGACTGCCCTGCTGGGGTGGAAACACTGAGTCAGAAACTGCCCTTCACGTAGTGAGCATTGAGTGAAATAGAAAAGCCCTCTGTCCTTAAGCCGTTGCTTCACCTTATAAATACGAGGGGAGCAGGGAAGCAGGCCTTCGGGGGAGGGCTGAGGAACGTCTTGGGAGGTGCCTCCACTGGGGCTGGGTCACAAGGTGGGGTGTTGAAAGGTGCGCCACCACTCCCCTCAGATTAGGGGGTCCGGGTGCAGAGCCAGGGAGGGTCCTAAGAGCACTGGTGGGCAAAGCTGGCCTCAGCCCTGCTGTATGCAGCCAACCAGGGCATGGGGCTCCCCGCCTCACCCTGGCTCCCAGCAGCCCGGGGACGGACCCCAGGCTTGCACACCTAGCTGACAAAACCAGAGAAGACCAGCTCCAAGGAAGTCCCCATTCTGAGTTTGGTCAGCCTTACCAAGTCAGTCTGCCCCCAAGAAGGATCTGGGCGCAGGACTAGTGGGAGGCAGAGATGTTCCGACTCTCCCCTCATGGCATCCGCTACAACGCAGACGAGTGGAGAACAGCCACAAGCACTCACACCCCCCAAGAAGAGAAACGCAGTATAAGGCAATGTTAGAAAACTT
This sequence comes from Equus quagga, assembly GCF_021613505.1. Lineage (NCBI taxonomy): Eukaryota > Metazoa > Chordata > Mammalia > Perissodactyla > Equidae > Equus > Equus quagga. The sequence continues at coordinate 93,268,025 of NC_060267.1, forward strand.
TAAATACAGCATAAAGATCCAATCGGTAAGGCATCACAAATTGTAAAAAGTAATTTGGGCTGCATTCAGCATAGCAAACAGACAATCTAAGCAAGCAACAGCCTCGTGAAAATGGTAAGTCATGGCTGCGCAGCCTGGGAGAAATCCCTCCAGCCAAAGGAAAGCCAGGCGGGGCACTCAGCCAGGTCGGCGCTCTGCCCACGGTGTCGGCCGTGGCTCTGCGGAAAGGTCAGGTGTGAGGTAACTGGTCTGAGAGCCCGCCGTCACTGCCCTGCCCACATTGGTGGCTGCTCCTCCTAAGCTGGCCCCACAGGAGCAGCCGAGACCAACTTGCAGGCATGCAGCCAGACCCTGGTCGGCGTGCGGGTCCCTGCGAGCTCTGGGTGGCATCCCCGAGGACTCCTAGCTCCTCCGTCCAGACCGTGAGCCGCTAAAGCTCCCGGGGTATTACCCCATAAAAAATTATGCACCAGTCCAAGACAACTTTCTGATTAATGACTTTTACCATAAACAGCAGCCTCAGTTGCCCCTCTAATACTGCCTCATTCCTTGGGTTTTGGGTTTCTCTCACAGGTTTTCGCTGTCCCCATAAGATATTATAACGCAGGGCAGAAACAGTGTGGAAGCCACTGGTGCAGTATTAAACCAGGGAGTTTGACAGTGTTTCATGTTTGGCTGGGCCATCCCAAATCTTTTAGTAGTTTTAGCTAAAAACATAAACTTTAAAAAAAACAATAAAGAGGGAGACTGCTTTGAATGATACACAGATGTACCTGCTCACAGTACAGCTTGAAGACCCCCCACCCCCCAAAAAAGAGAAATGAAAAGAGGACTGAGAGGCCACGCCACCACACTGCTCACCCCTCGAAGCCGAGGCCTCACCGGTGGGGAGGAGGTGCCACCGGCCAGCCGGCTCTGAATGCTCAGATGCCAGGGGATGGGTCCAGAGCAGAGTTAGCCATCAATTTTCAGGTGCCTGCAAATAAAGTTCTCAAAACATCTGTGCCTTTACCAAGGGAGGGAAGGGAAGAGGATACATAAATGCTGGCAGTTCTGTCGAATCCACCCCGAACCAGTCCTCGACGGCTACGGGTCTTAGCCAGGCAGGGAAGGGGTCTGTTACCACTCTTTCTTCTTCTCATCCATGGAGACGCCCCCAGGGCCCAGAGCCACCACCAGGAGCAAGCCTCCGATCACTGACATGGTCTGGAAGAAGTCGTACTTCAGGAAGTCGTGCATGGGCTTATAGACGGGAATGGTCCAGAAGGCGTTGAAGTACACGTTGATGGCAAACAGCCAGACGACAAGAGTCAGAGCGGCCAGCTTGGTCTTAAAACCAACGGCCACTAAAATCATCAGAGCTGTGCCCACGATGTTCTGGAGAATCTGTGTAGGTTGAAAGGTAAGAAATTCAAAGTAAATGCGAGGAAGAAGAGACATAGAGTATTTTATCAACAGGCAAGTTCCCCTGCCCTGTGTCACTGAAGTATCTGTGCCAGGGTATGCACCTAGGGGATGTGTGGAGAGGCGGCTGCTTCAGCTGGAGGCTGCATTACAAGTGGAGGATAAAAATGGGAAATGGTGGGAGCAACAGGTAAAGCAGCACTTTGAGGCAGAAAAGGTCTGGAGAAGATGAAAAGCAAATCTCCAATTAACAGGCTGTGATCTACCAAGACGCTGGTGGACCTCTAAGCCAGAGCAACACTCCCCAGAGCTTCTCAGAACCTACCTCTCCCCTCCCCAAGCACCAGGAGCCCCTCCTGGGAACACTGCCTGGCCAGGGTGCAGTCAGATAAAGACATGCTCCGTAAGCTCCTGGGGTCCAGGACAGAACCTTCTTCAACTCTGCACCACCCCAATACCTGGCATGCAAAAAGTACATGAAAGGGGCCAGCCCAGTGGTGCAGCAGTTAAGTTTGCACGTTCGGTTAAGTGTGCACGTTCCGCTTCTCAGCAGCCCGGGGTTTGCCGGTTTGGATCTTGGGTGCGGACATGGCACCACTTGGCAAAAGCCATGCTGTGGTAGGCGTCCCATGTATAAAGTAGAGGAAGATGGGCATAGATATTAGCTCAGGGCCAATCTTCCTCAGCAAAAAGAGGAGGATTGGCAGTAGTTAGCTCAGGGCTAATCTTCCTCAAAAAAAAAAAAAAGTACACGAAAAAGGTACACATGGAAGGAAGGAAAGAATAAGAGGAATCTTTGTAGTGAACCTTGGTCGACAGCCTGGAGAGCCAGCACACTGGGCACCAGGATCTTCCAGCGAGGTCAGGGAAATTCGGGACTTAATTTGTCGGAAAGGCAGCTTCTTGGCATACAAGAGCTTGACAGTCTTCTGTTTCTTTTAATAGGATCAAAAGGTTTGCTTCCTTTGAGCCAACTCATTCCAAGTGGCCCCTTGGCTATGCTTAGTACACAGCGAGGAAAGAGAGGGGGCAGAGCTGGGAGAGGCGGCACCCGTTCTAGGACAGGAGACCAGAATCGAGTAAGCAAGCTGGAATACTTACCGAGAAGAAGCTGGCGTCAAAGTGAAGGAGGGTCATGAACATCAGGACCAGCAGGACCCTGCCTCCGAGCTGCATGTACTGTTTGGGGGAGCTCTCGCGCATGGTGGGGACGCCCGCGAACATGCTCTTCCCCTCAGACCGGGACTCCGCCAAGAGCAGCAACAAGCCTCCTCCCAGAGCCAGGTTCCTGAGGAAGAGAAATTCGCTAAGGCTCATGGGGCACTACAAGTGCCCGTCAGACCAGATGGGGGCACCCTGCTGCAAGCACATCCCTTACTCCACGCTCCAAGCAGGACCAGGCGGGCCTGAGTCAACAGGAGCACAGACCCAGGTCACACCCACACAAAGCCTTACAGGACTGAAGACACAGGTGTGTCCTCACCCCAAACCGTGACGGGGAATCCGAACACATGTGGAACCCACACCTAGTCTCGGCTTTACTGTGGACCAGCTGGGTGCCTGTGAGCAAGCGTGTTTTCACTGGGACCCGCTCCTGACCTCGTGAAACGTGGAGTCGGGAGAGGAGACTGCTTTCTCACTAGTGCTCTAGGCGCCCTGGGTGGGGCGGACAAGGTTCTGCCAGTATCCACTACAGAGTCTAAGAAGCGCAGTTTGGACCCAAAGAAGTTTATTCCAACCGACAGTTACTAAGTTTAGAGACATGAGGAAAGCACACTAAACTCACCAACCAGGACGCACCTACCTCATCAGAAACTTCAAGTCCCATAAAATGCTGTAGGCAATTGTCTGAAGGGAACACAGGAGAGAGAAACTTGAGTCCCAGCGTTTTCAAAGGAATTTCTATTTCTATAGAACTAATAGCATTAGGCAATTTTTCCAATATAAGTGAGAAGAGAAGATACACAAAACCATGTTAGGACACTGATGACAGGTGCAAGGTCAGCAGCTCGGCTCCACATGTCCCAGAGCATGCAGGGGGGGCCCCGGCCCTGCTCATCAAGCACCCGCTCGATGGCAGCTGTGCCCCAGGGTGCTTGGAGAACACGGTGGGCTGAGACCACCAATCTAGACTGAAATGTCATGCGTTAAACATTTCATCTGAAGGGCTGGGTATTCTTCTTTATGAAGTAAAACGATAACAAGATAGTTTCCTGGCTGTGGCCAAACCTGTGATTTGCCTCCTTGTCAAAGGAAACTCAGAGAAGTGGCAAAAGGTGGGCCCAGTTCCCAGAGCTTGGCCCCTGCTTGGGCACCATCCTCTCCAGCCCGCTTGGCTGCCCACTTCTCCTGAGCTTGCCCTGATGAAAATCGAGTGATTTCTCAGAAGGGAAGATGGGTTCCAGGCAGAGACACAGAGGACCGCAGGGGCGAGATGCTGAGTCCTCACAATGCCTTTCCGGCTCTGCTCCAGCCGGAGGCAGGAACAGCGAGGCCCCCACCACGCCGTGTCTACCTGCAGCGCGATGATTCCGAAGAGCCCGAAGCAGGCGTACTGCACGAAGTTCCTGCTCAGCACCAGGATGCAGCCAGCTGGAAAGGAGAGGGCACAGGTCAGGGGACACAGCCACAGCACCTGCAGCTCACCTGGCCTTCTGGTGCAGCAGCAGCCCAACTGGCTACCCCAAGCAAAAAGCAACTTCTGGGAGAACTAGCGATAGGCACGACCACACAAGAGTCAAGCGGACCTGACGTGTCAAAAGCACTGGGCTTCTAAGTGGATCCCTTGCTGCAGAGAACGGGCCATCTCCCAGAGTGGGCTGTCCGTCAGAGGCTCTGCTGTGGAGAGCTTCAGGACGGCTGAGAAGCGCAAGTCCCCTTCCTGCCCCATGTGTACAGGAGGGAGGACTGCCACCAGAAGACGGTGGTCAAGAGCAGGACAACGAGGCCAACACGTGCCACGTGCCAGCCTAACGCTCTCCGTCCTGTTCACCTCTATTGATACTTCCCAGAAACCTCTCTTTTTGGCTGCCTGGGCCCCACACTGGCCCAGCCAGGTCGCCCAGTGGCCACCATCTCCTGCTCCAGGCCCTTAAAAGCAGGGACTGTATCCTTAGCCCAGGGCTGAACACACAGCACCACCCAGATGCTTGCAGAACCAACGGCCAGGGCTGGCAGGCTGCCCTGGAAAGGAGGCAAGGGGAGCAGACAACTGTCCCAGGAGACCTCCAGCTCACACGCAGCCTCCCCACCTCTAATGGTCGGCACTTTGGCCGTGGGGTTGACACAGGGCCACTCACTCAGCTGTCCAAGCAAGTTGAGGAACACGAAGGAGGAGGCCAGCAGGTAGCCACAGTTCCAGGTGCTGTCGATGTAGTCCCGCTGCTCGCTCCACTGGAACCACATGCGGATGCCATCCTCCAGGAAGGTGCTGATCAGGCAGAGGCGCGCCACGTGAGGGAGGTACTGCTTCGTGACCCGGAGGAACTGCAGGCCACAGAAACCCCTGGGTAAGGAGGATGCCGCAGGGACACCAGACCCTGGCCAGGCGCTTGCTGGGCAGGGCCCGGGGGCACTCTCAGCACCTGCTCCCAGCAAGCCCTGCAGGCCTGCATGTATGACAACCCAAGCATCAGTCCCGGAGACAGACGACTCAGCGCTGGGCTGTCCGGCTCAGACCCCACAAGGCGACAGACATGACACTCTCCTATGATCTCAGCAGACGCGTAGGAGGCATCTGCAGTTGTCAAACATGGAATTGCCACAAGACACCCAGCGTCTATGCTCAGTCAAGGGTGTGAGCAAATCAGAATCACTGCATGACAGGCTGAAAAGGCCCTCTGAGATCATCTAGTCCAGAGTTTCTCCACCGTGGCACACCTGCACTTGGGCCCGGGGCAGTCTTTATCGTGGGGGTGTCCTGCACCCAAGGGTGTTTAGCGTCATCCCTGGCCTCTACCCACTAGACGCTATCAGCAGTGCCCTCCAACTGTGACAACCAAAAACGCCTCCAGACACTGCTGCATGTGCCCTGAGGGACAAAATCACCTGCCCCCATTGAGAAGCCTCGATCTAGTCCAGCCTCTCATTTTATAACGGGCAAACTGCAGCCGAGCGGAGAGGGCTAACCCAGAGCTGCGCCGATGCGGCCCGCTGGTCACACACGCCTGAGCCTGTGGCCTCCCAGCCACCCAGTGATGCTCAGGGCCCCTCCAGATGGAACAGGGCTGGGCGCTCTCTTGAGACAATGGTCTACTTAGGTGACAGCAGGGGTCCCAAGCCCAGAGGGCCTTGGGATTGGCCAAACGGTAAGCTCACATGTTCGCACTTATCCAAAATATCCGGAGCAGCGAGAGGACAGGCCAGGCCCTGGCCAGCACGTGTGTGCAGGCAGGAATGACAGTGCATCTCCCAGCCCCACAGAGTTCCCCTCCGGAAACTCAAGATCGCACTCAGGCAACTGCGTGTGTTCAACAGCTGTGAGCAACACAGGGAGCTGGTGTGGCAGATGGCTAGGAAGCTCTGGGAGTTTTTAAAAACCCGTGCAGCCCAAAGCAAATGAAAACCAGGCGAACAAATGGGATGGACAGCTGTTTCAACAGCAATGAAACTCCAGCGTGAGAAATCCCTGGCAAACGTCAGAGGGAAAAGCACACGGACAACGTCCTCCTGCTCCAGCGAATTCAACCATTTCTGATGGCCTTATTACGAGACAAATATTCAGGTCAAACTGAGGGACAAATGTCCTTCTGGCGTACCCCACGCACCTTCTCTTACCAATCACTCACAGCTGAGATACAAAGGGAAGGCAATCCTGCGATACCTGAGGACACAGATGACCTCTGGGGAAGACCAGGACCCCTCACGTGAGTGATGTGTCAGGACACGAGAGTCTAAAGGGCATCGTGAGACAGTCAAATCAATGTCACAATCCCTTTTAGGGCTGATTAAACCTATTGCTGGAATAAATGAAGGCATATTTAAGACTGGTTCTTAATTTTTGGCATTTTGAAAAGTTTCTTTAAAGTCCTAGAAACTGCTGAAGCTGTCGGTCATGGTTACTGAGCCTCTGGTTATTTAATCTTTTTTTCTTTTTTTTTGAGGAAGATTAGCCCTGAGCTAACTGCTGCCAATCCTCTTTTTTTTTCGCTGAGGAAGACTGGCCCTGAGCTAACATCTGTGCCCATCTTCCTCTACTTTATATGTGGGACGCCTACCACAGCATGGCTTGCCAAGCAGTGCCATGTCTGCACCTGGGGTCAAACCGTTGAACCCCGGGCCTCCAAAGCGGAACCTGCCCGCTTAACCGCTACGCCCCTGGGCCGGCCCCTGGTTATTTAGATAAACCTTTAGTTCCTCTCCTTTGGCTCAGTCAGCACAGAGAACGCCCCTCCCCCTCTGATGAGACTGGCTCTCCTGGAGGGAGGAAGAGATTACAAGCCAGGAGTCATTCTCTTCAAATCCATTGAGCTAGAGGCCAAAGGTGTGGATTCTGTGCCTTGACCCCTACTGAAGCGGTGGGTGGCAGACGGCACAATGAGAGACAGACTGATGCCCAGTCAACCAGGTGGGTACAAGAGCTGACACACAGGCTGAGGTGGAGGCCCCATGCTCTCGCCCTGGCTCTGACACCCACCAGCCAGTGCGCTGTGTGACTGAGGGCAAGCTGAGTTACCTTTGGGGGTCTCTGCTCTCCTTCTACAAAGTGAGGACAGCTGGATTAACGGTTGTTGAGATTTTTTCCAACTTTAATAAGCAGAGGAGAAAAGGGAAGGAGAAAGGACCTTGTTTCAAAATAAAGAGGTCCTCAATATTCCTACATGAATTCTGGAGTCCATGCAGAGACAAACACAGGAAGTACACACACTCGGTGTGAACACACACTCGTGCATCAGATTAGGACATCCTGGGACAGCTGATGCCACACAGCCTCCCATTTCTGCCTCACGGCCCAAATGCTTTGACACGCCCAGCAGCGGTGTCATCACCCCATTCGATGAGGAGAAAGCCATCTCCTTGGCTCGAATGTGATGGCCTTAGTGCCGGGGCCCAGCCGAGAGACCCTGGCAATAACCAGGCCTTGCCTGGATGTCTACACTTGGGGAGAAGCAACAGCGAGGGTGGCAGAGCTGCACAGGAAGCTGCAGACTCAGAGACTGGAGCCAGGGCAGGACTCCCGGGGGAGGGTGACCCCAAAAGGCAGTGCAGAGACAGGCGGCGGCGGTGTTCTGACTTGCCTCCAAATTGGCACTGGGAGCTGCTCACTCCCAAGTCTGCCCCATGGCTGTGCTCACCAGAGTGGAGCAAACAAGCCCGGGCCCACGGAGCTGTGGTCTACGCCACCTCAGCTAAAAGCAGCTCGGTGAACACACTCATTTGCTCTGCAGCGCAGCCCGCGAGCCGGCTGGGTGTTCAAAAGCCTCCGCAATGAGTCTGTGCTCTTAATTTGAGCGTCTGGGTCAAGAGGATTAAAAAGCAACAGAGAGAATCTTGCCTTCAGATGGGTAAGTCACCCCTCCCTCCCGTGCAGACATGCCCACGAGACAGACGGGATTTGTACTCTGAACTAAGCAGGTACCTGATTTTCCAAGTCAAATGTGGGCTAGGTATCAGGTGGACTGTTTGATAAATCAGGCCGGCCCAGAGCCTTTTAAACCAGCCACCTCTAATGAGCATCTATGTGGATGTGAACACAAAAGAAAAAATCTGTTTAATAACGCGAGACCCGGCCCAAGTTTCATCTTATTCCCTAAATGCGTTTTGGTCACAACGGTTCAGACTTGGCCACTGAAGCCACAACATGCCACTTTAGACAGCGTCCCAAAGCCAGTGTCTCCTCAGGACAGAAGAGCCCCCGAATCAGGCATCCAGGTGCGCCTGAGGGCCAGGAACAGCCACCTGCCAGGCGCTGGAGCTACACCAGCATCTGGCAAGCGCCACGGGCCCTGGGGGCGGGGGGCTGCCTGCCGCCTATGCCCGCTGCGAGCACACCGCCCACGACTGCCACTCGCGGGAGACACGTGGAGGAGACGCCGAGTGAGGGGCCTGCAGGAGGTGGCGAGGACATGGTCAGTCACTCTATGGGGCAGGCCTCCCAAGGGAACCTCAGAGGACCTCACAGTCAAGATGATCCGCATCACAAGCAGTGACAGCATCTGAGCAACTTGAGAAATATGGAAAGCTGAGATCTGTCTACAAGGGTTATTATTTTAAAGAACTGAAGGGGATTTAAGAGACATAATCACACCCATGCTGAGATGTAACTGGGAATACAATGACCATGTCACACAGCACACCACAGAAAAACCTACCTTCTCTTAGCATCCCAGACAAGAGGAACTGAGGAAAGCAGTCTGCAGGGCTTGGTTAATGAGAACTCTGAGCAAGAGAAAAAGGCAGCTCAGCTCCCTTGACCACCGAGGACTGGGCCTGCCCTTCTCAAGGGCCAGCTCAAGTGCACACATCCCAGGAACTGGGGACTTCCCTCACATCAGGCTGAGTCGGGGCTGGTGCAAGGCTTCAGTGACTCACACGTGTGCGTCCACAGGACGCAGAACTCCAAGTCTCCCTGGGGGCTGCTGTAGCTTCACGCTGCCCCTCAAGGTAAGCTGCAGAGACGGCCTGGCTGGCTCTACTAAGAACCCCTGTGTGACAAGGGGCCTAACCGCAGGAGAGCAGCAACGGGCCCCATGGGCCCCACGGAAGAGGACACGGCTGCGCCTCACCTTCCGGGAGAAGCCTCGCTAACCACAGTCTCCTCCGCGTCTCCACCCCACTCCCCAGAAGAGGCGCGGCTTCCCTTAACCTGCTGCGCAGCCCGGCAAGCAGGGACGGGTGAGTCAGCTCCTCTGTGCCCTCTCTCCCCACCTGGGGCGCGGGGCAAGCAGCCCTTCAAGGGGGCAGGGGTGACAGAGCAGAGGAACAAGAGGAAAATGCTCAGAACCCTCCACTGTCACCGGAACCCTACCCACACCCACGTGCCGTTAACCCAGAGTCCTCACACCTGTGGCTACAGAGCCTGGTTCAGTGCCTGTCAGGGCCATCCGACCTACCCAACATGAGACCAGAGGCCAAGGGAGCTCCTGGGGGTGACAGCTCCCAGGACTTGCTCTGTCATGCGAAAGGACAGGTAAAAATACCAAAGGCCACACTGGAGAGCAAGGCCCCACACAGCTTATCTGTCACCTTAGTGATGAGCCAGCAGGCAGAACCCATTAAGTGCTAACACTCCTATTTACCGGGGTAAATGTGCGGGGAAGCAACAGCGTGCAGACTGGCAGCGAGAGCCAGCTGCAGAGCACAGACGTAACTTTGGATTGCTGAGTTCATTGGTCCCTGGCCCCTTCCGCCCCGCTCTCAGATGGCTTCCGAATGCCGAGCGCCCACAGAGAGCACTCTCAGCAGTTTCCCCAGCGCCTGGCTTCCAGGGAGCAGGACACTGTCCCTGGCTGCCCAAGGCAAGGGGTTTGATGCCAGAGACGCAGCTCGGGAGGAGCCTTTCCCTCTGACGGCGTACCCCGTGCTCTCGCCTCTGCAGACCTGAAGGAAAGGCTGCAGCATGGCCAAGCAGCCAGGGGCCCAGCCTGTGGGGTACCAAGACGTAGGCTCAAAACTTCAGCCCGCCACGTGCCGTGCAAGACCACAGTGAACCTCCCTCCTGCATCGCAGGTGCAGACGCTGTGGCCAACCTCACACAGTCCGGAGGGTGACTGGGGGACCAGGTCCAGTGCTGGCACATTAAAGGTTCAGTCTTATTGTCACAACCATTCAAGGATGCACAGGCCTTTTTAAGTCCTGCCCTCAGCAGCCCAGACTTTCTGGTCAAATCCTGTCACTTCATTTTTGCTTTTGTTTTCTGAAGGTTAGAAAAAATGGACCTGTCAGATTATCTGATCAGTGACTTCAATGATCTTTCCCCATTCCCTCCAAATTAGATAATTTTCATTTTAAAAGCCTGGATGCTCAGCACCTTCATTATTGGCAGCTTTGTTTTAATATTATGTAGATAAATGTCAAAAACAAAAGCGCCACGCCAGCTTGGCCAGGTTTTGTCCACAGGAAGCTGTCACTCTGGCTCTGCACCCATTATCTGCCCGTGTCTTCCTCCTGCGCCAAGCTGCCTGTGGAAGGAGGGCTCCTAACTTGGGCTGTGAAGAGCACGAGGACCGATGCCCTCCCGAGTTGCCCACAAAGGGACATGTAAGTGTCTGCTGACATCCTCTGCCACCTCCAAGGTGGCCCTGGTGCAGACAAACTGGCAGCAGGAACCTGTGCTGCCTGACAGACACGGCACAGCCAGCGCTGGTTTTGTGTGTTTTAGGCAGCATGCCCTTTTACAGTGAGAGTGCTTGCCCCTCCATCTGTGCCAGAAGAGGAGCACCAGGCCTGAGCAGCACGCTGTCTGTGGCACTGGCCGCGAGGTCAGGCCTGGGTTGTCTCCCAGCGCCGTGGCCCCAGGCCAGTCCGCGAGCCTCAGCCGGCCTCGCCTTCCTTCCCCATGGTAACTTGGTGCAGGCCGACCCTGTGTCCCCCAAGGGTCTTCCCAGTTCCAAGATTCTGCTTCTTTCACTTAAAACACACAAAATGAATGGAGAAGAAGAAGGGACGATTACATGAACTTTACATGAGATTGTGAACTTTTTTTCAGTCGGAGAGTTTATCATTTGACAGTTGGCCGCAGTCTGCCTGGAGACATTTTATCTAGATTTGGTTATGAAATTCACTTGCAAAACCAGGGTTTTCTAGGCCGAAGAGCAAGTATATGTAGCTCTCATGGCTCCCTCGGCTGAAAGGAGCCATCATCTTAGAGAGTTGCTACTTGGGGAAATAAAATTGGGTCACTAAAATTATGTCAATGAAAACTAACAAACAAAGAAGACCTACTTGGTTCTTGAGAGCTTTCAATACGAACTTTTAAATTGTGTCTGTAAACACAAAATCACGACCTTAGGAAAACTATTTCTTCAAGCTGATAGACTTTTTTCCTCTCAAACTGGTTTTAAAGTATTAGCCCAGAGGAAGGTGGTGCACTGAGAACCCAATTCTGAGGCCACACAAAAAGACATCACCCCTCAAGGGGAACAAGAGAAAATCTCGTTCACCAATAACTCATTAGAAAATACTCATTTTTTCAAGTCACACACACACACACAAACACAAACACACACACGCTTTCCAGTAAGCCCAGCCTCGGAGTATGATGACTCAACAGCACCCCCATAAAAATTAAAAATTTAACCTCATTACATTGAACTCAGGCAAAGCCACAAGCACATGAAATGAACCAAGGAAAGACCTGCAGCTGGGCCAGACCGACCTGCCTGCAGGGATAAGGCTGCTAATCTGTAGACATAACGGGATACTCTTAGAAGTAAAAGGCACACAGCTAAATAACTATCACCAAGTCTTTTTGCCAAGTTCAACCAAAAGAGAGTTTGGAGCTCTGTCCTCTCCTCTTTCCAGGATGATTCTGTCCATCTAGTTTTTGAATACCTTTAACAATGACTCAACCACCTGTTTTCAGGGCTTCCCTGTCGCTCAGAATGCCACCTGTACACTTCTGGAAGCAAAAAACCCCAAGAAGATAGGCTTCCCCTCCTCCCAGATTTGTGTACAGATAAATACCCATTCAATTCAGTCCCAGGGCAGAGTCCAAAGAGGGAGAGAAAATGCAGGGAGGGTCAAAGGGACCCCATGAGTCCAACATCTGGGAAAGAGAAAACAAAAAGTGCTGTGGCTTTCTGCCGTTGGGCCCCCTCTCCTCTGGGAGGACCCCCAGGCCTCCAGTCTGATCAACCCCTGTCCAGGATCAGAGCTCCCCACCCCGCCTCCTAAGAGTGCCCAGTAAAAGGAAGAGCGTGTGGGAGCACCCCAACATTTCAGAATGGCGAGGACGCTCCTCAAGCACCCCAAGACTCTGGCCGCCTTCTCAGGAGGCAGCCCCTCAACCCCTCATCTCCCAGGAGGGCCCAGGCCGGGCTGGGGGCCCGAGCGCACCGAGCGGGGGGCCCAGAACACAGCCCAGCTCTGATGGGGGAGCGGCGACCAGGCAGGCGGGGCCCGCAGCCCGGGTCTGGGGGTGCCCCGGGCCGGCCCACGAGCCCAGCAGGGAGCACCTCCGGGGGGGGGAGGGGGCGCGATCCCTCGGGGCAGCGGGAGGGGGAGGGCTCGGCCCAGGCCTCGGACGGCCTGCGGGCGGGGTTCGAAGCCGGGGCCGGGGTGCGGGCCGGTCGGGGCCCGGGGGGCGGGCGGGGTAGGGGGTCCTGGGGGGTTCGGGGAAGGGGGCTCCGGAGAGAGGGGTCTTGGGGGAGGGGGTTCGGGGGAGGGGGCCGAGGGAGGGCCCGGCCGGGCCCGCAGGCCGCACCTGGTCGGCGAAGTCCTCGGCCGTGCCCATCAGGTCGTTGTGGCCCATGGCGGCGGCGGGAGACTCGGCTCGCTCGCTCGCTCGCTCGGCGCTCCGCCCGTCGGCGCCCGCGCCCGCTGCGGCCTCCACAGGAAGTGCCCGGCGCCCGGCCTCGCTCCGCGTCGGCGGCTCCGGTGGCTGCCACGTAGGCCAAGCCTTAAAGGGGCCGCGCCGCCGGGCCCGCCCCGGCCGCGCCTTAAAAGGGCCGCGCACCGCCCGCCGCCACCGCCGCCTCGCCCGCCGCGTTCTCCGGTCCCGCCCACCGCACGCTCTGGCCCCGCCCACCGCGCTCCGGCCCCGCCCCCTGGGCTCCGGCCCCGCCCGCCGCGCTCGAGGCTCCGCCCATCACGCTCTTTAAGGCGGCCAGGTCCTGAGGGCCAGCTGTCGGGAGGGACGCACGGGTGTTCCAGGGGACAACGTTCGGGCAGGGAGGGTCCCGGGGCCAGGCAGACACACCTGGGGCTGAGGGTCGCTCTCGGGGTGGGGGATGGGATGCTTACCCGGACGCGATCCCTCCTGAGCATGCTCAATAGGGGGTCCCTCTGCCGGCACCGGCTAGGGGCGCACCCCCACCGCCCAGCGGAGGAAGAGAGAGGCCGGGAGTCCCCCTCCATACACTATGGAAAGATACCAGGTGCCGCGTTGTCCCCTGGCGGGGAGGCGGGAGCGGCGAGGGGCCGACGGTCAGGGGCGAACCCCGGATCTGGACCTTTTGCCACCACCTCCAGCCCCCTCCAGGTTTAACGGTCACAGCCCCTGGGACGGGCAGCCAGCGGCCAGGTCCGACCCCAGGGAAGCACGGGACCTGTGTTCTGGCCAGTGTCTGCTTCCAGCTAGTAGGGTGACCTCGGGTCCTCCAAAAGTGACCTCCTGGGTGCTCGTTGCCTTTCTGGGCTTCAGTTTCCCCCTCTCTAAAATGATGGACGAAATTAAGCACATCTGTCTGTCTGAATATTTGAGGGTGGAGACACCTCCATCCTTCTCGCCCATGTGCTCAGGGCCACGGGGCCAGGACACCCTACAACATCCAGAATTCTGAATCAAGAGCCCCCAAACTCCTCAAACGCCCGTTAGTACCTGGTAGGGGGACCTAAGCCTTGTCCAGGGCCTGTGAAGATGTTTAGGACTTGAAAAATTCACAAAACAAAAGGACATCTGCAAAGTAAAAATAAATGTTTAATTAAATATTTCTACGCGTAATATCTCAACTTTATTAAATGTTAGATTGTCTTTGTAAAAAATTTCATTAATTTGAAAATAATTTGTAAATTAGATTTTTCTCACTTTGCGAGAATTCCTTTTGTGTGGGAGGACTGTGGGGAAGTCAGCCAGTGGTAAAGCGGATGAGTTTCTGGTGGCCAAAGAATTTTAAAAGCAAAGTTACCTTTTCAGGAAAAAAAAAATAGACTTGATCTGAGACATGGGTGCGTTTTACTGTTTAATTTGCCACCTAAGAGAACCTAAGCATGCGCCTTCTTTCACCAGCTTAAGCTGCTGAGGACATTGTCCTGATATTCCCTGAGCAGGATTCAGGCTGCCCAAAGGGGCTGGATTACAGAATCGTAAGACTTTTCAAGAGCCCCTGGATTCAGGGTTCCATCCCTTACATAACCTTCCTCTGCATCCTGCCCCCCTTCCTCCAGTCTCTGATAAATGTAATCCAATCATCACCCTCACCCCACAGTCCTTGGCCTCCCTGTGCAGAGTTCTGGCATGATGGCCACCTCTCTGTAGGTTTTGTCGCTCAATGCACAGGCTCCGGAGTCAGACCCCAGAGTTCCAGTCGAATCTAGGCCATCTCTGTTATTAGTGCTGTAGCCTCAGACAAGGACCTAGCTCCCTGTGCCTCAGTTTCCTCCATTGTGAACATGGAGATAGCAATAGTGCCAACCACATGAGGTGGCTGTAAATTGCTTGGCACAGTGCTAGGCTCACGCAGGGCTGCCTGTGATTGCACCAATTATGGCCCACTTACTTTCTTGTTTGGATGCCCAATTTGGAGGTGGATGCTGCAAGCTGGGATCATAGAGGGCTGGAGAGAGTGAACAAATCCTCCGCCCCAAAGATGTGCTGGCTCTTGGATGCCTGCTGGTCTTTGTTGCAGACTGGAGGAGGGGCATGGGGTGGTGGAAAGAGCTCCAGATTTGGCCCCAAAGAGATGGGCTCGGTCCCACTTTCAAAGGGCCTCTCAGCCTCCTGAGCATTTGCTTCATCTGCAGAACAGGGCGGAGATGCATGCTCCGCCAACCTGCAGGGGAGTTAGGACCAGAAAAGGCGTTGGAGTTGGGCGCGCTTGGAAAGTGAAGAGCTGTGTGCATTTCCTGAAAGCTTCTCTCTCTCTTACTGGTAGATTTTGGACCAGCTGAATCCTGGGGCCTTGGGGGTGAACCTGGTGGTAGAGGAGACAGAAACGAAAGAAAAGCGTGTGATAAAGCAGGTAAGAGGCCACGCCTGTGGCACCCAGTGGGGCTAGTTCTCCAACATACACTCATCATCCACACGTTAGAGAAAGGCTTCCTGATGCAACAGCTGGATTCCTTTCCACCAGCTGTCACAGAGGCAAATCTGCTTGAGGGCAGACGTGGGGAGCGACGTGAGGCTACTCAGCCTTCCCCAAACATCTGACTCTCTCACCTTGATGGAGGAGGATTGTTCATTTTTACTCTGAGAACAACCACAGTCATACCTCCTGTTAAAAAACAAAAATCAACTGAGTAAATTTGAAGATCTAATTGGCATTATCAAATAATTCATGAATCGGGCATCTCAAGTAGCAAGCAGAGAGAGATGAGGAATTATACAACATGGAAGGCTTTTATAGAAAGGAGGGTGGGGCAAGGAAGTTATTAGCAAAGGAAAAGTGAAAATTCATTGGAGGAAAGTAAGAGTTCAGGGTGATGACAGCTCCTCATTGGCTGAGCTGCCATGTTTTCCATTGGCTGGGCTTGTTGCTGGGCAAGAAGAAAATCTTCCTTCCTCCTGTGTGGGTAGTAAAGTAGAGACACCTTCCTGTTGGAGACTCAAGGCATGTCTTTTCCTGTTTGGGATAAATGACGAGAATATGGTGTGTGAGCTTCCTCAACAGGCCTTCCGGACTCCAGTTTTAGTTGAGGTTTCTTTTGTTAATTTTCACCCTCCCATTTATTCAGTGCATACTTTATGCCAGGCGTCATCTCATTTGATCTCCATCAAACTTGCAAAGCAGGAATCATGACCCTGCTTTATAGCCAAGGATGGGAAGGCTTGGGGAGACTGCAGACCAGCCAGCATCACACAATTCCTGAGACAATTTGAATGCAGGCCACCTCACTGGGGGCCACCAATTTTATCAAAGGGGAGCCAGGCCCAGGGAGGGGAGGCAGGGACTTGCTCAAGGTCACACAGGGCTAAGGGCGGGACACCGGGCCCTAGACTCTTCCACCACCTGTTCACCAGGGCTGGAACAGCAGGGTAGGATACAAAAGAGCTGCAGGGGGACAGCTCTTTGTGTGTCCAAGCCAGGGTGGTACAGATGAACAGAGGGTCTGGAGGAAGAGAGTGGCCCTAAAAGATTCCCTGGCCCCCCCTTGTGGTGTGTGGTGATGGCCAGGATACAACAGGATGGGGGCTGACATGCCGGGGAAGAGCCCTGTTGGCGGCCACAGCCTGTGCAGCAGCTCAGCAGACTCTCCCCAAGTCCTGGCCTGGAGTCCTTACCCCCCTCTTACTCTGTGGCTGGCTGGCCGTGGGGCCGGCCCCATCGTCTCACAGGCCAGTGGGGCAGGACGGTTGATTACCTTCTGAGCAGTCAAGGAGCTTTTTTAAAAGCCAGTCAATCTTTCTAAAACAACAACAAAAAATATGGGAGCGAAGTGCAGGTAGTGGTTTGTGTATCCTTCCAGTCTTTTTTCTAAGTATTTATAAACTACTTTGTTTTTACAAGAATACTGTTGAGATTGATACATACTTTTTCCCACTTAGCGTGTTGTGAACATCATTTTGTGCTGCTGACACAGCTTCTCCCTCTCCTGGCTCTGGTGGCTGCACGGCCCCAATCTGCTTGATATGCTGTAACTGACACAACCCAGCCCCTGATGGGCTGTAAGGGCTTAGCTTGTTCTCGATTTTTCACTCTGTATAAACAACTCTGATAAACAACTTAGCGTTAATTTTTTTGAACATCCATGATATTCTTGGGATGAATTCCTAGGGGTGGGATTTCTAGGTTGAAAGACGTGACATTTTTAAGGCTTTCAGTATGTTTTGGTCAAATTCACCAAAGCATGAGCCCCCTGAAGTGGAAGGAGGGGAGACAGGCACACTCACTGTGCTGCTGTGTCTGGGGCCTTCCCCTGGATCTGCGAGTAATCCACCAACTCTGCATCTTCATCTAAGATCACCCCACTTACAAGGGTTCTTCATTTGTAGTCGTGTGAGCAGAAGGTCCAGGTTAGGATCCAGTATCAGATGAAGTGATAGTATGTACCCACAGTCTTTGCCACAAAGCGTGTTGCAGACTCAAAGCTCAGTGCTGCCATTACCACCCCCCTTCCCTCTTCCGTGCATTTCCCCACAGCCCCACATTCAGTGACAGGGACAATCTTCTTGATTCACATAAGGAATGAAGTGGTGAGGTTGATGCTTTGCTGACCAGAGCAGCGCTGTTTGGCTCTGGAGGCAACATATTATTTTCTTCCCTGCTTTCAAGATGATCTGAAAATGGATCCTCTAATGATTCCTTGAAGTTTATATTATGCTATTCTAAACTTATCCTTGCAACAGGAGCAAAGATGCTCTCATTGCTCAGAGTATTTTTGGATCCCTGCCTTAGGAACATCTCCGGGCTCCATCTGGTGCCATATGGTGGGGCATGAATAGTAGAAGCCTGGCACTCCTGGTGAATAATGATGGTGATGATGATGATGGTGGTGGTGATGATGGTGATGGTGATGGTGGTGGTGGTGTTGGTATTGTTTGTGGTGTTGATGATGGTTGTGGTGTTGATGATGGTTGTGGTGGTGATGATGGTGATAGTGGTGGTGGGGATGATAATGATGATGATGATGGTGGTGGTATTGATGATGGTGATGGTGGTGTTGGTGGTGATGATGGTGACGGTGGTGGTGTTGATGATGGTGGTGGTGATGGTGGTAATAGTAGTGGTGTTGGTGGTG